>NC_138779.1:185530744-185818244 GCF_965119305.1 Pelophylax lessonae
GCGCATGATCAAAAAATCGCACAGGTGATCAAATACCACCAAAAGAAAGCTCTGTTTGTGGGGGAAAAAAGGACGTCAAATTTGTTTAGGTACAGCGTCGCACGACCGCGCAATTGTCCATTAAAGTCACGCAGTGCCGAATCGCAAAATATTCCCTGGTCAGGAAGGGGGTAAAATCTTCCGGGGCTTAAGTGGTTAAGGGGAAGGCAGTAATAATGCAGCCTAAAGGCCCGTACACCCGTACCGATCGTCGGCATACAAACGTCGGTGGACGAAGGATCTGCCGATTGTACGCGTGTTAGTATGGTGCCTCCGACAGATGTCTGCGCACAATCCGCGGACAAAAGTCTTTCGTGCAAACATGAAAATATTTGTATGCCGACACCAGAACGGACGATTGTTCGCCTGTCAGTACACAATTCGGCCGACAGACCGCAGATTTGCAAGACTGGGCATGCTCAGAAAATAGAAAACACAGGGAAAGTTAACCATTACATGACATCACTTCTGCAGTCGGCGGACAAAATTCTTGTGCTGTCCTTGTGCTGTCTTTGCACTTTTCAGCAGACACCGACATCCCGGGGAGAAAAGAGGAACATTTGTAAGCCGACCATCGGTACGTGTGTACGGGGCTTTAGGGTCCTTTCACACGGGCGGTCCGTATGTCCGTTTTTCATCCCATTTTTTTGCGAAGAAAAACGGACATAATGCATGTCAATGGGATTGTGGATGTCAGCGGATGGTCATCCGCTGACATCCGATTTGCGTCCTTTCCGATCAGTTCCGTTTTTTGGAACGGAAGAGAGCCCTATTTTTCTTCCTTTTAAAAAAACGGTACGGACGCAAAAACGGATGTCAGCGGTGTCATCCGCTGACATCCGCAATCCCATTGACATGCATTATCTCCGTTTATCATCCGCAAACGGATGGGATGATAAACGGACATACGGACCGGACTCTCCAATGTGTCATCCGTGTCCATTATAAAAAAAAAAAAAAAAAAAAAAGAAGTGCCGGAGCGGATCAAAAAACGGTCTGCCCCGTGTGAAAGGACCGTAACTGTGTGTTTTTACATCCCCCAACTGTGAGTCTAAATGAGTTCATAGTTTTTGCTGTCAGTATCTTCTAAATGTCCATGTTTGCAGCTTTGCTTGAGCAGTCCTCTGCACTGTGCAAGAAAGTAGTCTTGCAGTTTTTGGATTGTGTGTTAGGACATTGTCAATGAACTGGGCTGTTAGCTTGCTTTGTTTCTGGTATATCTCCGTCTTGTTCTTTTCATTGCCTGTGTTCATACATTCAGCTCTCCTGCTCTCTGCACCAAGCCTGGGATGCAGCTGCTCTGCTGTGTTCTGCGTGTGTTGCAGCCAATGTGGCTGGTTAGTGCTCTGCGTGTGTTCCGCCTGCACTCTGCATCCACTTTACATGCACCTCACATCCCTGCTGGTGCTGCTTTTGTCTCCTCTGCAGAATGACTTTGCGCACTCAGAGTCCCTGCTGCCTTTCAGTTATCATTATCATTGTGATAAATTACTTCTCTCTACAATGCCTTTGTGTTTACTATACTTCCAGTGTGCTATATATCCTTTCTTTGTAAATACCCAAGACTTTGGAGTACAGGCGCTGGCTCTCTTTCTATGAATAAATATAAACTGCTCGAAAAAATGAAAGGAACACTTTTTAATCACACAGCATCAAGTCAATTAAACTCCTGGGATATGATCTGGTCAGTTAAGTAGCGGAGGGGGTTGTTAATCAGTTTCAGCTGCTTTGGTGTTAATGAAATTAACAGGTGCACTAGATGGGCAACAATGAGACAACCCCCCAAAACAGGTTGAGGCCGCTGAATTTTTTTTCCCCTACTAATTTTTTCTTACTGGTTTTCACTAGCTTTGCATTTGGCTTGGGTCAGTGTCACTACTGGTAGCATGAGGCGATATCTGGACCCTATAGAGGTTGTACAGGCAGTCCAGCTCCTCCAGGATGGCACATCAATACGTGCCATTGACGGAAATTTTGCAGTGTCTCCCAGCACAGACTCAAGAGCCTGGAGAAGATTCTAGTAGACAAGCAGTTATGCCTCGTACACACGCATCGGTTATTGGCCGGGAATTTTCGGCCAACGTCCGATCGGCCGATTTTCGGCTTGTTAGTATGATGCTTTTCGACAACCAACTCCGACTTTTCGGCCGAATAAAATCTGGTGTGCAGGCTATAAAATTTTTGTTGGCCGTCAACAAAACAGTACAGATTTCAGCAGACAAAAATCTGATGAGCAAGTCTGGGCATGCTCAGAGAAGAAAAAACACACTGAAAGTAAACCAGCACATGACATCACTTCTGAAGTAGATTTTTGTTGGCGAGAAAATTTGTGTGCAGTCTAGGCACATTCCAACCAACAAAACACAACTCTGGACGATCGGTCGGCCAATAATCGTTGCGTGTGTACAAGGCATTACTCTAGGAGAGCTGGACAGGGCCGTAGAAGGTCCTTAACTCATCAGCAGGACCGGTATCTGCTCCTTTGTGCAAGAAGAAACAGGATTAGCACTGCCAGAGCCCTACAAAATGACCTCCAGCAGGCCACTGGTGTGAATGTCTCTGACCAAACAATCAGAAAAAGATTTCATGAAGGTGGTTTGAGGGCCCAACGTCCCCTAGTGGGTCCTGTGCTCACTGCCCGGCACCGCAGAGCTCAATTGGCATTTGCCATTGAACACCTGAATTGGCGGTTCCACCACTGGTGCCCTGTGCTTTTCACAGACTAGAGCAGGTTCACTCTGAGCACATGTGACAGACATGAAAGGGTCTGGAGAAGCCGTGGAGAACATTATTCTGCCTGTAACATCGTTTAGCATGACCGGTTTGTTGGTGGGTCAGTGATGGTCTGGGGAGGCATATCCATGGAGGGACGCACAGACCACTACTGACAATGGCACCCTGACTGTCATTAGGTATTGGGATGAAATCTTTGGACCCATTGTCAAACCTTACACTAGTGCAGTGGGTCCTGGGTTCCTCCTGGTGAATGAAAATACCTGGCCTTATGCGGAGAGAGTATGCAGCCAGTTCCTGGAGAATGAAGGAATTGATACCACTGAATGGCCCCCTAGTTCACCTGACCTAGATCCAATAGAACACCTTTAGGACATCATGTTTTGGTCCATCCGACGCTGCCAGGTTGCTCCTCAGTCTGTTCAGGAGCTCAGTGATGCCCTGGTCCAGATCTGGAAGGAAATACCCCAGGACACCATCCATCGTCTCCTTAGGAGCATGCTCCGATGTTGTCAGGCATGCATACAAACATGTGTGGGGGCCATACAAACTACCAAGTACCATTATGAGTTGCTGCAATGAAATTGCAGCAAAATGGACTAGCCTGCTGCATCATTTTTTCACTTTGATTTTTGGGGGTGTTTTTGAGTTCAGCCCTCTGTAGGTTGGTAATTTTCATTTCCATGAAGCGATGTGGCATCTTTCATTCTTAACTGATGTGTTTTTAAAGTGTTCCTTTATTTTTTGGAGCAGTGTATGTGTATGTATATATATATATATATATTTACAGTATCTCACCAAAGTGAGTACACCCCTCACATTTTTGTAAATATCTTTTCATGTGACAACACTGAAGAAATGACACTTTGCTACAATGTAAAGTAGTGAGTGTACAGCTTGTATAACAGTGTCAATTTGCTGTCCCCTCAAAATAACAACACACAGGCATTAATGTCTAAACCGCTGGCAACAAAAGTGAGTACACCCCCAAGTTAAAAAATGTCCAAATTGGGCCCTATTAGCCATTTTCCCTCCCCGGTGTCATGTGACTCAGTGTTACAAGGTCTCAGGTGTGAATGGGGAGCAGGTGTGTTAAATTTGGTGTTATCGCGCTTACTCTCTCATACTGGTCACTGGAAGTTCAACATGGCACCTCATGGCAAAGAACTCTCTTAGGGTCTGAAAAAAAAAAGAATTGTTGCTCTACGTAAAGATGGCCTAGGCTAAAAGAAGATTTCCAAGACCATGAAACTGAGCTGCAGCATGGTGGCCAAGACCATACAGCGGTTTAACAGCACAGGTTCCACTCTGAACAGGCTTCGCCATGGTCGACCAAAGAAGTTGAGTGCACGTGCTCAGCGTCATATCCAGAGGTTGTCTTTGGGAAATAGATGTATGAGTGCTGCCAGCATTGCTGCAGAGGTTAAAGGGGTGGGGGGGGTCAGCCTGTCAGTGCTAAAACCATACGCCGCACACTGCATCAAATTGGTCTGCATGACGGTCGTCCCAGAAGGAAGCCTCTTCTAAAGATGATGCACAAGAAAGCCCGCAAACAGTTTGCTGAAGACAAGCAGACTAAAGCCCCATACACACGTACCGATCGTCGGCCGAACGATCGGCCATCTTTTGTCCAAGGGCTGTCTTGTCTGTTGAAAA
This sequence comes from Pelophylax lessonae, assembly GCF_965119305.1. Classification (NCBI taxonomy): domain Eukaryota; kingdom Metazoa; phylum Chordata; class Amphibia; order Anura; family Ranidae; genus Pelophylax; species Pelophylax lessonae. The sequence goes on from NC_138779.1 coordinate 185,535,173, forward strand.
GTGCAAAAGACTGCACACGAATTTTGTCGGACAGCAACAGCCGACTGCAGAAGTGATGTCATGTGATAGTTAACTTTCCTTGTCTTTTTTCTTTTCTGAGCATGCTCAGTCTTGCAAATCTGCTGTCTGTCGGCCGAAATCTGTACTGACTGACGGCCGTTCTGGTGTTGGCCAACAAAAATTTTAATGCTTGCACGACAGATTCTGTTCGGCCGAAAGTGCGCTGTCGGCTGTCGGGAGCATCATACTAACAAGCCGAAAATCGGCCGATCGTTCGGCGGCCGAACATTTTCGGCCGACAATCGGTACGTGTGTACGGGCCTTACGGACATGGATTACTGGAACCATGTCCTGTGGTCTGATGAGACCAAGTTAAACTTGTTTGGTTCAGATGGTGTCAAGCGTGTGTGGTGGCAACCGGGTGAGGAGTACAAAGACAAGTGTGTCTTGCCTACCGCCAAGCATGGTGGTGGGAGTGTCATAGTCTGGGGCTGCATGAGTGCTGCTGGCACTGGGAGCTACAGTTCATTGAGGGAACCATGAATGCCAACATGTACTGTGACATACTGAAGCAGAGCATGATCCCCTCCCTTCAGAGACTGGGCAGTAGGGCAGTATTTCAACATAACGACCCCAAACACACGACCACTGCCTTGATAAAAAAGCTGAGGGTAAAGGTGATGGACTGGCCAATCATGTCTCCAGACCTAAACCCTATTGGACATCTGTGGGGCTTCCTCAAATGGAAGGCGGAGGAGCACAAGATCTCTAACGTCCAACAGCTCCGCAATGTCGTCATGGATGAGTGGAAGGGGGATCTTTACATCTAGAGGAAAACAGATGTTGTCTCCAAATACGCAAAGGTTTCTTCATCGTAAGAGCTGTGAAAATGTGGAATAGTCTTCCTCCACAGGTGGTTCTGGCTAGCTCACTAGATTGCTTTAAAAAAAGGCCTGGATTCTTTCCTAGGTGTACATAATATAAATGGGTACTAAAATTTTTTTTAGGGTAAAGTTGATCCAGGAAATATCCGATCCCATCACACCAAAATGCTCCAGCCCCCTATACCTATCACCCCTATTAGATAAGAAATAAACCAAACACCCTATTTTTTTTAGGTAAAGTTGATCCAGGGAATATCCGATTGCCTCTCGGGGGATCAGGAAGGAATTTTTTTCCCCTGCTGTAGCAAATTGGATCATGCTTTGCTGGGGTTTATTTTCGCCTTCCTCTGGATCAACAGCGGGTATAGGATTGTGTATATGGGATTGTATGGTTGGGTTTTCAATACTGTTTTTTTTTTTTTTTTTTTTTTATGGATGAACCGGATGGACTTGTGTCTTTTTTCAACCTGACTAACTATGTAACTATATAAACCTAGCGGGGCTCCTAAACAAATTTTAATAAAAAAATTTAAAATTGTAAAAAAAAAAAAAAGAAATTAAAAATAAAAACTACTGACACTGTCAACTGCCTTACCGACATCAATGTCCGCCCTGCTGAAACAGTCAATATGTATACACTTGGACACATGCATGTGTGTTTGAGAATTGGAGTGCATACCCTAATGCGAAAGGCTGGGCATACCTATGGTGAAGGCTGTTATAGCCAGAAAAGTGTGTGTGTGGGGGGGGGGGGGCTAATTCTAAATAATATTAAAGTCCAACAACAACCTCATATAGATGTGATGGCCAGCTATCCAGAATCAGGGCTGCTGTTCGAAATCACGGGGCCCCTCACAGCCTACCTAGCAGGGCCCCCCTCCCCAAATATATCAGGACAATATTTTCACAAAAAATACACTAAAATCATTATTAGTGGACACGAACACACCAGAGAACCTGTGTGAATTAGCCCTCTTTAATTAATTTTTTACATTAAAAAAAAAATAAATAAATAAATATATATATATATATATATATATATATATTTATATACAATTTTTTGTTTGTTTTTTTAAAAAGGTTAATGTTACATTTTTTTTAAATTATTTATTGCGATGTTTAATTATTATTTTTTTCTTACAATCTGTTATTTTTTTTTTTTACAGGACAGGGACGCCTGCAGCGCTGTGGGGGGGGGGGGTCAGAAAAGTGAAAGGGGGGCACACAAGAAAGAAGGGGGGGGTCAGAAGCAGGCAGAACAGGGAGGGGGATCAGTTTTGGAGAAGCAAATACAGGAACGATGCCCTGTGTCTGTGTCTCTCACCACAGCCGCTGATAGCTAGCAGGAGGGGGAGAAACTGTCTTTCAGCTGCTGCAGAGAGCCGCACAGGGCTTCCTTCTGTAATTGCCCCTCTGCCCGACCGCACTGATTCTCCGTGCTGTTGGGGCCCCCCCTGTATGCCTGGGCCCCTTACAGGAGGACTGGTGTTCCCCCTCAATCAGCGGCCCTGCCCACAATCCATAAAGTTAATCTTGGCATCCGCTGGCAAATGCCAATCACAGAAAACCTTGTGCTTTGCCTATATCAATAATCGACATCCATGCCTGTAGACCAGGTTTAATACTATAAAATGATTTTAATGATTTATCAAAAATAGACCACAAAAATTAAAAAGGAAGTACACAGGCTCGATATGTAATCACAGTATTAGTACAAGATTTGCACCAAAAAAATAAAGTTACGCACATACAGCCACACAGTCCACAGTCATAGCCACACATACACTGCACATTCACCGTCCCGCTGCGTGCATAACACCGCATACCAAAGAATGATAGAACAAAACATTCTGGGCCAAGTGATCAAACGTTTCTGAAGAATATCTGTTCTTGTTGCCTACAGCAGCCTTTCAAATTCTCCATAATACTCTTTAAAAGGAAACCATATCATATTTTGTACACAGCTTAAACTATTCCTTTAAAAAGTACATTTTGATGTTCCATATTTCCATTGCAAATTTGTAGTGTTAAGGGGGTCTGAATTCAACTCCAGTCACTTTGATTAAAATTGACCTTTCAGCTATTTACAGAATTTTTACATATCCTTAAATTTCACAATACATAGCAGCGGTATACTTTTTCTTAGAAAGCTGTACCTTTATCATTAAAAAGTAGTCCTTTAGTAGTAGTAATAGTCACAAGTAGTCCACTGTACAGAGTACATAATCAGTCTGCTGCAGGCAGAAGGCATTTCCCCAGTCTCCTCTTCCCCAATGATCAGAGACTGCAACCCTGTAGCAAGGTGAGAGTCTGAAGCATGGGGCTCATCTGTGTCAGATATTTGTGAACACATAAGAACTGCACAGGCACCAGGATTTACATGATTGCGTCATCTCTAAGCTGTCATCTCGGTCCAGGAAGTAGATGCTGACCCTGGATGAGGTAGATATTACACTTACACATGACATAGCATGCATGCACTTGACTTGGAAAAATATATCGAATGCTACATGCACTTTAAGAATCTGTTCAGATCAGATAACAATAGCGAAGGCCCATCCCGGACAAACAAGTTTCTTCCTCCAAGTAGGCTTGGGATGGGGACACTAAGGACAGCTTACAGAAATATAATCATTTATCAGACTGGAAAACTCCAGTTTGGACATCATTCTCCTAAATCTGAGACTTTTACTAAGACAAGAGGGCCTATTTATAAATCTGCTGTGTAAATGTCTCAGAATTCACAGTTATTGCAAAAAAATCCCAGTATTGTGTCTACTGTGTTTATTTCCTATCACTAGCTCCATCTAGTGGCCATAAAAAAAATCCCAGTAATGTGTCTACTGTGTTTATTTCCTATCACTAGCTCCATCTAGTGGCCATAAAAAAAAATCCCAGTAATGTGTCTACTGCAGGAGTTCCCAAACTGTGGGTCGGGACACACTGGTGGGTCGCGAGCTGCGTTTGAGTGGGTCGCGCTGAGCCGGAAATCACTGAGATCACAAACGCTTATATGCCACGGGTTTCTGCCCCCTCACTTAGAACATCTGGCAAGTGTATTCAATATTAAATTGAAAAGTAGTAAATTGATATTTTTAATTTAACATCCCCCTCCCTTTAAAATATGTATTATTATTATTATTTGCATTTATATAGCGCCAACAAATTCTGTAGCGCTTTACAATAGTCAATTACAAGCAAGTGGGTCCCGAAAAATAACTGTATTCAGAAGTGGGTCTCGGCCCAAAAAAGTTTGGGAAGCCCTGGTCTACTGTGTTTATTTACTATCACTAGCTCCATCTAGTGCAGGGATTCCCAAACTACGGCCCTGCAGCTGTTGCAGAACTACACATCCCATGAGGCATTGTAAAACTTTGACCTTCAAATACATAACTAGGCATGATGGGAACTGTAGTTCCTGAACAACTGCAGGGCCATAGTTTGGGAATTCCTGATCTAGTGGCCATAAAAAAGTAATGTGTCTACTGTGTTTATTTCCTATCACTATCTCCATCTAGTGGCCATAAAAAAAAAAAAATCCCAGTAATGTGTCTACTGTGTTTATTTCCTATCACTAGCTCCATCTAGTGGCCATAAAAAAAATCCCAGTAATGTGTCTACTGTGTTTATTTCCTATCACTAGCTCCACCTAGTGGTCATAATGTGGTATTTTCCACAAAAGAACCATGTTATGGCCACTGGATGGCGCCAACGATGATAGAAAATAAACATATTAGACACATTACGGTGATTATTCACTGTGGCTTGTGCGAAAAGCAGAGAATTTTTCCAAAATAAACTCCAAGGTGTTTCCACATCACTACTTAGTAGGAAGAAGATCTGGTATATGTTATGGGCCGATATATCAGCCCCATGCAGAAATATATTTAACAACTATACAAGAAACAAGTTTTTCAAGTTTTAAGACTCAATAAGATTATTTACATTAGGCTGATCATGTTCACATTAAAAAAAAAAACAAAAACGATGGTTTCCCTTTAAACATGAAAGGGAGAATGTGATTGGCTGATCTTCGGTCAAATGCTTTTCATTGTAAGGCCTACTGAATATGGCTCCTGTCCATGTTAAACTCCCTTACCTCCCAGTGCTCATGCCTATATCAACCCATATGGCACGTATTTTCATGCATACTTGCTTGTGTATGCTTGATGATACAATACTTTAATGTTACAGAGTCCTGCTCATAATGCCGAAACAGCCCTATACTCCATCTTAGTGCAATAGAGTCCCCACCACAGAGTCTATGTATACCAGTAACCTCCAGAAGTAAAAGGTATGTACATGTATGTCTCCCAGCACAGAGCTCATTAAAGATCCTCAGAGTAGACAAGGTCATCATTGTGGGTCATCATTGTGTTCTTCAGACGTACACGGCCGGTGACATCACAAATCCTTCCTCATCTCGGGGGGATGCGTTTTCTGGAGGTTGGAATTCGTTGTAGATGGGGTTCTCCTGTTCTAGGTAATCGTTCTGGAAATCTGAATAGCGCTGAGCTTCTGGGGTCATCTGATATTTCGGGGGTGTCTGCAAACAAATGATGGTTTTTATTTTATGTTCAGAATATGACCATGCTTTGTTACAGGGTTCTCCAATGTCCTGGGGGCCTAATGTGGACCTTTGTTTACCTTTATCCAGTCCTTGGGGCACTATTCCTGCCACTGACACCAAAGACGGGGCACTGTTCTTCCCACTGACACCAATGATGGGGCACTATTCCTCCCACTGACACCAATGATGAGGCACTATTCCTCCCACTGGCACCAACGATGGGGCACTGTCCCTCCACTGATACCAATAATGGGGCACTACTCCCACTGACACCAGACAAGGAAATTATTCTCCCATTGACACCAATTATGGGGCACTATTCCTCCCACTGACACCAACAACGGGGCACTGTTCCTTCCACTGACACCAACAATGGGGCACCGTTCCTCCCACTGACACCAACAATGGGGCACTGTTCCTCCCACTGACACAAACAATGGGGCACTGTTCCTCCCACTGACACCAACCATGGGGCACTGTTCCTCCCACTGACACCAACCATGGGGCACTGTTCCTCCCACTGACACCAACCATGGGGCACTGTTCCTCCCAATGACATCAACCATGGGGCACTGGTCCTCCCAATGACACCAACCATGGAGCACTGGTCCTCCCAATGACACCAACCATGGGGCACTGTTCCTCCCAATGACACCAACCATGGGGCACTGTTCCTCCCAATGACACCAATATTGGGGCACTGTTCCTCCCAATGACACCAACCATGGGGCACTGTCCCTCCCAATGCCATTAACCATGGGGCACTGTTCCTCCCAATGCCATTAACCATGGGGCACTGTTCCTCCCAATGCCATCAACCATGGGGCACTGTTCCTTCCAATGACACCAACCATGGGCCACTGTTCCTCCCAATGACACCAACCATGGGGCACTGTTCCTCCCAATGACACCAACCATGGGGCACTGTTCCTCCCACTGACACCAACCATGGGGCACTGTTCTTCCCACTGACACCAACCATGGGGCACCGTTCCTCCCACTGACACCGACGGGGCACCGTTCCTCCCACTGACTCCAACAATGGGGCACCGTTCCTCCCACTGACACCAATGATGGGGCACCGTTCCTTCCATTGACACCAACAACAGGGCACTACTCCTCCCACTGACACCAGATACAGGGAACCTATTCTCCCACTGACACCAATTATGGGGCATTATTCCTCCAACTGACACCAATGACGGGGCGCCATTCCTCCCACTGACACTAATGATGTAATTTTTTTTACTCTCACTGAGTGCCAAGCTTATGGTATTGTTTACTCCCTCTGGCCCTTTGTTTTAAATGCTTGGAGACCCCTCCCCAACTTTACTGTAACAATCAAATGAGGTTCATTAGCTTTAAAGACAATAGGACACTAATTTGCTGACAGTTAATTATTAAAGCGAAATTTCATTCTGCAATTAGACCTGGCCCTCATCGCCATGTACACCCAGGGTAGAATGACGTTTGGTCCTCCTATAGCCCCCAGGATCCTAAAGGAGCCCACTCACACAGCGGCTGGGGGAAAGCTGCATCGCATCATCAAGAACTGAGCTACCTGAATTCGGAAGAAGCAGCCAGCTAAAGAAGACCAAGATGACTCCATGGGACACAGGCTGTCACACCTGAACAGCGGATTGGTGCATGACAATGCTGGATTGGCTATACAGATGGGTGTGTATTTTGAAGAGAAGCCAGCATTGGAAGGGGAGGAAAGGCAGGGGGAGCTGGGCACAGGCAAGAGGGCATGTACCAATGAAAAAAAAATATATATTTTCCAAAAAACACCATTTGGCAGGGAACAGGTCATTTAGGCCCCTTTCACATTTGGGCGACCTGAAAGTTGTGCGACTTTGCCACAACTTTGACTGGATTTGAAGCAATGCCTGTGTAAGCTGCTGCTGGTACTTCCGGGAAAGCTAGCAATGGTGCACAGGAGGTCAAGCTTATGTGGGGTACACACTATGAGAAAAACTCCATACAATGAATAATAGTATAGTGTGTACACAAATATTACATAGTTACATAGTAGTCGAGGTTGAATAAAGACAATAGTCCATCCCAGAGGCGTAACTAGAACCTTCAGGGCCCTGATGCAAGAAACCATGAAGGGCCCCCCAGACCCCTGGCCGGGGCCCTTACCTTCAAGCCCAGGGCTCTTCCCACTGATCCTGGGGCTCTTTACACTTGTTGCATGGCCTTTTATTACGGTCCCGCAGCAGGATTCTTTCACAAGTTCTGCAGTGGGCCCCCTTCCTGCAATCTTGTGGGCCCCCTTCCTGCAATCTTGGGGCCTCCCCACAGTGGTGCAATGCCAGGGTCCGGTTGCAAGTGTGACCTTTGCGATCCTGGAAGTTCACCCACTGGTTTGCTACCGGGCCCCCTGGATCATGGGGCCCGGTAGCGATTGCAACCCCTGCAACCCCTGTAGTTACGCCCCTGGTCCATCCAGTTCAACCTGTGTAGGTGTGTGTGGCTGTAATCACCTCACGTAGCCCTGAATGTCCTGATCCTTGAGATGTACGTCTAAGAGTCTTTTGAAAGTCACCATACTTCCCGCAGAAACCACCTTTTGTGGTAGAGAATTCCACAATCCTGTAGCCCTAACAGTAAAGAACCCTCCTCGTTGCCTGAGGTTAAAATGCTTCTCCTCTAATCGCATTGTATGCCCCCGAGTCCTCATGCAATCCCTTCAACTGAACAGCTTTTTTTCTAAGCTGAGATCCCCATTGAGATATTTAAAAATTGCTATCATGTCCCCCCTCAGGCGTCTCTTCTCCAGGGAGAATAAATCAAGCGATTGCAGACGCTCTTCATAATTAAGGTCCTCCAATCCCCTAATCAATTTAGTTGCCCTTCTCTGGACTGAGACTTTCCAAACAAAAATTTCCGAAGGGGGAAACTCCAAAGTTTTTCTCATACATGCACAGATGTAACGATTTTCGTTTTGTCCCAATCTGAAACTAGCTGACGCTGGCTGGAGGGTACACCAACTGGCACTGACATCAATAGTGACACCAATACAGTGATTAGTGCTAATACTGTACACCAGGCATATCCAACCTGCGGCCCGGGGGCCGCATGCGGCCCGGAACCGCAGGCAATGCGGCCCACTGCCCCCTGACAATTTTTTTTGTTGCTGGGGAGGAAGGAAGTCGGGTCGGGAGCGCAGCCACAGCAGCTTCCAACTAACGTTAGGCAGAGGCTGCCTCCGAGGGGAGGGGTAAGCTATGCATCAAGCCTGTTATGCTGTGTATATTACGCTGGGTTTGGAGCTTAGTCAGAAATCTTAGAGAATGTTCTAGATACACTGTCACTGTACTAATGACACTGGCTGGGAAGGGGTTACCATCTAAAGGTGATCAGGGAAGCAGGGAAAAAAAACAGCAAGATCAGGTCAGTGTTCAAAGCTCTGTGTTTACTATAACAGAGCTCACTTCCGTGAATTTCGGAGGCAATAAGGGGGTCCCGGCGATCTGTCATTGCCTAGGACCTGCTGACCTCCTTGTGCTGTAACAAATCACAACACAACCGGGGCGGCAGGCCCCTTCCTAGAAGCACTGATCATGTACCAGATATGTGGATCCAGCGTAGAGTGGCCGCCCTACAGCAATAAATCTGCACAAGGCGATCGGAAGGTGATCTCAAAGCCTTTGTTGAGAATTTTTGTACAATTAGTATCATCCTCAGTTTCCACCTGTGAAATATCGAGGGAAACTGGATGATAGTTTGTCCAATTTTCTTAAAGTGTGCACTGGGCTTTAGGGTAGCTTGAATACAGGTTTAGAAAAAGGGAAGCCTAGGTAGAGGCTGATATGGGGGTATGGGTGGTGAGAGGGAGTGCTAAACGGTGGGTTATAGCCAGGTTTGATGACAAGGGTGCTGGGAGAAGAGACGAGAAGGGCAGGGGAAAGAGGTAATGGAGGTTCACAATGTGGAATAAGTGAGTAGTAGGGAAGCTTAACCATTTGCCGACCAGTCACGTTGACTGTACTGCGGGAAAGTGGTTCGATTCCGTCCAGCGACGTAGAACTACGTCGCTGGACTCCTCCCCTTGTGGGCGGCGCACGTGCGCCGCCGGAGGCTCGCTCCCGCTGTATTCAGATCACCGCTGCTCTTCCCCGATCGTCGGGGAATCGAGTCTGGAGATCCACCCGCTTGTGTAAACAAAGCAGGCGGATCTCCTAAGTGACAGACAGAGACAGATTCCAGGGTTCAGCATAGCTGAACATGCGATCTGTCCCTGTGTCACTCAGTCACCTCCCCCCACACACGTTAGTAAGCACCAGGCACACTTAACCCCTTGATCACCAATAAAAATGAACCCCTTCCCTGCCAGTGTCATTTTTACAGTAACAGTGCATATGTATAGCACTGATTACTGCAGTAATGTCACTGGTAACCCCACAAGTGTCAAAAATGTCAGTCAAGGGTCCGATCTGTCCGCTGCAATGTCACAGTCCCGCGAAAAAAAAAATCGCAGATCGCCGCCATTATTATTACGCCAGTAAGAAAACACCAAAAATGACAGAAATCTTTCCCTTTGTTAGTAAACGCAATAAGTTTTGCGCAAACCAATCAAAATACGCTTATTGCGATTTTTTTTTACCAAAAATATGTAGCAGAAAACAAATTGGCCTAAAATGTTAAAAGATATTGATTTTTACATTTTTTTGGGGGGGAATTTCATATAAAAAAAAATGTGAAAAATATTGTTATTTTTTCAAAATTGTTGCTCTTTTTTTGTTTATAGCGCAAAAAGTAAAAATCGCACAGGTGATCAAATACCACCAAAAGAAAGCTCTGTTTGTGGGAAAAAAAGGACGTAAATTTTGGGTACGGCGTTGCATGACCGCGCAATTGTCAGTTAAAGTCGCACAGTGCCGAATCGCAAAAAGTGGCCCAGACGTAAGACAGCAAAATCCTCCGGTGGTAAAGTGGTTAAAGTCAGCAGAAGCATAATTGGGGTTTCCAGTTGTATCCAAGCAGCCAAGGATGTTTGTAGCTTAGAAGCCATCAACAGGGTAGAGTGCAATCTATCCCTCCTGAACACAATTAAGGCTGATAAATGCTTTCACAAGGTACAAGTTGTATTGTGAGATAATACATTTGGGATTGTTTAGGTTCGTAGACTCACCTTCCCATTTAATTCCATGTCTTGGCTATCTGAAGTCTCTGATAGTGGTGGTACAGTCTTCAGTGGCACTTCTTCTGCGGACTGTTGAAACAAAAAATGTTATGGTTATGAGCGACTCCAGACAACAGGTAGAATTCAGGGAGTGGGCCTTATGTGCCACTAGGCAGTACAGAATGGGCCTTATGCCCCAATAGGCAGTAGAGAGTGGACCTTATGCCCCATTAGGCAGTACAGAGTGGGCCTTATGCCCCACTAGGCAGTACAGAGTGGGCCTTATGCCTCACTAGGCAGTACAGAGTGGGCCTTATGCCTCACTAGGCAGTACAGAGTGGGCCTTATGCCCCACTAGGCAGTACAGAGTGGGCCTTATGCCCCACTAGGCAGTACAGAGTGGGCCTTATGCCCCACTAGGCAGTACAGAGTGGGCCTTATGCCCCACTAGGCAGTACAGAGTGGGCCTTATGCCCCACTAGGCAGTACAGAGTGGGCCTTATGCCCCACTAGGCAGTACAGAGTGGGCCTTATGCCCCACTAGGCAGTACAGAGTGGGCCTTATGCCCCACTAGGCAGTACAGAGTGGGCCTTATGCCCCACTAGGCAGTACAGAGTGGGCCTTATGCCCCACTAGGCAGTACAGAGTGGGCCTTATGCCCCACTAGGCAGTACAGAGTGGGCCTTATGCCCCACTAGGCAGTACAGAGTGGGCCTTATGCCCCACTAGCAGTACAGAGTGGGCTTTATGCCCTACTAGGCAGTACAGAGTGGGCTTTATGCCCTACTAGGCAGTACAGAGTGGGCCTTATGCCCTACTAGGCAGTACGGAATAGAGCTTATGCCCTACTGACAGTAAGGAGTGGGCCTTTTGCCCTACTAGGAATGGATGATTTCTGCACTAGGATATGTATGTCAGGGTGCATTCTACCTCACATATCCCAATTAAGGGATATGAAATGGAATAGAAATCAAATGGAGGGATGGGATGTGCTGCCTGAGAAAAGCTGCAGGTGTATCAGAACAAAATGCTAATTGATATGGACCCTTATTATGTAATAAACAAATATAAAATGCTATTATTAAGGACCCTTAATGTATAAAAATGTATCCGTACAAAGTGGGCCTTATGCCCTACTAGGCAGTAGGGAGTGGGCCTTATGCCCTACTAGGCAGTAGGCCTTATGCCCTACTAGGCAGTAGGGAGTGGGCCTTATGCCCTACTAGGCAGTAGGCCTTATGCCCTACTAGGCAGTAGGGAGTGGGCCTTATGCCCTTCTAGGCAGTAGGGAGTGGGCATTATGCCCTATCAGGCAGTAGGGAGTGGGCATTATGCCCTATCAGGCAGTAGGGAGTGGGCATTATGCCCCATCAGGCAGTAGGGAGTGGGCATAATGCCCCATCAGGCAGTAGGGAGTGGGCATTATGCCCCATCAGGCAGTAGGGAGTGGGCATTGTGCCCTACTAGGCAGTAGGGAGTGGGCATTGTGCCCTACTAGGCAGTAGGGAGTGGGCATTATGCCCTACTAGGCAGTAGGGAGTGGGCCTTATGCCCCATCAGGCAGTAGGGAGTGGGCATTATGCCCTACTAGGCAGTAGGGAGTGGGCATTATGCCCTACTAATTATGCCCTACTAGGCAGTACGGAGTGGGCCTTATGCCCTACTAGGCAGTAGGGAGTGGGCCTTATGCCCTACTAGGCAGTAGGGAGTGGGCCTTATGCCCTACTGTCACATATATGCGTACCCGTGCTTGTGTTGGGAGCATGATCAATCTCGCACCCCAAGCACTGTAATCGAGCCGTCACCAACTCTTGGTCCCAAAGTAACAGTTGGGTGCCGGTAGGATGTTTCTCTTGCTCCTCAGAATGTCTTTAAAGAGAAGGAGACACATTGTACCCATGTGGAGGCTGGTGGAAAATAGTAAATCACGTAGTAAAAATGAATAAAGACAAAAATTAGTAAAAAAATTAGTAAAAATAAATCATAAAAAGATAAAATGCATAGGCCAGTTAGATCAGGGCTTGATCTAGGTTAGTGTTTGTGTCATTGTTTTTTAGGTAGCAATAAAAAATATTCTTTATGGTACGGTAGATTTGGGGGGGGGGGGGGTGTAGTGTGCATTTGATCACGCACCTATAATGTTAGGCTCGGTTCACACTAGTGCGACTTTGGTGTGAAACTTTGAAGCAACTTTTATGTGACTTTAGAATCTCTGGCACTCAAAACGCAAGAAAGTCACATAAAAATAGTGCAGGAAGCTTTCAAAAGTCGCTGCAACTTTAGGTTGCATAGATTGGAATGGGTGGCATTGAAATCAATGGGCTGCAATTGTCCAAAGTCGCATGACAAGTTGCGCTAGTGTGAAAGGAGCCTTAGTGCCAATGTTTATGTCAGTGCAAGGCTACATTCACACTTCTGTGTAGCATATTTATGTACATTCACACACAGGTGTTTGTGCCTTTTGCGCAAATTTTTAGAGAAATGTGCCATACAGGAGCTTCTCTGGGGCAGGACCATGCGTTTTTGGCTTCATAGACTTTTGTCATAGGAGCGCCTGAAAAACGTGCGTTTTTTCCAAGACTCTTTTATTGATATCTAAGGGACCATAAAAGCCCAAAATCTGCCAGAAAAGAAGCTCCTGTATTTTTTGGAGGACAGGCATCCAGCTCGAAGCTTTGTGCTACAAAACACTTAGAGCCCATTCAGACTAGCGCGATTTGTCAGGCGACTTATTTCCGTATTCGCGCTGATAATACACATGTTTTGAGCTTCATGAAACCTGCCATCTACTGTTCTGGCAGTGGTAATTTTTATAATTGTAACGACTAACTATGCAGCACAAAAAAAAATTTTGGAGTAAAAGTATTGAAATCATCGAAAAAATGTAGTGAAGTAAAAGTGGAAGTAGGAGAAAAAATTCTACTCTAGGAAAGTACAGATACCGCCTTTCGGTACTTAAAGCGGAGTTCCACCCAAAAGTGGAACTTCCACTTTAAATAGTCCTAACCCCCTGACATGCCATGTTTGGCATGTCATTTTTTTTGGGGGGGGGGGAGCGGGTACCTAGTTTTGACAAGTACCCGCTCCCACTTCCGCTCGGGGCGCCGCGGCGCCCTGAGCGGTTCTCTCTCTCCCCCTCCCTCCCTGCAATCTTCTGGGACACGTCAGAGGTCCCAGAAGATTGCCAGCCAATCACGACGCATAGCGCAACTCGCGCATGCGCAGTGCGTACCCGGCTGTGAAGCCGCAAACTGTCACAGCCGGGTGCCCACATCAGTGATGCCGGCGCCGCGGAGCAGAGAGGGAGAAGACGGCGCATCGCTGGACCGTGGGACAGGTGAGTGGGCGGTTAGGCTGGAACTCCGCTTTAAGTACAGTAGTGAAGTAGTTCTACTTAGTTACTATACATCTCTGGAATCGCATCATGTTTGGGGTGCTATTGAAGGATAATGGCACCCAATGTGCTGTTCTGCAGTTGCCACGTGATATGGGATCATGGGCAGAATGGCAGCAATTGTGCCCACGTTCCCAAATCAAGAGATATTCTGTTTGCATCGGTGCCATTGTTTTAAGTAGGAAAAAAAAAGATTTTATCGTTCTTGTTTTACCTTCGTCTTTAAGGGCTTGGGGGGGGGAAGAAGAATTTTCCTATGGGGATAAAGACTAAAAGCGGGTTATTTGTACTGTTGTAAAAAAGTTTACAATTCAGACAATTCAATTTCAGATGAATGGGACATTACTATATATAGAGCGGTATGACACAGATACGATCTTCCAGGAAGGCTGTATTGTTTTTTTGCTGGGGAATGTTGTATATTTTTTGTATGTTTGTAATTTCCTCTTACCGGTCATAACTCATTGTACCATCGGCAATAGACTACCATAGTGTGATCATCAGGAAGTGAGTTCCATGGTTCTCAGGTATTTATCATCATAAAGTCATGACATACGGCCCAGATAGGATTTAACAAGTTACTGCTTGCAAAAAGCAACATTTCAGCAAATATATTTTACATTCGTAAACTGGAAAAGAAGCCCATTATGAATCATTGATCACTGCAACTAAAGCTGGATACACACTATACAACTTCTGTTGTTAGATTTCCTTTAGATTTACCTTCAACTATGTAGTGCAAGGGCCGGCCTGATTGCATACAAATTGAAAGTGTTTAGGTCTGACCTCATATTATATGGTTTTGGTAAATCTAAAGGAAAAAAAATCTAGAGAAAATTGTATAGTGTGTATCCAGCTTAATTCTTTAAGCCAGAGACATTTAGACATCATTCACACTTGGCGTTTTGGAATTGCCAGCAGAATTCTGCCTCCGATTCAATATTGCGGTTATAACGTGCATTTGTGCATTTTGGCGCCATAATTCTTAATGGCACCCTAAGGCCCCTTTCACATGGGCTGTCCGATCAGGTCTGCCCATTTTTCAGGCGGACCTGATCGGACCCTCCAGTTTCTTAGATGGAGCGGCAGATGTCAGCGGACACCAGTTTTAGTGTGCGTCAGTTGTGTGCCCCAGTTTTAGTGTGTGTCAGTTGTGTGCCCCAGTTTTAGTGTGCGTCAGTTGTGTGCCCCAGTTTTAGTGTGCCTCAGTTATGTACCCCAGTTTTAGTGTTCCTCAGTTATGTGCCCCAGTTTTAGTGTGCGTCAGTTGTGTGCCCCAGTTTTAGTGTGCGTCAGTTGTGTGCCCCAGTTTTAGTGTGCGTCAGTTATGTGCCCCAGTTTTAGTGTGCGTCAGTTATGTGCCCCAGTTTTAGTGTGCGTCAGTTATGTGCCCCAGTTTTAGTGTGCGTCAGTTGTGTGCCCCAGTTTTAGTGTGCGTCAGTTATGTGCCCCAGTTTTAGTGTGCGTCAGTTATGTGCCCCAGTTTTAGTGTGCGTCAGTTGTGTGCCCCAGTTTTAGTGTGCGTCAGTTGTGTGCCCCAGTTTTAGTGTGCGTCAGTTGTGTGCCCCAGTTTTAGTGTGCGTCAGTTATGTGCCCCAGTTTTAGTGTGCCTCGGTTATGTGCCCCAGTTTTAGTGTGCCTCGGTTATGTGCCCCAGTTTTAGTGTGCGTCAGTTATGTGCCCCAGTTTTAGTGTGCCTCGGTTATGTGCCCCAGTTTTAGTGTGCCTCAGTTATGTGCCCCAGTTTTAGTGTGCCTCAGTTGTGTGCCCCAGTTTTAGTGTGCCTCAGTTGTGTGCCCCAGTTTTAGTGTGCCTCAGTTATGTGCCCCAGTTTTAGTGTGCATCAGTTATGTCCCCCAGTTTTAGTGTGCCTCAGTTGTGTGCCCCAGTTTTAATGTGCCTCAGTTGTGTGCCTCAGTTATGTGCCCCAGTTTTAGTGTGCCTCAGTTATTAGTGCATGGAAACGAATGGAAAAACCGCACAGATTTTTACTTGCACAGACATCAGGTTTGATGTGCTTTTAAGTGACTTTTTATGCGCAATGAAATCAGTTTTAGTGTGCGTCAGTCATGTGCCCTGTTCACACCAATATTGAGGTCACGTCAGTTTTTTCCAGTGCAGAAAGCTGCATACATGTTGCAGATTCCTACGCAGGAACAATTCTGCACAGGATACCAGTGTTGTGGTGTGAACAGGGCCCATAGAGAACCATTGTCTTCTTTGAGCCCTTGCAGAACGCGTGCAGAAAAACTGATGTCTCTGCACCATGGTGTGAACCAGGCCTTAGGCTCCTAGAGACATCTCCTCCAGATTTCTGCCCAAACCTCTGTATGGGTTTTCTGTTAGAAAGCTGGACTTTTCTACCACTTTATAAAACTCTGGTCCGACCGCATCTGGAGTATTCTGTCCAGTTCTGGTCGCCAGTCCTCAGGAGGGATGTGTTGGAGCTGGAGAGAATCCAGAGAAGGGCAACTAAACTAATTAGGGGATTGGAGGACCTTAATTATGAAGAGCGTCTGCAATCGCTTCATTTATTCTCCCTGGAGAAGAGACGCCTGAGGGGGGACATGATAGCAATTTATAAATACCTCAATGGTGATCTCAGCATAGAAAAAAAGCTATTCAGTCGCAAGGATTGCATGAGGACTCGAGGGCATACAATGTGATTAGAGGTGAAGCGTTTTAACCTCAGGCAACGTGGGGGGTTCTTTACTGTTAGGGCTACAAGATTGTGGAATTCTCTACCACAAGAGGTGGTTTCTGCGGGAAGTATGGTGGCTTTCAAAAGACTCTTGGATGTACATCTCAAGAATCAGGGGTATGGGAAATGATTACGGCCACACACACCTAAACAGGGGGGAACTGGATGGACTATTGTCTTTATTCAACCTCAACTACTATGTAACTTGTGAATGGACTCCAATTGCATTATAAAATTGCACTCGCAGTCCACTGAGAACGACAAGTCTGCCTGCGGTGGTGGAAGATGGGACATGTAGTTTATTCATTCACAGATCCCCGGGAATGAAGAACGCAGCTGTGCAGGCGGAGCCCCACACAGCTGCTCCAATTTTATACGTGACAATGGCTATCACAGGGAAAGTTGGGGGGGGGGGTGGGACATGTTGTGTGTTATATACCCTAAATAGAGGTGTAATGTGTTCCAAAGGTGAATTTAGCCTATGAGGCTGGGTTTGTTGGAGATACAAACAGCTTTCAGCTTAGCAGATTAACTGCAGTTCACAAATAGGACACTAGATGTCGCTAATGCTCAGTGATATGCTATGCATTTCTATGATGTGTTGTAATATCCTGTACACTGTACTGAACTTGTTGGTTATCTCTTCCTGTTCTGTTGTTCTTATTACAATGAGGTGACATCTTTGATTTCTGTGTTATGTTCCAATAAAGAAGCCAGTTCCTGTTTACTCCACAATGTCTGATCTGAATGGACTCTGCTGCGCCCAGTGATCACACTCTGCAACAGGGTTCACACTGGTGCGAACACAGACATTGCATGTGATTCGCACTACATTGCTGTACAGATCACAGGCGATGTCTGTGCGATGCAAATTTATGGCTAAACTCTCATCGCATTCAGAGCAAAATGGTACAGGGGCCCTGGTTCTGGTCCGCACTGGAATCGGATCGCATGGGTGTTCACACCATGCGATCCGATTCCTGTATCATTTCACAGTTCGCACTGCAATCTGCAAACGGATCTGTGGGTGTCATTAACTTTACACTGACACCCGCAGCGGTTCGCAGATGTCAGTGTGAACCGTCTGCGATTCTGGTGCGATACGGGAACACGCACAGGATTTCCAGCATCGCACCAGCGTGAACCCAGTCTAAAGAGCATTTAAGCCTTGCAGTACTGGGCGGCCCCAATGAAACTTTTTTTTTTTCTCTTCCAACCCAGAGTTGGGCTTTAACCCTCAGAAAGCTCCTGAAAAGTGTTTTCATATTTTGCTTAATGCCCACACAACTTCTTTAAGCTTCGGATATCAGACAGGAGGGCACAGATGCTGTACTAAGAGATGACTCCCACTCTACCATATGGGACGGAGATTAATGGATTGAAGGATTATATTTAAAGAGCAACAACTAATAAAATGTTGTTTTTTTTTTCCCTCATCTTGCTGTGTTTTTACAAAATATACTTTAACGGTTTTTAAATGTTTACCTTTTCAATTTGGAGCTTTAGGGAGGGAGGAGGTGGCTTGTATGCCGGAGGCCCTTCAAACCTGGAAAAAAGAAAATTATCTTTACCAAAATTTTACAATTATAAGAAGGGAAAATGTTTACCAAAATGTTAAAATAAAGGGAAGGGAAGATTTTGGCTGAAAAAAAAGAAAATAAATAAAGATTTTGAGAATTTAAAATATTATTAGAAAAAATAAAACCGCGGGGTACCAGTTCACTTTAGACCTTCATTTTTTAGACCCCTCCTCTCCCACAGTGGGTCTCCAAATCAATACAGTCCATGTTATCCCAGCTTGCAGCGTTTGGATTCATTGAATGAGTTTACCAAAAATGTAAATATTGCAGATGTAAATACAGCCATAATGCTACATAACTAAGCTCCATTTCATGCTGACTAAACGAAATTATTATTGTATCCTAAACAGAAAACTATCTTTAAACTTACCGTATTTTCCGGCATATAAGACGACCCCCCTAATTTTCATCTACCGGTAATACTTATACTTAGGTTACCTTGGAGATATTTTACTCGGCGTATAAAACGACCCCCCATTTTTGGGGGATTTTTTTGAGGTTCAAAAGTAGTCTTATACGCCAGAAAATACAGTATTTTTCCTACAAAAGCATTTTTTTAAAATAAATGTGATAAAAAAAAAAAAAAATCAGAATTAAAAAAAAAAAAATCAGATTTTTTACATTTTTTTGTTTAACCACTTCCCACCCGTCATATAGCAAAATGACAGCCGCAAAGTGGTTGCACTATTCTGACTAGGCGTCATATGACATCCAGCAGGATGGGGCGCGCAGAGCGGCGATTGGTGGTGCGGTGTGTCACTCTGACTCACCGCATCTCCGATTCCGGTAAAGAGCCTATGATGTAGGCTCTTTACCATGTGACCAGGTGTGCCCAATCACAGCTGGTCACATAGTAAATAGGAAGTGCCATTGATCGGCTTTCCTCAGTTCGCGCCTGAGAGGCGTGAGTACAGGAGATCCGATCGGCAGCTCTTCTGACCTTGGGGGGGGAGGGGCCTGTACTGGTAATCAGAGCATTGATTACCAGTGCAGACCCTTGGGGGATGCCACTAGAGCCACCAGGGATGCCCACCCATGGCCACCAAGGATGCCCACCCATGGCCACCAGGGATGCAAATGAGTGCTCAGGGAGCCTGTCAGTGCCCCCTCATCAGTGCTGCCCATCACTGCCATCTATCAGTGCCACCCACCATTGCCATCTATCAGTGCTGCCCACCAGTGCCCATCATTGCCACCCCGTCAGTGCAGGAAAAAACGTATTTACAAAATTTTATAACATATACAAAAAAAACTTTTTTTTTTTTTTTCAAATTTTTTGGTCTTATTTAACAAAAAAGAAAAAACTTTGCGGTGATCAAATACCACCAAAAGAAAGCTCTATTTGTGGGGAAAAATGACATAAATTTGGTTTAGGTACAGTGTAGCATGACTGCGCAATTGTGATTCAAAAGGCAACAGTGCTAAAAGCTGGAAATTGGCCTGGGCAGGAAGGGGGTGAAAGTGCCCTGTATTGAAGTGGTTAAAAATCATTGATTTTTATCCACCTTAAGGCCCCTTTCACACAGGCGGACCGTTCAGATCCACCTGTTTATTTTTTTGGCGGATCTGTACGGTCCCCCCATGCATCCCTATGGGGCATCGGATGTTAGCAGAGACATGTCCGCTGACATCCGATCCCATCCGTCAAATCTGGACGGATGGAAACCCTATTTTCCATGCGTCCAGCGGATCAGATGAGAACGGACCGACGGTTCGTTCCCATCCGATTCCCCCATTGAGGTGCATGGGGAACTGACAGCTGTGTCTCCGCACACAGCGCAGAGAACAGCTGTCATCCTCCTGCTCAGCGGGGGATCGGTGGATCGATCCCCGGCTGAGAAAAGCGGAGTCCGTTTGACGGACTATATGCGTGAAAGAGCCCTAAGAGTAACTGATCTGCATAAGGCTGGAAAGGGATACAAAGCAATCTCAAAGTGTTTAGGCCCCTCCATCACTGCAGAAAACCAGTTAATTCCAAGAGGTGCACATACTTTTTCTTGTCACTGTATACAGTATATACTGGATTTAAAATAAAAGGATTAACAAAAATATCAAACTAAGACAGAAGGATACATGAAAACTGGCAGGAATAAAAGAGACAGGAAAGAGATGAATTCCCATTAATGTAATGTCTATACATTTTCTGCTCTCTGCCAATCACATAATGCACAGTGACGGTATAGGTGACAACGTGCCACCACCTGTCACTCCATCAATGTATAGCGGGATAATTCCCTTAGTAAGACTTCAGCATGAATATTTCTGTAGGATGAAGTCAGCCCAGGGACAGCTGTTCACTGACGACCTCGGCGATGGAATAGCAACTCCTCTATCTCTGTCTTATTAAGGTGGAATCAGCACCGGGGTCATCACATCATCTGCGACCCAATACTCTTTATGTGCCATTACATCAATATGGCTGATGAGACACTCGTCCTTCCTGGGAATGAATCGCTTTCCTCCCTGCAGCCCTCAAATTACAATTACCAGTAATCAGTCTCCATCAATTCTAGGGTTGTAAAAGGGAAAAGTAGACAGAAGGTACAACCCTGAGCAGCCATCAGTCCTAGTGAAAATCGCAGTTTATTTTTATATTGGGTTTCGTAAGATTTATTTTAAGATTTAAAGCGGATATTTTATATAATGTTATATAAATATATATTTTTATGTACTGTATTTTTTCTTTTTTTATATTTTTATGTATATATTATTTATTATTATTATACAGGCTTTGTATAGTGCCAACCGTTTACGCAGCACTTTACAATATAAAGGGGGGGGGGGGGACAGTATGATTACAATACAGTTCACTACAAAGAAATAGGAGGGCCCTGCTTGTGGAGCTTACAATCTAAAGGCTTATTATTCATATTATTTTAATGTTTATTTATATATATATATGCGGAGGATGGTCTATGTGGACAGCTTCACCCCGGATGCAGTGGTGTATCATCCACGTGTGCAGGGTGTTGACTGCACACGGGCCCCCAAGGGGGGCCACTGTGACCCACCCTGCACCCATGAATGATCTCCTGGTTCACAGCCGATGCGGCAGGAGGGACAGCTGTGAGCTCCGGTCCCCCGACATGGCTTTTCAGCTGACAGACGCTTCTCCTCCTCTCCCTCCTGTGGCTGTCAGCTGAAAAGCCATGCCGGGGGACCGGTGCTCACAGCTGACCCTCCCGCCGCACCAATCCCCAGCTGTTCCCTCCTTCTCCGGCCCTTCCTTGTGTCCTTCTCTTCCTCCTCTGCCCCCCGTGCTCCTCCGCCCCCCTCCGTGTCCTTCTCTTCCTCCTCTGCCCCCCGTGCTCCTCCGCCCCCCTCCGTGTCCTTCTCTTCCTCCTCTGCCCCCCGTGCTCCTCCGCCCCCCTCCGTGTCCTTCTCTTCCTCCTCTGCCCCCCGTGCTCCTCCGCCCCCCTCCGTGTCCTTCTCTTCCTCCTCTGCCCCCCGTGCTCCTCCGCCTCCCTCCATGTCCTCCTCCTTCTCCTCTCCCCTGCAGCCGGCTTCCCTCCTCTTCCCCCAGCTGGGGGGGATCTGTCAGGATGGAGAACGGAGGAAGGGGGCCGGTAAACATGTCATTTACCGGCCCCTTCCTTTTCTTAATTTGACACAGTGAGAGATCGCTACCGATCGCTCCTGTGCCCTGTGTTAACTGAGCAGAGTAAACTGTGTTATAATTTTATGAATGAACAGGAACCTCTGTCTCCTGTCCATTTATCATCAGTGCTAAGGCTGCGGAGAAAGAAACTGGGGAGTCTCTGTCCTCAATCCCTTTCTCTGTCTCAAAGTGAAGTTGTCAGGGATCTGTTTAGACCCCCTAATATCTCACCAGAGCCCAACAGGGCTGATAAAAAAAAAAAAAAAAAAATCAACAGATATTAAAAAAATAAAATTGTAAAAAAATATAAAACTACTGACACCATCCACCCCCCGACCTACCAACACTAACCCTTTCCCCCAAAAAGCATTGTGGAAAAAAATGAAAAACAAATTAAAGTGATTGTAAAGGCTTTTTTTTTTTTTCTTCAAAATAACAAACATATCATACTTACCTGCTCTGTAGAGCTTTGCACAAAGCAGCCCCGATCCTCCTCTTCTGGGGTGCTCCATCGGCACTCCTGGCCCCCCCTCCTTATCGGGTGTCCCCATGGAGAGCTGCTTTCCATGGGGACACCCATACAGGTGTGCTCATGAGTCCCGCTGCTGCGTCAATTGATACACATGGCGGGACTAAGCCCCGCCCCCCCTCACGTGTCACTGGATTTGTTTGATAACAGCAGGAGCCAATGCTATCAATCTATCCAATGAGGACCCGAGACAGTGGCTGAAGCTGCTGGGCTCGTGCTCATCGCTGGAACGATCGGGTTCGGGTAAGAATAAGGGGGCGGGGGGGATGGGTCTGGGGGGCAGCTGGACCACCAAAGGTGAAAACCTTGAGAATTTACAACTCCTTTAACCACTTAAGGACCAGAAGGTTTTTACCCCCTTAGATCATTTACCTCCTTAGGCCTAGGCCATTTTTTGCGATTTGGCACTGTGTTGCTTTAACTGACAATTGCACGGTCGTGCAACGCTGTACCCAAATAACTTGATGTCCATTTTTCCCCACAAATAGAGTAATACAAATAGAGTAATACCAGGGGCGTAACTACAGGGGTTGCAGGGGTTGCAATCGCTACCGGGCCCCATGCTCCAGGGGGCCCGGTAGCAAACCAGTGGGTGAACTTCTAGGATCTCAAAGGTCACACTTGCGACCGGGCCCTGGCATTTCACCACTGTGGGGAGGCCCCAAGATTGCAGGAAGGGGGCCCACTGCAGAACTTGTGAAAGGATCCTGATGCGGGACCATAATAAAAGGCCATGCAATGAGATTAAAGAGCCCCAGGATTAGTGGGAAGAGCCCCAGGCTTGAAGGGAAGGGCCCCGGCCAGGGGTCTGGGGGGCCCTTCATGATTTCTTGCATCGGGGCCCTGAAGGTTCTAGTTACGCCTCTGAGTAATACAGTAATCAGTACTGCACTTAGGAGCGCAAAACACACAGGGCTCAGGAAAGTGTACTCTGCAGTCATGAGGTGTGTGTATCACACAGGGCACAGAAAAAAAAAATCAGCACAACGGACAGTACTTGCATATCTCCCCAAATGTAACCATCTATTGCTCACCTCTGTGCCCCCTATTCAAACCTCATCTCTGAAATCCTTGGTCACAGCTCACCTATGCTTCCAATCCACAGCTCACCTCTTCTTTCCCCTGTCCGCAGCTCACCTATGCTTCCAATCCACAGCTCACCTCTTCTTTCCCCTGTCGGCAGCTTACCTCCTCTTTCCCCTGTCGGCAGCTTACCTCCTCTTTCCCCTGTCCGCAGCTCACCTCCTCTTTCCCCTGTCCACAGCTCACCTCCTCTTTCCCCTGTCCGCAGCTCACCTCCTCTTTCCCCTGTCCGCAGCTCACCTCCTCTTTCCCCTGTCCGCGGCTCACCTCCTCTTTCCCCTGTCCGCGGCTCACCTCCTCTTTCCTCTGTCCGCAGCTCACCTCTTCTTTCCCCTGTCCGCAGCTCACCTCCTCTTTTCCCCTGTCCGCAGCTTACCTCCTCTTTCCCCTGTCCGCAGCTCACCTCTTCTTTTCCCCGTTGGCAGCTTACTAATTCTCCCCTCCCTATTCGCAGCTCACCACTTCTACCCCCCCCCCCTTCTGTCCACAGCTTACCAGTTCTTCCCCCTGTCCGCAGCTACTTCTTCTCCCCCCCCCATCCGCAGCTTACCAATTCTTCCACCTGTCCGCAGCTTAGCACTTCAACCACCCTCCCCCTGTCCTCAGCTCACCACTTGTCCCCCCCATCCATAACTTACCACTTGCCCCCCCCCCATCCGCAGTATCCCTCTTCTTCCCCCATCCCTCCTCAATTCTGAACCCCTGTCCTCAGTTCACCTTAGCTACCTCCACAACTCACCTTTGTACCCCCTGTCAACAACTCAACTCTGCACCCCCTCATCTATAGCTTACACCTCCAGTCCACAACTACAGCTTGTCTCTACCCTCCCTTCCACATTTCACTTCTGCACCCCCATCTACAGATTACCCCGATCCACAGCTCTCATCTCTTTAACCCTCCAACGTTCACCTCTTCACCCTCGGTCACCTCTAAACAACCTATCAACCCCCCTTTCCAGCTCTTGCCCATCTACCACCTGCCCCACCGCCACACTACTCAGCTCTTGCTTTGCACAACCTCTTCCCCTTTCCAGCTATCACAACTTTAGCCCCCTCTTCACAAATTTCCCCCACTGATGTTCATAGCTGTCACCTCCCCCACAGCTGCCTTCTCTGCACACTACCACTCACCTCCCTTCTCCATTTTCCGTCAAAGTTTTCACTCACCTCCTCTCAATAGCTTGTGGTGCAGCTGTCAATGGTCCATTAAGAGCACGTGGGCCTTTTTCCAACACATTGCAGTCCCGGCCCATCAGACATGTGTTACATAGAGCCAAATTTTAAACCACTTCACTCGGCCCTGAGCTAAACAGATTTGACAGGTGAGGTAGGGCGGGACGAGAGCCGCAGGGCGGGACGAGAGCCGCAGGGCGGGACAAAAGCAGCAGGGTAGGACGGGGCTGGGTGGGACAAAAGCTGCAGGGCAGGGCTGAGTGAGACGGGAGCTGCGGGGCGGGATGGGAGCTGTGGCTCCCGAAGCTCCAGAGAAACAAAAACGAATGCAGCAGTCGACTGACACATGCACTGCTTTACACATGTCCTGAGAGCCTGGCAATAGGACACAGAAGCCGGTTGAGGAAAACTTCCTCCACCGCCTTCTGTGTTCAGTGACAGGATGAGAGGACAGGGCTGCCAGAGGTGGCAGAACGCCGTTCCGCCACGTTCTGGCAGAAAAAAAGACCTGCAAGCATATTTCGAATTGAGCTCGCAATCCAAGGTTTTACTGTATACGACAAATATATATATATATATATATATATATATATATATATAAAGAATGATATATTTCTGAATATAATATCTAGGACATTTACAGTAGATCTGTGTAATGAAGATATTTTTATACTCACTCCTCCTCATCTTTGGCAGTCTGATTTTTTTTCTGCTGTCGGCAGATCAGGATCACGGTCGCCACCACAGCTATGCCCACAATAGCGGCAATGATTCCTCCAATGATACCGCCGGTGGCTCCGGCTCCGGTGGTGTTTGGCTTTTCTGCAAGGAAAGAGATAAGGGGAATAGTGATCGGAAATGTCCAAGCAATGTAAAATCCTTCTTCTGTAGTGAGAGCGTTCTTGTATCGTATTACATTGTGGCTGTTACAAGGTATCAATTTTGATTACATTAAGGCTAAGCTTAATCTTACGGCAGAACTTGCTGCCCCTCTAAATGGCGATCCACGGTGGTTCACTTTTCAGAGACATTTCCCAGCCAGTGAAGAGGCAATATGTTGTTTCCTGTTGCCCGTTTTAAAGACTAACTTCTTTCCACACAATTTACATTGCTGGCCCGAACAAACTAGGTTTCTCACTAACCCGTGAGGCCGCTGGATGTTCGGTATAAACTGTAAACCTACATTGTGTTCCGGGTGCAAGCCGAGGCTTCTAGTCTCATACCCAGAACACAGAAGAGTCTACGGCAGCGGCGCTCAGCCACTCAAAGCAAGCTATGTGTTCAAGCAAAAAAATACAAAGCTTCCTCTGTATGGGTGAGTCTTTTTTCGCTTTCACTTACAATTTGTTTTTCCACTTTCTTGTTGAGTGAGGCACTGGTGATGTAACATCCTGGGAAGGCTGCATCACCAGTGCCTTCTCAGAAAATCTCGCCTACAAATTGCGAGATATAAGATCTCGAGGAGGAAAGGTTTTTTTCCTGCCATCAGATGGTGTGCACTGTCATATCTTGTTCACAAGGACATACTATAGCAGTGATGGAGAACCTTGGCACTAGTTTTGGAACTACATTTCCCATGATGCTCAACCACACTGCAGAGTGCATGAACATCATGAGAAATAGAGTTACAAAACATCTGGGGTGCCAAGGTTCGCCATCATTGTACTATAGCATACGCCCATGCAGAGGATGTGTTTGCCCGCATGGGGATGCACAAAGGTGTTTAGAGCACCCCTGTGGAGGCATTGCCATTCACATTGGGATGCAGCATCTACATGGGCACATCTGACAGCTGTGTAGGAGCAGATGCATGGCCCCAGAAGCACACTGTCAGCTATCAGGCCATTGCACCCACACGCGCTATAGTACACCTGCGCAAATGAGGCCTCACAGTTTTGGGAAGTAAAGGGCGGCACAGTGGTGTAGTGGTTAGCACTTTCACCTAGCAGCAAGAGGGTCACTGGTTCGAATCCCAACCACGACACCTGCCTGGAGTTTGCATGTTCTCCCTGTGCCTGCGTGGGTTTCCTCCGGGTACTCCGGTTTCCTCCCACACTCCAAAGACATGCTGGTAGGTTAATTGGATCCTGTATAAAAAAAATTGGCCATACGATGTATGTATAAATGTGAGTTAGGGACCTTAGATTGTAAGCTCCTTGAGGGCAGGGACTGATGTGAATGTACAATGTATATGTAAAGCGCTGCGTAAATTGACAGCGCTATACAAGTACCTGAAATAAATAAAATAATAAAATAAAGGGAGATGGATTAATCTGCCCTTAGTGAAAATGACCGCTTTTAGGCCCTGTTCACAATTGAGCTACGTGCATTTGGACTACCATTAAGAAATAATTGCACTGCAAGCACGTCATGCGTTTTAGCCTGCATTTCTGCTACGCCCAGGTGATGGGGCCTAAGAAGAATGGGGAGGAAATAAAAAATAAAGTATGCATAGAATAAAAAGCCTGCAATTATCTGTTTGTAGATTATTACTGAACACTTCTAAGCCCCAGTTCACACCAGTGTGGCTTTGAAATCCTGCTACTTCAGAGCGATTTCAAATCTACACATCTGAAGGTTTGCCCTGCCGATTTCATTGCGACTTGCTACTTCATTTAACAGAAGTCTATGCAAGTTGCAATGTAATTGGTAAAAAGCAGCTCAAGAACCTTTTTCATAATCGCTGCAACATGAGTTGCAACGATTATGAACGGTTTTATTGCCAGCAATGGAGCGCGACTTGTCGTGCGATATGGAACTGTCAAATCACATGACAAGTCGCAATGGTGTAAACGGGGGTTCCTTTATTATAACATTTAGGAGGTTAGGTTCTTCGTTAAGCTGTGCATAGAGTTGGTTGCTCAGTCCGTAAGAGACAGAAAAGAATCATTTGGTTCCCCCATCCATGCTAACAGTGCGCATTGAGTGATCTCCATCATGTTCAGACACCCGCATCAAATAAGATGCAGTCACTTTAAAGCCAATAATTTTCCATTTGGCTCAGTCAATTTTTAAATTGATGTTTGTTGCACTGGCTGGTTCTTTCAAGGCCAAATACTTTACTCCATAAAGTGGAATTAGAATCTATAATGGATCCATAATGGATTTTATTTTCCCTTTTATGGAGTAAAGTAGATTTGTAAATTCAGCATGTTTCTATTAATGCTTTGGTATTTATATTAACCCCTTCCTGCTCACTTTGGCATTCCTTTTAGGCCCTTTTCGCACTTCTACGACCCGAAAGTCACGCAACTTTGACACGACTTAAAGCGATGCCCGTGTAATCTTTAAGTCTATGGACCTCGGCGCGTCAAAGTCGGACCAAAGTAGTACAGGGACTACCTTGAAGTCACACAGATATGAATGGTACTCATTGGAAATCATGGGGTACGACTTGTCATGAGACTTTGCAGTCCCAAGTCGCAGGACAGGTGGCACAAGTGTGAAAAAGGGGCCTACACAGTTCTGAACGCCGGGTGCAGGGAAGGATTGGCAATCATGTGACTACGAAAACCATCAATATTACCATCGCACATGTTCCTGGTGTAGCATACCCCCATAGGGACTGTTGAATAACCACTCTGCGGGTCCCCCTGGTTACCAACAAATGACTATAGGCAGATGCAATTCTTACATTCCTCTTGGCTCTTCACTTCATTAAACAGTCCAGGGGAGTTTGGTTGTTTTTGTTGTTTATTTTGTGATGGGGATAGGAGGAGAAGGAAATAGTGGGGTACTCCAATTCAACTATTCACAATATTTGAGGACATCTACTTCACTTGTAGGTATGGAACAGTCAGGCTGTTAATGCATCCTGCCACTTTGGATGAATGGGATTAGGTCTCTTGCTTTCTCTCAAAATGACTTGATGGACAATATATTCTCTTATCTTAAGGATACTCTCCCCAGCATCCTCTTTCTGCTGACACCGGTCCATTGACCATCCTGTGAGCAGAGGTGGCCCCCCTCAGGTCAGGCCCCTTGACATGAGTCCCTGTACTCACGATACTTCAACCACAGGGTCTCCAGTGTCTCCCCTCTCAGTCAGCTTCCCTGGACCTCTGGGTTCAGCTCCTCTCAACCGCTCCTCTGGCCCTCAGGACGACCTCCTGCGACCGCATGGCACCTCTACAGAGAAGGAGGCAGCTGCCCCCTCCCTCTGGGACTCCGCTCTCTAACGAAAGACCCTGAGCATGTGTACTCCTTTTATACAGTATCCCAGCATGCACTGAGGCAGCCTGCCCTCTGCCAATCATCAGGACTGTATCAAAAGCCTATGCACCCATTCGTCAGGTTTCCTCTCACTGTCCAACATGCCTCCCTATTGGACCCGCATGAAAAACTCTCTAGACTGAATGAATTGCATACTGAGCACAATGAGCAGACCTCACTAACAGATCCTGCTCCCTGGTAGGCAGAGAGCAATATAGATTTACCTGCAGCCCTTCTGGTAAGCAGACAGAGCTCAAAACTATACTCTCTCACTAGCACCTACCTAGGAGGGTGCTACACTGGAAAAGGCTAGGATATTGGGTGCGGCAGCAACCACCAGCCAAAAACTGGATTGGAGTCATGCAGGACCCCTTCATAAGGCATGTCTAAAGAAGGGGTCCTGCATGACTCCGAAATGTTTCACTTTCTGTTTTTTTTTGATGTAATCAAAATAGGACATGTTTGGTTTTCAGCTTGGATACTCTTTAAAGGCTCGTTCAAACATGAGGTTCATGGACAGTACAATCCTTCAAATTACCGGCTACCTAGCCGCTAAAACCTTTAGCTGCAGGGGCAGCAGCTGGTGGTATGTACATGCCACGGGCACGAGGCTTTGGCTTGTGGTCGGATTTATACCCCCTATGGCGCTGCTGCCCACTGATTAAAACACATCCAAGTGAATGGGGGCTACTTTGCAAGTGGCCCGCAACCGCATGCAGCACTGGTACAAGATGCAAGGGGTTAAAACAGGTGGTGAGGAGGCAATACAAAGCCTCCTCCCCTATCAAACACCTCTAAAAACCAATCTTATTTCGGATCGCTTTTCAGAGCAGTGGCAGTATCTGCTGCACATATGAATGAGCTCTAGGGACAGGGTCCTACCTCATGCAGTTCTGAGTATTTTTTTTTTTTTCTGCTTAAAAAACACATGGATAGTAGGTTACATGGATTTTAACAGCAAACTTCACAACATTGCAGTGCTTTCCAGTATAGTCAACAAAAGTACAACTGGCTGCAAGAAATCCGGAATGCGGAAAAACAAATTGAAAACGCACTAAAAACGCACTGCAGCATACATATCCTCAACTGAGATAAAGAAAAAAAAAAAAAGGGGGGGGGGGGGAAGAAGAGCACTGGAATGCAAAAACTACACATTAGATGTGCTGGGGTGAGTGCATTCCCAACACATAGCAACCAAAAAATTATGGTTCCCTACGAATGCAGTTCACACCAGCGCTCTGCGTTGCATTTGCCCAGCGCAGAAAAATAAGTACAGCATGCACTTCTTTTTAGGCAACGCATTCAAATGCATGCTAAGGTGTATAACAGCAAAAGGCAGCAAAAAAAAAAAAAAACACAACACATGTAAAATGCAGGCCAACACATAACACAAACGCAATGCGCCACAATGCATTGCGGTGTGAATGAGCACTAATACAGTTGAACCGTGGCAGTCAAAAATGTGGAATAGTTGGCCTTGTAGTACAAATGTTTGTATTCAGAGTCTCCAATTTATGCCATTTTTATTACATTTTTTTTTTACATTTTATTTTTAGATTTTTTAATAATTGTTTTACTTCTATCTTGAAATTATTCACTCTAACGATCTGCTAATGTGTCAACCAATTAAAGGGTTGGCACTTTCCGAAGTCTGCATTCTATTGACTGTTGCATATCCTCCAATCACTGTCACTAAATGAGTCCTTGCATGTGTCCCCTTCTGTCTCCTCTCCCCCCATGGGCCGTCCCTCTGTTTATTTGTTCTGCACTCACATGGAACAGGTCCAGAGAGCAGATCTGGAAAAATAAACAAACACTTTGCCAATGTATGACTTGTAGGCCGTCCCCCAAGAATCCAAATAACCAGAGAGGACAGGAAAAATAAACAATGCATTCAGTGAAAGCTGCAGAGGGTCAGCTTGGGTCAGCTTTGGTCACTGCTGTTATCTGACCAATTTCACGGGAAGAAGCAAACAGTACAGCTGCCTATACACTAAATTCCTACAAAAATTGATACAAAACTTTTCAGTACATTCGAATGTTCCTGGAAAGTAGTTCAAAATTATGTTCGCCTTTAACATTCAAGTTTGGAATGAATGTAATTTTCCTAAAGAAAAGCCACATATGCCGTTACGGCTCATTCACACTAGCAGTTAAGCAGTGGTGTATTTTAGTTTTGTGCTGCCCTAGGCAAGACTAAAATTGGGCACCCCCTTTCCCCTCCTATGTAAATGTGTCCAACTCCTTCCTTTTTTGATGGAAGTGACTCCCTCCAAATTCGAAGGACTACAAGTTCCAGCATGAACCCCTGAGATCTCATGAGAGGGGGGTGGGTTAGGGAGGGAGAGTGAGGGGATGAGAGAGAGAGGATGAGAGAGAGAGAGAGGGGGCTGAGAAAGAGAGGGGGGGTGAGAGAGAGAGAGGGGGGGGGGTGAGAGAGTGAGAGAGAGAGAGAGAGGGTGAGAGAGAGGGGGGGTGAGCGAGAGAGAGAGAGAGAGGGGGGAGAGAGAGAGGGGAGAGAGAGATGGAGGGGGGAGAGAGAGAGAGATGGAGGGGAGAGAGAGAGAGATGGAGGGGAGAGAGAGAGAGATGGAGGGGAGAGAGAGAGAGATGGAGGGGAGAGAGAGAGAGGGGGGGAGAGAGAGAGGGGGGGGGGGGAGAGAGAGGGGGGGGAGAGAGAGAGGGGGGGGGAGAGAGGGAGGGGGGAGAGGGGGGAGAGAGAGGGGGGAGAGAGGGGGGGAGAGAGAGGGGAAGAGAGAGAGGGGGGAGAGAGAGGGGGGAGAGAGCGAGAGGAGGGGGGAGAGAGAGGGGGATGTGAGGGAGAGAGGGGGGGATGAGAGAGTGGAGAATGAGAGAGAGAGAGAAAGATAAATAGGGTGACAGAGGGAGAGAGAGGGGGTGTGTGAGCAAGAGAGAGAGAGGGTAGGTGAGAAAGAGAGGGAGGGTGAGAGAGGCAGCTCTAGCAACTAGTGGCCAATAGAGTCTAAGGTGGAGGGAGGCTTTTTTGACGCCCCCCTGCAAAGTGCCGCCCTAGGCCTGGGCTTTGTTGGCC
The DNA here is from genome assembly GCF_965119305.1 of Pelophylax lessonae. Classification (NCBI taxonomy): domain Eukaryota; kingdom Metazoa; phylum Chordata; class Amphibia; order Anura; family Ranidae; genus Pelophylax; species Pelophylax lessonae. The sequence goes on from NC_138779.1 coordinate 185,567,081, forward strand.
TAGGCCAAAATTTAGCACTGCAGTTGAGGGGCAGAAAAACCCCGCCAATCAGACGCATTTTTACTGCCTGCCAACAGTTTCCCCTTAGGCTGCAGTGGCAGCAACCAGGGGTGTACATATGCCAAGGTCACAATGCTTTGGTTCCTGCGTAGCTCCTGTTCAAGGGTCTGCAAGTGCCGCCAACCACATGCAATGCATGCGGCGATCAAGGGTTAAAGCAGGTGGTGGGGAGGCAGTACAACTCCTCCTCATTGCCTGTCAAATGCTCAAATGTGGATCGCTCTACAGAGACTGTTGGAATACATAGTTCATGTATTTTTGTCCAACAACTACAGACATATTCTTCAGCCAGTAGATGGCAAAGTTTATAAATTTGTAGCTGCTCTATGGTAGACTCTATGTCTTTTCTCTATAATAAAGTTTCCTGTCTGCAGTTAAAGCGGTAGTAAAGTCCATTTTGTGGTTTATACCTACAGATAAGCCTAATAAGTCTTACCTAAACTGTAGGTAAAATGAATATCTCCTAAACCAGCACTGTTTACTAGATATTCACCCTGGATGCAGTCGGTGATGTCATCAGTGCATGTGCTGGTCTTCCTTCCGGGTTCGCAGGCTTTAGCGGTGTGAGTGACCAAACTCGCGATAACATCACTCAGCACAGTTCTCTGAAGGTCTGGCACGCTATGGCCAACCTTCAGAGAACTGTGCTGGAACCAAAGGGCTCCGGCACGCATGGGCAGGAGTGACGTTATCGCGAGTTTGGTCACTCACACCGCTGAAGCCTGCGAACCTGGAAGGAAGACCAGGGAAAGATGGAAGTTCTGTCAGCAGTGACAGCACACTGCTGGAGGGCTTCATTCTAAGGTTAGTATTTTATAATGTGCTAGCCCAAATCATTTGGTTAAGGGGGGATTATGGTGTGGGATTGTTTTTCTGGGGTTGGGCTAAGCCCCTTAGTTCCAGTGAAGGGAACTCTTAAGGTGTCAGCAAACCAAGACATTTTGGACAATGTCATCCTCCCAACTTTGTGGGAACAGTTTGGGGATGGCCCCTTCCTGTTCCAACATGACTGCAAACCAGTGCACAAAGATAGGTCCATAAAGACATGGATGAGCAAGTTTGGGGTGGAGGAACTTGACTGGACGGCACAGAGTCCTGACCTCAACCCGAGGGTGAATTAGAGCGGAGACTGTGCTTCTGAAAGAATGGTCAAACATTCCCATAGACACACTCCTAAACCTCGTGGACAGCCTTCCCAGAAGAGTTGAAGCTGTTATAGCTGCAAAGGGTGGGCCAACGCAATATTGAACCCTACAGATTAAGAATGGGATGCCATTAAAGTTTATGAGGGTGTAAAGGCAGGGATCCCAATACTTTTGGCAATGGACACCCCCTATCCTTGGGGTTGAGGAAGAAGTTTATAAGGAGCCTGTTAGGACAAGTTGAACCTCAATACAAAATTCATGAATGTAGCTGCGCATTCAGTGAGCGAACAGACTGCTGCATTGCTTCTGAATGCAGCAGCACTATGAGCTACAGGTTTGTACAACCAACTGATTAGCCATGGTCAATTTGTGTGTAGCCAGATAGGCTTTCACTAGAATTTTGTAATAACACATATCCCGTAAGAAAAAAATATATCCCATAAGAAAAGAAAAAAATAATCAAATTTCTTCATAAATTTAGGTCAATATGTATTCTGCTACATATTTTTGGTAAAAAAAAAAAATACCAATAAGCGTATATTGATTGGTTTGCACAAAAGTTATAGCATTTACAAACTAAGGGATTTGAAATTTTTACATTTTTTTTTTTACTAGCAATGGCAGCGGTCAGCAACTTTTAGCGACTGATATTGCGGCAGACAAATTGGACACAAACTGACACTTTTTTGGGTGCCAGTGACACTAATACAGTGATCAGTGCTAAAAATATGCACTGTCACTCTACTAATGACACTGGCTGGAAAGGGGTTAACATCAGGGGTGATCAAGGGTTTAACTGTGTGACTAGCTGGTGTTTTTAGTAGTGGGGGGGGGGGGTGGGGTTCTTTGCAGGAACACAGGATCAATGCCTTCTTACTGACTGAACGGCGATTTGCCTTGTTTACATAGGCAGATCACCGTTCTGCCTGTGTCCTGTGGGTGCCGGTGGACATCAGGTTTGCAGGACCTGCTGACCAGCTCCCTATGTGTAGAATCACAGTGGGAGCGAGCCTCCGGCGGCACTCACTCACACCCGCTACCCAAAAATGCATATATATATATATATATATATATATATATATATATATATATATATATACACACACACACACACTGCACACAGTGTCCGCCCTGTAGCAGCGGTTGGCAAGTGGTTAAGGAAAAAGCTCCAAAAGGCTGTCATGTTTATCCTTCCTTGACAAACCTGACACTTCTCTGATTGCATTCTTGTTCTGGGTCAGCGACTCCCTAAATGGTGTATGGAAGATGAATGTCGGCCCTGAAGCTTATTCCTCGGGTGATGGCAGCTTCCATATTTCTACCCTGAAAAGTTCCATGTGAAGACATTGCCAAAATATTACTGTACCCCAAAATGTAGCTGGCTTGGCTTGGGGGTTTCCTGCTCACTGAGCAAATACCCTGTGTGCATGGTGCCAGTTACTCTCTGTATGCCAAAAGAGAAAAGTCAGCAGCTATAAAGACTGTAGCTGTCCAGGGATCCAGCGCTGTCCTCAGCCAAGCCAGTTTTTTGCCAGTCTTCGGGTCCATGGCAACTTAACTTCAGGCAGCTAGCTGTGGCCCCTTGTGGCTTCCCAGCCAGCTGCCCACTGTGCATGCGTGAGCCGTGTTGCTGCACTTTGTGGATGGCCCTACAACCTTCTGGGACCTGTGACGTGTCTGCTCGGATCACCAAGGTGATCTGAGCAGAAGTGAACGTGGGTATCTGTCAAAATTAGGTACCCTCCCCCCCACCAAAACAAATGTTCCAAATAGGGTTTTGAGAAAGAGTGGGACTTCCCCTTTTGGGTAAAGTTCCAATTTAAATTTTGTATTATTATCGGTCTCCAATTAAGAGCAAGAGAAGGAAAGAGCTGGAAAGAAAGAGAAGAGGGAAATCAAGAGAGAAAAAAGGGAGACATGGAGATGAAAGGGAAGTGGAAAAAAAAAAGAAGAAATAAGAGGGATCTGCATTGTATTACCATTGAGACGCAGGCAGCACACATCTGTCATTGACAGATTTACAGTGACAGCTCTGGATAGTCTTTGCCCTTTCTGAAGCCATCTGGTCACACAAATCTCTTTTATATTGTTAGAGGAACTTAACTTTAACACACATTTCTGAGTGCTGGTAGGATCTCTTTACCTTCACATAATGGTCATATTATTGATCATAATCCATACTGGATAAAGAGGGAGGATAACAATTACCTAACCAAGCCCAGCATAGTTTTACTACAATAAAATCATATTGTAACAAAGATACGGGGCTTAACTGGAGAATAAAATGTTACATAGTTAGGTTGAAAAAAAGACACAAATCCATCTAGTTCAACCAATAGAAAAAATCAATCAATAGAAGATACCATATACGCAATTCTATACCCACATTTGATTCAGAGGAAGGCAATATATTGTATAAAACATGGTCCAATTTGCTCCAGTGGAAGAAAAATCATTCCTAATCCCCCAGGATGCAATCTGATATTCCCTGGATCAACGATCAGTATTAGGCCTCAAGAGCACAGGACGTTTTTTTAACTCTCCTAGAAGCCTTCCTCCTAGCAGCAGCGTTTTTGCAGAAAGCCTTTGGGAGTGTTTACAGGTGTCAAGCCCTTGGCTTTTTATTCATTTCATTGGCCAAAATATGAATTGATTCTGGCCATTGAAATAAATAATGCTTTAGGCTTCATTCACATGTCAGCGTAGCGATCGCAGGCAGAATCACCGCGATTCTGCCCGCGATCCGGAAATCATTGCAAATCGCGGGATGCCTGTGCGTTGCCCGTGATTTGCAATAGCACCCCAAACGCTGTGCGATGTTGCCGCGATTTGCGGGACGCATGACGCCTAAAAAAGGTACAAGAGCTTCTTTGGGGCGTCATGCGTCCTGCAATTTTTTTTGCGCGATGTTACCGCGATTCGGCAGGCGCAAATCGCGGCAACATCGCACAGCGTTTGGGGTGCTATTGCAAATCACGGGCAACGCACAGGCGTCTCGCAATTTGCAATGATTTCCGGATCGCGGGCAGAATCGCGGTGATTCTGCCCGCGATCGCTACGCTGACATGTGAACGTAGCCCAAGCGTTACAAGTACCTAGCGTTAACACGTGTTTAATTGCGTTTACAAGCATCAAGTGTTTTTTTCTGCCCAAACTCTGCTGCTCCTGGATGCACTGGCAGTGGGTTTTCTTTCCTGCCTCTAAACATTCCGGTCACTAAACGCTGCTAAAAGTCTATATGTGCATGGACACATAGGCTAACATGTAGGGGAGTTTAGAGGCAGGAAAAAACTCCAGACGCCCCTAGGAGCAGCTGTAAAAACGTCCAGTGTGCATGAGGTCTAAATGTTAATATCCAGTTATACGTTGAGCGTTTAGTAATGTATACAGCTCTTTTTTTTTTAAAAAAAAGCTACTGAGCGGTCCAGAACAGCTCTTATATGAAGAAGCCCTTCTGTATGTTAAATCTCTTTTCCTCCAGACATAAAAAGAGTACCCCCTTGTCCTCTTTAATGATGCTTTCCACCTCGTCAAATCAGCGAATGCTTTGCATTCCATTTAGAAAATGCAAAGCATCCTCCCAATGGCGCCAGCGTCAAGCAGCTGACTTTCAATATTCACAATACATCAGGCCAGAAGCTCAGCACAGCACCTGGAAGCAAGCTGAGATCATTGGCGAAAGCGAGCTGTGTATACTTCAGTGATTTCTAGCTTTCAAGGCCATCAGCCAAGTATGGTATACACATGGATTCACTAGTCCAAGCTGGACCAATGTGACTATTCCATGCCTGGAATCCCTCTTTAAAGTGCAGCTGCGCATTTAGTACAGGTAAACCTATTTTGAAGTTCCCCTCTAGTGCTATACTCAACTGCCCCAAATCAGTTATCAGCTGTGTTGCCTTCTAGATGGGTCCATGCATGTGGTCTGCACGCTTATTCAATCCTATGGAGAATTTGTTCAAGGTACCTCAGAGCTCTTCATAAAACTTAATGCAAAAAACATGCACAGGCCTAGCTGGGGATATTTTGATCAGCAGCTGTAGAGTGCCAACATCTTGCTGGATTGAGGACAATTGAATGTAACTGCACCAAAAATTACATTTTCAACGTATACAATAGTAACTCAAATGCTGGCAAACACAAGGCTGTAAATGTGATGGGCGGTGTTCCAATATTGAGGTTTCTGATACGGCCAAGTTTTCCATAATGATTAGGAAGATGCCAATCCATCAGTCATTGAACGCAATCTAAAGACTATCAAATGGGTTGTCTCTAAAGCCCCGTACACACGTACCGTTTGTCGGCCGCAAATATTCGGCCGCCGAACGATCGGCCGATTGTCGGCTTGTTAGTATGATGCTTCCGACAGCGCATTTTCGGCCAAACAGAATCTGTCCTGCAGGCATTAAAAATTTTGTACGCCGACAACAGAACGGCCGATTGTGCGTCAGTCAGTACAGATTTCGGCCGACAATCAGCAGATTTGCAAGACTGGGCATGCTCAGAAAAGAAAAAAGACAAGGAAAGTCAACCATCACATGGCATCACTTCTGCAGTCGGCTGTTGTTGGCCGACAAAATTCTTGTGCAGTCTTTTGCAGTTTTCAACAGACACGACAGCCCTGGACAAAAGACGGCCGATCGGTACGTGTGTACGAGGCTTTAGTCAACCAGAAAGTTATTCATAAATGTTTCCAAAGAAAGTAAGGCATATAATGCCATCACAATTTATTTACATTGTTTTGCCCTGTAGGCATTCCCCCTCAAATGTTTAGTATGGTATTACACTTTTGGTAGTTAACCAATACGTTCTTTTACCAGACTTTACACAAGACCAAAAAGATGGACAACTGGAAGAAAGAAGGACAGTTTGGTTCTGAAGAGGGACAGTCCCTCCAAAGGAGAAACGGTTGGGAGCTATGCAAATGTAGCAGACAAAGTTCAACCTCTTGCACCATGAAGCCCTGACCCATATGCCAGTCAAAACAAGAGCCGTTAGATTACCACATACTGGTGTTCTCTGGGTACTAGGCAAGGGTCAAATGCCAAAACAACGCAGTGTGAACAAACCCTAAATAATTTTCATACATGAGTGGTTTCTCTTACAAGTTTCTGGGATTTTGTCAATACTGAAGCTCTTTGTTATCTGCTCTCCAACTGTGGCACTTTAAGGTAGCATAGATGACTAATTATCACACCCCTCAATACAAGTGTCCTCATACACATTCCATGAAGAGGGGTGTCTGACCAAGTCTGTTAAAATATGTAGTGCTCCATCCAGTGTAGTCCAAATCCGGTCTATTTGGTACTGCAATTATACATTATTTAGAAACACTGCACACCGATTTAACAGGAAGGTGGAAGTACCACTGACTATCTATATATGACTTTATCTAGACATTAATGGAGCAGTTAGAAGAAAATTGTGGGATCCCCTAGGGGTGGGACTTTATAGGCACATCAAAAAATTGGATAAAACCTAAATTGATCATTAAATTTGCATAAATTTTATTGACATATACAAAAAAGCACAATAATTGCAAAAGGGCTAAAAAGTTTGGCAAGCCGATATAAGAAATGCAAACGTGAACTCAACCATCCAACCCAGACAATGTCCGACGTTTCGAGGTACAACACCTCTTCTTCAGGGATTGTGCTGGAGGGTTTTGTTATGGTTGATTCGCATATGAGCATATACAGAGGTTTGCCACTTTAAAAACAAGGAGGATATTGACACCCACAGAGCGCTGTATATTTTGGGAGATGAGATGTATAAGGGTGTGAAAACCCAAGACAAAAACAAAGGAAATGGAGAGGCAGGTGGACTGTGCGTCTCAAAAGCACCTAATCACAGCTGGAGTCCAATATATTGGCAGATCAGGTGGAGGCCAATCCGCTATGACTGGATAGATTCAGCCTCAAAAGACAAGCTGTAAGGAACTTCCTTCTCCCATCGGAGGATTACCACATACTGGTGTTCTCTGGGTACTTGGCAAGGGTCAAATGCCAAAAAAACGCAGTGTGAACAAACCCTAAATAATTTTCATACATGAGTGGTTTCTCTTACAGGTTTCTGGGATTTTGTCAATACTGAAGCTCTCTTTGTTACCTGCTCTCCAACTGTGGCATAGATGACTAATTATCACACCCCTCAATACAAGTGTCCTCATATACATTCCATGAAGAGGGGTGTCTGACCAAGCCTGTTAAAATATGTAGTGCTCCATCCAGTGTAGTCCAACTCCGGTCTATTTGGTACTGCAATTATACATTATTTAGAAACACTGCACACTGATTTAACAGGAAGGTGGAAGTACCATTGACTATCGATATATGACTTTATCTAGACATTAATGGTTCAGTTAGATACAAATAGTACCTCCTACAGCACTTTTACTAATGAAAAAGCAGAAGTGATTGACACCAGGGCCAGATTAACGTAGGGGCTATTGGAGCTGCAGCTCCAGGCCCCTACCTTTATATAGGCCCCGGGTTGGCCATATTCACTGTTACGGCTCTTCTGTCACTTGTAAACACAGAAGTCTGGCTTCTATGCTCGTTTCCCCAGGCAGCTCCCTCAGAACCTCCCCACACAGCACGAAGGCCGGACAAGGAGGGACAGTTGCCGATGCATGGATGTGTTTATGGGCTTCAGAGACAGCATCCCATGTTGAATTAGGCATGCATGGCTGCACCCTTCCTCCTCTGGGTGCATGCCAAGGCACGGCCCTTAAGGCCCTTCAAAATCCTCAGCACCAAGCCCATGATGCTCTTAATCCGGCCCTGATTGACACAAATATTTGCTGATTCTTTCTGTAGCCATGGTAAGTTTGTGATACGCATGAGTGTTGGTGGGGCTATTTAGACAAAGACTGGTTCCTTCTAAAAAGATTTTGTAGGTAGGCAGTGATTATAAAACGAATTTTCTTTTGACGTGCATGTTCTTTTCCACATCGAAACGCAGCAGGTGACTCATCAATAGAAACTGCAATGATCAGCAATATGGTCCTTCCTATGGTGCAGGATGTTCTAAACTACATATTGGGATGTCTTTTCTCATATCTGAACTGGATCCTAGTCGAGCACGAAGGAATCAGTACAGCTTCTGTACTTTCCACATATAATATCACAGGGCAGTTTCTAGAGAGATCAGAAAAGGGATCTACAAAGGCTATTGTAGAGGATAGTGTCGGCTATAAAGAGTGACTCACAGCTTCTTACGTCATATGTCTGCATTGTTGGCCTCTGGAGGAAAAATGTCAGCTCATCTGCCACTGATCTGACACTCTTTTTAGCATTCAGAAATCTCCAATTTAGTCAAAGTGGAACGAACATTAAAACGTACATTTGAAATAAATCATAAGGGAACATGCCTGCATTATAAGCGAATTTTCAAGCAAAAAAAAAAAAGTACTGCTTTGCAACAATGAATAGGAATGCTGCTCAAAGTTCAATATTGCCTCTTTAGGCTCATATGACCTGATCTCTGGGTATGAGGTGTATTGTGAATGTTTGATAATTTGACAATATTTGCGACTGTAGAGAGTCTAAAGTTTTTAATACAACAGATCTTGTTGGGCAGCTATCCGCCAGAAGCCAAGCCTCTTTTTGCAACGAGGCAATATGGCTTCCCACTAGGGTTGCCACCTCATCCCTTTAAACCAGGACACACATCAATTACACAGGTTCTGTGGCTGATTAAGGTGGTAATTAAAATCACTTGGTGCCTTATGTGCATTATATCAGCCTCAGAACCTGTCCTGGATTAAAGGGATGAGGTGGCAACCCTACCTCCCACATGTGATTCTGTTAATAAATTACAAACAATACATAGACACAAGGTTTAGAACATAAGCTGATATTTTTACATGCATATCAAAATTAAATATCAATGGGACTTATGAAAGTGGCACTGGGAATTTGTTATGAATTAAAGAGATGCACCACTTGAGCTACACAAATAAGCATACTAGCTCTAGCTGGGCTGCTCACATAGAACAAGGTTCCCCTCCTCACACCGGTACTCTGCTTCACATATGGTGGGACTGCCCTCTTAGAACAACGTTCTGGAAGGAGGTCCACTCTCTTATTAAACACATTACCACCTACTCCCCTGCCTTTTCCCCGGCTCAGTACCTCCTCCACCATACGCCCATCCCACAAAAAGCATACAAGAAATCATTGACTCTCCATCTCATTAACGCAGCGAGAATGTGTGTCCCCTGTCGCTGGTTATCGCCCCATCCTCCCACGATTGCTGACTGGCTCTGCAGAGTGGGTAGGATAGCGGAGATAGAAGACCTGACTCCTCAAGCTCATGATTCCCCTGACAAGTTTTACACCACCTGGGCCACGTGGCTGCATTTCTCCCTTTCTTCCGAATATAGAAAACTACTAGGCGCGGCAGGCTAACCGGTAGCGTTCTCCCTCTTTCAATCACGGATGTGACGAATTCTTCCGTTTTTATACCCCCCCCCCCCCTCTCTCTCCCCCTCTTTTTTTTTTTCTTTCTTTCCTATTCTCTTTCTCTTCTTCTCCTCGATTTTTCCTCTCCTCCTTGCCTGCCCCTCATGTTCCTGTCTCGTAGTCACCTTCCTATCCCTTTTGTTCTACCCCCTGATTTCTCCCCCCCATCCCTTGTAAGATTGTGGACGACCTGGTAGTCCACAAGCACCTACTATTCCTCCTATTCTTCTACCCCCTCCCTGATTTCCCTCTGCTTGCTCCCTCTATCTCCGAATATGGTACTCTCGTAGCCCCCTCGAGAGCTCGTTCGGGGGTCGCGGACACAGTGTGTTCCCCTTGGGGGGTGTCTGCCCCCCCCGTTCGTATACCCAGGGGCCTTCTAAGTTTCCATCGCATGGACTGCTTCTCTCTCTAATGCGGCCAAGGGATCCCACAGTGCCTTCTGCCTTTAAGGCACACATTCCCCCCTCAGTTCGAGTCCATCTTGTTACTCAAACGCCCTCTCTATGGCTCATACTGCCTTAACTTCCTGGACTAGCTCACGTGTCTTTACTCCCTTGTACGCTTCAATAGGTTCTTTATTATTGACTGTGTGCCGCTAGTCTCATGTTATTGTTACAATTACTGAGGTTTTTTTGAACTGTATTTCGGTTTTCTCTACTTTTTGTATATGCATTCAACGTAACCCTACCTGTATGCCTATAAAAATTTTCAAAGAAAAAAAAAAAAAAAACAAGGTTCCCCTCCAATTGCTAACAAAGGAGTGACTCAAAGCAAATGAAATGCACCAGGAGCACCAATCCAAACATTAAGGAGTCCCAAAAAAAAACCTCTCATAGTTCTGTAGAGGCATCACAAAAAAAAAAAAACACAACCAACACATTTCGGGGGCCACAAGCCCCCCTCTTCATCAGGACTTCAAGAAATGCTTGTGAGCTCAGGGGGCCCTCCTAAATAGAGCAATCTGTATTCAAATGTATATTGGCTCGGTACTCCTGTTATGTTCCATATGCTTAGAAAATAATAAAACCATGGTAAGACTTTGGGGAAGTTGTCCTTAAATTATTTACTCCCACCGAGTGCAGTCAACTCAGTAACATTCAAGTTCAGCTGCCTATCTATGGATCATTTTTACTTAATTTTCACATAACATGATCCCTATCATATGCTTAAGTGCTAGAGTGCTTTAACCCACAATAACCAATAAGCAATCATATTTCTAATTGCTGCAAACATTAGAATGCCAAAGGCAATTGATTTGCACATTGTCATTTTCTGTGCGCTTAATTGAACACTTTTTTTTTTTAGGGTCTCTTTTAGGGGAAAAGCAATAATCAACCAAAAAAAAAACACATCTGCCATATGCGCCCTAGCAAAGCCATTCTCAACTAGGGTTCCTCCAGAGGTTACTAGGAGTTCCTTGAGCAGTGGCACATTTACCTTCCATTTGATGGTGCCGGCATAGTTCTAGGGTCAACCTCACAGCCAAAAGCCAACAAAGCGACACCAACAATCTTTTCAGCATTCTTCTGAATGACTGCAAATGTAAGGTGGCACCTTGCTCACTGATCATAATTTAAGGATGTCTTTCTCCCTCTCACTCCTAATGAAATAGAGTGAAAATATCTTTCACTCCCCACCAATGTTATGGACAACACCAATGTTATGAACATTCCTCCTCCAAGCGAGCACCAAGGTTATGGACATTTTTCCTTTACGGGCATTCTTCCTCTAAGTGAGCACATACAAGTTCTTGATCTTACTATTGTACCGTGAGCTGTAGATACAATTTGTAACAGAGGTTCCCCAAGGCCTGAAAATTATTTCAAGGTTTTCTTCAGTGTTAGAAAGCTAAAAGCGGAGTTCCAGCCACAGAATCGTTTTTTTTTTAATATCCCCCAAACAGTGACCCTTAGACCTCTATACATCCGCTAATCCTGTTTCATACATTGTAATAATATGTATGCAAGCATGAAATCTTACTTTATAAAAATTCTTGTGAGCGCCGCCATCTTTGTCCTGGATCACAGAGTCCGTTGTGGGGAAATTGTGGTGATTCCAGCGCGAAATCTCACGCATGCCCAGTACTATGTACTGTGGAGTACTGTGCTCCGCCTAACATCGCGTCATTTCCGGTTTGGAAATCACACGATGAGAGGAGCGGACGGCCACCTTCATCACCGCCCATTGCATCCTGGGAGCCACGAGTAAGAGCTCCCAAGACGCATTGCGGGACAGGAAGTGACGGTGCAAGCCGCGGCCGAGGAAGTGGATGGTAAGGTGAGTATATTATCCTCTCTAAAAAAATAAGTAAAAAAAATAAAAATGCCGGGAATATCCAATTCAGGCTCAGGAAAGGATAAGGAAGCAGATGCCATAATATCGGCAGGCATGATTTTGGGCCTGGAACTCCGCTTTAAGAAAGGCTGTCCTAGCATATAGAATACACTGCTGGCTCTGTAGTTCCTACTCCCAATCACTACATCACACTTGGGTCTTCTACTTCTCTTTTCTTCTCTCAATGTGCTTTAGTAGCCAATCACAATGCATGAAGTGAAGGCGACTTACTGGTAGGACTGTTATTAAAGTGAACTTGTTGATTTTTTCTGCACTAGCAAAGCACAGGTTTGCTTTACGAAGAATATTTTTTTTGAAATGCTAAATCAAAGCAACTTCCTTCCTAAGTATGGTTAAGGTTATAATATAATCCTTTCAGCTTTGAACGTTGTTTACAATGTCACCACTATGAAGATCTGGATAAATGTGCAGCCAAGAATGTGACTGATCTTCTATTAGGTAGCTAGTGCCATCAAGCCCTTCTTTGGCAGCATAGCACTTTATTGATGTGGTAACAGAATGCCGATCATTAGTTTAATCACCTCTCGAGAGATCCATATAGCATAATTCTGTTCCTTTTTTCCTGCCGAGTATTAAGCCTCATGAACAGCACTCAATAGCAATGCAAAAGAAAATGCACGGTTAAAAATAAAGACAGTGCTTCTTTTCTTGCTAAGGTCACTAAATGGAGTGTGCATGCTCTGCCCGTTTCCTCCAGGTCCCTCCACTTTCCTCCCACAATAAAGTACAAACATTTCCCAGCACTTCGCCATATTAACTAATAAAGATGACACAGTGAAAAAACATTTTACTGATTTAAAATAAAAAAAAAAAAACTTTGCATTATTTGGAACATGACCTCCATGACCATGACATGGTGCACCTATGTTCTACAGTCCTACCTGTGGGAGCACTGACAGTGAAGCATTTATAGGAATACAGAAGAAAAAAAAAAAACTGTGCTTAGTGCAAACCCGATAAATAGGCAAATTCAGTGCTAGGATTAAAACAAATAACCCCATTCAGAGATACAGAATACTACACTGAACAAAAATTATAAAAACGAAACACTTGTTTTTTTTTCCCCCATTTTTCAAAGATCTAAGACTTTTTCTATGTACACAAAAGGCCTATTTCTCTCAAATATTATTCACAAAACTGTCTAAATCTGTGTTAGTGAGCACTTCTCCTTTGCCTTCTCCTTTGCCGAGATAATCCATCCACCTCACAGGAGTGGCATATCAAGATGCTGTTTAGACAGCATGATTATTGCACAGGTGTGCCTTAGGCTGGCCACAATAAAGGCCACTCTAAAATGTGCAGTTTTACTGTATTGGGGGGGGGGGGGTCCGAAAACCAGTCAGTATCTGGTGTGACCACCTCCTTCTCATAGAGAGTTGATCAGGTTGTTGATTGTGGCCTGTGGAATGTTGGTCCACAGGCCACAATATTGTCCCAGAGAACGTAATCTCTGGAAAACCTCTGACAACTTTCTCTAGGATGATATATGCAAGGGCGGAGCCAAGCGGTGACATCATCACACTGACTTTATGAGGTCTCTGGTAAGGATGTCCATGTGGTGGAGGTTGGTGCACTGAGGCTAGTGGAGGTGTCCTTATATGAAAATATAAAAAATCAGCGCTAGCATCATGTGAACATATAAAAACCAAAATATACAAAAGTCCAAATATATCTAGTATAATCGATAATAAAAAGTGCTCTTGTGCTCCGATCCTCTTGAAAGTGCTGAAGTGCTCCACATAAAATCACTCCGTGATGTGACACACCCCCTCTGTGTCCCTCCTTACCAAAATCAATGGACCCCCAGCTTTTAAGTCTGGGAGTAAGACAGGCTTGGTTTTTATTAGACTGATGGGTCACAAAGAACGAATCAAGGACTTCCCAGTAAACCTCTCAGATAATCCAGATAATCCTCAAGTGCAGAAAAAAGAGAAGGAGCCAATAGTGAAGTACCGTAGGATTGCAGTTTTAATTGAGCAGTAAAAACCATACTTACAGGACAGAAGATAAAACGAGCGTCCAAAATGCAAAATGCTTCCATGAACGCCGTAACCACCATGTGTTCCACGGCAGCCAGAAGTGACGTTGGTAAAGTGCGGAACCGGAAATTACGTCAACGCGTTTCCCCCTCCCACAGGGCGTCATCAAGGACCTCCTTGAGGTGTCTGTTTGGAGGTGTCCTAATAATTTGCATTTTCATAGTTGGAAGCATTCATTTGAGACTTTTATATGGATTACTATATATTTGTTATTGCTTTTTGACTATTTATATGTAAAACAGTGCAAATATGTAGGAATTTAAAGAAATACACTGTGACAAGAAGTCACAACTGCAAACAGAGGCCTATTTCCAGTGGTGCCTTGCCTCCTCTATGGTCCTTGCATCTATTCAAAGCCCCTAAGTAGTGGGATTCCAGTTACAGACTCCACAGAAGAGTTGTGTGGTATTGTCACAGGACTGAGTGTAGGAGACATGGAAAGCATCAATGTACTTGAAGCTAGCCCTATACCACTTATTCTTTGGAGTTGAGAGCATCCTGCTGAAGGCCTCTGTCTTCGTCCCTAAGCTACCGTAGCAATAAAGAATTCCCCGGCCTCTATAAAAACAAGAGAGATTCCTACCCATATAAAGCAAATGAATATCTCATGTCTATGCACCAAAAACATACTGTGAAGTTGATGCGTACATTTCTTGTGCAGAAGATAGGTCTGGCAATTTACTTATATTTCCATAGCTTGTCAACAAAACCCAATGGACGTCTCATTGGGTCAACCATGAGTTAACACTGACTTTACAGCACAATGCAGCCCCAGAGGGGGTTAATAAGAATTCCATGTTATAGGATATTGCTGTCAAATAACCAAAGCCAAAAAAAAAGAAAAGCCAAAGCCACCATTCTGGTATCAACACTGTTAACTAGGGCAAGGTGAATTTAGATCTAAGATGAACGACACATCATTTGTTATTGTTAATCAACATGGTCACATCCGCCTCGTGTTGCATTAGATGTACTAAAGTTATCACTGCCACTTTTAGCTAGTTTGCTGACTGATTACTGCTTTGTGCAAAAACCACATTAAATTGCAGCAAATAAGCTGTTTTCTGTACCCTGGCATCAGTGCCGGGACAAGGTCATCCTGCGCCCAGGGCAAGGATGCCAAACTGCGCCCCCTCTTCCCTTTAGTTTTAGGGTCAAAGCACCCCCATCCCTGCAATAAACCATTGCCCCCAGGGCAACCGCCCCTCCTGTCCACCCCTTGTCCCGGCCCTGCCTGGCATCTGTCCAAGGTCTTAGTATGGGTGAGGAATAATTCAAAACCAAAAGATGGAGTTGTAGAGGGGGGGCAGGGGGCATTTTTTTTTTTTTTTATGATAATAGACTACAACTGGAATCCTGCCCATTACTTTCTAACTAAAGCACTGCTTACAAGGTTAAAGCGGAGTTCCGGCCTCAAATACCTTTTTTAACTAAAAATACCCCTATAATACTAATCCATCGCCCTTTACAGAACCGCTATTCTCATACTTACAAGGTGTACAGTATTGGATTTTAGTCAAAATCTTACTTTTAAACGCTGCCTGTGCCCGGCCATCTTGGAAGTGGGCATCTGAAGCCGCAGTGTAATCTGCTGTGCCCTTCTTCCTGATTCCAGGGAGTGTTCTGGGAGTTCTTCCTGATTCCAGCCTCCTGGGAGGGATGACAAACAGATCCCAGGATGCAATGCAAAAGGCGGAAGTGATTTTGGTGGCCGTGGCCGAGAGGGAGGAAGTACAATCAAAAATGCCCTGAAAATAAGGTAAGGGACCCCCGAAAAAAATTGAAAATGTCCAAGTGTTCATCAGCATAGCGAGCACTCATGGAATCACTAAAATTGCAAAATAGGCCGTAACTCTGCTTTAAGAAAATGAATTTGTAAGCAGAAAGTACCCAGCAGTGACCTGTTCATGATTCTTATAGCAGTCTTGAATCCATTCACTCTTACAGTAGTATGACCCATAATAAAACCCTACATACATAGGCCCCTAATACTCAAAGGCTGAGGGTCTACAGTTGCTTAACTATAGCCAAAGCAGCCCACATGGCTGTGATGGGGCCTGGGGGTGGGTGGGTGCCTCATTATGGAGGATATTGTGCTAAAGATTGGTTTTCACCAACAATGAAGTAATAAACCTCTTTGAGGCGTAATGCCAGCTTTGTTAACCACTTGCCTACTGGACACCTAAACCCCCCTCCAGCCCAGGCCAATTTCCAGCTTTCAGCGCTGTCGCACTTTGAATGACAATTGCGCAGTCATGCAACACTGTACCCAAATGACATTTTTATCATTTTTTTTTCAAACAAATAGAGCTTTCTTTTTGTGGTATTTAATCACTACTGGGGTTTTTATTTTTTGCTGAACAAAAAAAGACTGAAATTTTTGAAAAAAAACAAAAAACAGATTTTATAGTTTGTTATAAAATTTTTCAAACAGGTAATTTTTCTCCTTTATTGATGTGCGCTGATGAGGCGGCACTGATCGGCCCTGATAGGCTGCACTGATGGGTACTGATAAGGTGGCACTGATGGGCACTAATAGGCGGCACTCATGGGTGGCACTGATGGGCAATGATAGGCACTGGTAGGGGGCACTTATACGTGGCACTGGTGAGCACTGATAGGGGACACTGGTAGGTGGCGCTGGTGGGCACTGATAGGTGGCACAGCAGGCACAAATCATCCCTCTACTCTTCGGGACCGATGTCCCTCTGACAGCAGCCGCGGATCATGACAATGTGAGGAGAAAAAAACAGCTACTGTTTACTTTACATGATCAGCTGTCATTGGCTGACAGCTGATCATGTGGTAAGGGGGCGGGATCGCCCCCGATCTCCAATCTGTGTTCAGGCGAGTCTCATGGGCTCGCTGATCACAGAGCAAGCCGGGCGTGCTCCGCAGGGAGCACGCAGGCCGCTCGTTGCCAAGAGGACATCAATGTACGCCCTCTCAGAAATTCAGGTCCGGGCTGTAGCAGTCATTCAGCTATAGCGCAGACGCCAAGTAGTTAAAGTGCATTTAAACCTTAGAACAAAAATGTGATGTATAGCAGTTTACCATACCTTAGATGTGGAGACTGCACTGGTTTTCTTTTACAGGTATACCTCGTTTTACGTACACTCACTTTAGGTACACTCACGAGTACGGACACAGCTTGGTCAACTTGATGGCACTGCTGATGATTTTTAACATTGGCGTCTATGGAAAATCTTGGTCAGCTTGACATGGCACTACTCCCAAACCATAAGTGACAGGGACACCAAACTCTGGGAGCACTGAGAGGGGACCCAGGACTACAACATATATTTTGTGGCTGGCCAGCTTGCCTACGTAATCTACCATGTCATAGTCCTGGGTCCCCTTAACGTGCTCTCCAAGTTTGGTGTCTCTGTCACTTATGGTTTGGGAGCAGTGCCATGCCAAGCTGACCAAGATATCCTATAGAGATAGTGTATTTACATGCATTGAGAAGTGAAAAGGTATTGCTTCACTTTAAGTACATTTTTGTTTTACATACATGCTCTGGTCCCATTGTGTACTTAAATGTGGGGTATGCCTGTAGTCAGGCTTTTCTTTAGTTTATTTTCATCTGGTGATCCTACCAGTAACACACTTCTTGTTCAAGGAGGACAACCCTCATTAACCGTACTGCATCAGGCAGTGCCATCTTAAGAGCATTATAGGCCCCCGGGCAATGCAGTGCACTGGGGCCCCGCCTACACAATCACCCACGAGAATAAAAATGCAAATTATCGATAAGGCAATATTTATTGGTACAGCAGTGCCAGGCTAATGACAGCTTCCAAGTTGGGCGGCTGGGTCCGGTGAACACACACACGGACGGGATTCAGACTCGACTGTCCTGTGTGCGCCTGTTCCCGTGGAGGTGGACAGGCATTCCTGCAGTTTTGGGCCCCCCCTCCACGGCCCAAGGGGCCTGACAGCAGTGCAGCGCCGACAGGCGCTTGCCACCTGCTAAGTTCAGTGGCGGGATGCACACGGGAATCAGGACTATTGCTGGGCAGGTGGGGCCCCCGGGCAACTGCCCAGGGTGCCCATTCGGTAAGATGGCCCTGGCATCAGGACAACAAAATTAGTATAGGACTACTGGGAACCTCCCATTGTCCTTTTGTACATAACATAGATGGACAGGATGCTGTTGCCCTTAGAAAAAACATACATTTCTAATGATGTAATAAATAAACACACAAACTTCCATGAAGACTTGCAGCAATCTGTGTATCTTAGCAGGGATGGAACTCTAAGTTTATGGCAGTGCTGAAGATGATTGTAATTTGCATTCAAACTTGTTGCAGATTTCTGGGAAACGCATTGTGTTAATTACAGGCGAATGGAAATTCTTGGAAAGCTTATTATAAAACAGTACTGTTGCCATGGTTGCGATGGAGAGGAATTTATATTTATAAAATTGTTTGCGTAAGGATTATATATGTTGTATCTTAGATAGTTATTCGTGATCTCAAACTACAGATTCTTCACTTTGCACCTTGCACTAGAAAATGACAGCTTGAATCTTATGCTTGGGACACTATGGGGGGGGGGGGGGGGGTTACTAAAAGTAGAGTGTGCAAAATCAGCTTCCAGTTTTTTTTTGTCAAAGCTTTATTGAACAAGCTGAAATTAGAAGCCGATTGGCTACCATGCACAGCTACACAATATTGTATACCCTCTAATTTTTGTAAATCAACCCCAATGGGTATCTAAAGACATTGAAAAATGTCATACTGGGTCTTGGGTTATACACCATTTGTGTAGACTGTGCAAGGACCCTGTGGCATTTAGGGGCCCATGCTGATTACCTATGGGTTGGGTGGATGCTAGTACCCTTCTCACAGCCACATAAACCTTGACACTGCTTACTTGTAGTACAGGTGAGAAGCAGAAGAGATTCTTTATGAATCTCTAACTATTTTCTTTAATTGAATAGGGGGAGCAACCAAAGTCCATTGCCAGCTATGTTATATACTGCTAGAACTCTCTCCACCCCCACCTTGCCATACAGTGTACGCTGCATAAAGTTGGGCCCCACACTTGTTGCCTTGCACAATGGCCAGAAACGAAAGAGAGCACCACTCCAGGTGAGTAATCCAATCGGTGTTAACCCCACGTGTGGGTGCAAGCCCCGGCTCGCTTCGGAGAACAAGATCAATAGAAAAAATGGCTGCACACTATGCTGGAGTCCATTTATTTTGAAAAAGCTGTAATACACACACCAGAGACAGTAGAAGGTTGACGCATTTCAAATATCATGTGCTTATTCATAACCCTTTAAACTTATGAAAAAGGCCATGACATTTGTGTAAAAAGCGTCACTTTCCACTGTCTCTGTTGTCTGGTGTGTGTGATTTGCCGTGCATTAAATCATACAACAATTGCGGCAAAACTGCACAGTGTTTTAGGTGCCATTGCAAATAATGGCACCTAAACCTGCGAATGTAGTGCGTTTTAAGATCGCGGGCAGAATTGCAGTGATTCTGCATGATCCCAAAATGCCCAGTTGTAAACGGGGCCTCAACAGATGCAGGCCCTGCAACTTTTCTCATTAGAACACGTAGAGTGCGCCGAGTGATTAAAATGAATCAGACCAGAGGTGTAACTAGAACCTAGAAGGCCCTGGTGCAGAAACCATGAAAGGCCGCCTTTCCATCCAAGCTCTGGGCTTCCACTTCTGAGAGGGCGTCCATGGACATCCTGGACATCCATGGACATCCTGGACATCCATGGACATGTGATCAGCTGATCACAGGTAAACAGACTTGCTGGTTATCGGCAGTCCTTTTTTCCCCACGCTGGGTCTGTTTGAGGAAAGGAGAGCCGTTAACTGGGAAGAATGTCAGTACATTGTTTACACTAAAAATCGGGGAACTGATCATCAGTGCCCTGATTATTAGTGCAGCCTATCAGTATCACCTAGCAGTGTCCATCAGTGCCGCCTATCTGTGCCACCTGTCAATGCCACTTATCAATGCAGGAATCGGAGCTGAGAGTGTCTCTCATATAGCCCAGAGCCTACACTGACAGTCCCCCCCCCCCCCCACAAATGGGAGGGGGGAAAGATACAATCTGTTCCTTCTCCTCCTGTGTGTGCACCTGGGGAAGTATGAAGCTCAGAAGCTGAATGATCAAATTCAGCTACTTAGCTTCACAACTCCTGCGATGCACACAGGAGGGAAGGGGCGGAAGGATTAGGAACTAAATTGACTCTCTCCTCTCCCATCCATGCAAGGGAGGGGGGAGGGGGGAGGGGGGAGGGGGGGGGGCTGTCAATGCTGGCTCTGAGCTATATGAGAGAGAAGCTCTCAGCTCAGAGTCCTGCAGCTAGCAACCCCCTTGGAGCCCCCCTGACAGTGGTGGAACGCCAGGGCTCAGTCGGCCCAGTCGCAAGTGCGACCTTTGTGACCCTGGTAGTTCCGTCACTGAAATCAGACTCTCCCATTAAAATCAGTCTGCACAGGACATAACAGCTATTTCTTCAGAGCAGCAAGTTAGGAATCTGCAACAAAGTTTGTTAAAATCCCTTCAAATGTACATTTACCACCCAGAGGGGACCATTTTTCTTAAAAGTCGAACCTTACCCAAAAGGGGAAGTTTCGCTTGTTTGCAAGTCCCCCTCCACTGCCACATTTAGCACTTTTTTTTGGGGGGGGGGGAGCGGGTACCCAGTTTAATAGGTACCCACTCCCACTGCCAGTTAGATCGCAGCGGTGATCTGAGAGGAAGTTCGGCCCCCTCTCCTTCCTCCCTGCAGCCTTCTGGGACACATCACAAGTCCCAGAAGACTGTGGGACCATTCACAAAGCGCAGTAGCAAACAGGCTGTGAAGCTGGAAGGTTTCCCTTACTTAAGATGCCAGTGCCTGGACCTGAAGCCGACTGAAGAACAGACTCTGGTGAAGACATCACTGGTATCCCTGGACAGGTAGGTTTCCCTAAATTAAAGAGGTTGTACACCTTGTGAAAAAAAAAAAACGAAAAAAAAAAAAAAAAACCTGTAAGACAAAAGGCATAATGAGCTAGTATGCATACGTACGTTAGAACAAAGCTGTCTCAGCGGCGTTCTGGGTTCGCAGGCTCCGATGCAGCTAGTGGCCACAGCTGCGATGACGTCACTTCCGCGCATGCGTGCTGGAGCCACCATTTGCGGGACTAGCTCTGAAGGTCCCAGCACAGTAAGCCAGACCTTCGAAGTGCATGCGTTGAGGATGTCATTGGCTGCATGCACCCATAATATATCCTAAACCATGCAAGTTTAGGAGATATTCACAGTATCCTACAGGTAAGCCTTATTATAGGCTTACCCAGCCTTTCTCAACTTTTTCAACCCTTGAAATAAATTTCTGGTTTCGGGGAACTCCTGCAAAAAATTCAAAATCTACAACTCATGACACATTAGTGTGATAGTCAGTGGGAAGAATGCTCTTTACTCTTGTCATCATTGAGAAGAATTACCTTACAGATAGCTAAAAAGGAACAATGGTGTCATTGGGAACTTATCTGAGAGGCAGAAATTGCTCATTTCTCAAGGAACCTCTAGCAACCTCTGGAGGAACCCTAAGGGTTCCACAGAACCCTGGTTGAGAAACTCTGGGCTTACTTCTATGTACAATTAAAAAAGACTTTACTTCCTCTTTAAAAGTCAGCAGCTACAGCATTTGAAGCTGCTGGCGTTTAATTTCTTTGGGGGGGAGACTGGAGCTCCTTTTTAACAACAGTATAGTACTCTTTAACCACATCCCGCCCGCCCTATAGCAAATTGACGGCGGGATTGTAGTTGTATTATCGTGACCGGACCTCAGAGCGGCGATTGGTGATGTGAGGTGTCAGTCTCACTCCCTGCATCTCCGATCTTGGTAAAGAGCCTACTGACGTAGGCTCTTTACCATGTGACCAGCCGTGTCCAATCACGGCTGGTCACATAGTAAACAGGAAGAGCCGTTGATCGGCTTTCCTTAGTTCGTGCCTGACAGGCACGAGTAAAGGAGCACCGATCGGCGGCTCCCCTGACAGGGGGGGGGTCAGCACTGATCCGATCATTGATTACCAGTGCAGACCCTCGGGGGGGGGTGCCACTAGAACCACCAGGGATGCCCACCCATGACCCCAGGGATGCCTGCCTATGACCCCAGGGATGCCCACTATGGCCACCAGGGATGGCAATCAGGGCTCAAGGAGCCCCCCATTGCCCTCCCCATCAGTGCTGCCCGCCAGTGTTCTCCCTATCAGTGCTGCCCACCAGTGCCCATCATTGCCACCTATCAATGTCGCCCACTAGTGCCCATTATTGCCCACCAGTGCCGGCTATCAGTGCCCATTAGTGCCGATCAGTGCTGCCTATCAGTGCCCACCAGTGCCCATTAGTGCCTATCAGTGCCACCTAGGAGGGCCACCTATCAGTGCCCACCAATGCTGCATATCAGTGCCGCCTATCAGTGCAGGAAAAAAAAAACTTATTTACAAAATTGTATAATATAAACAAAAAAAACTTAGTTTTTTTTTTTCAAACTTTTCTGTCTTTTTTTATTTGTTTAGCAAAAAGGAAAAAACCCAGAGGTGATCAAATACCACCAAAAGAAAGCTCTATTTGTGGGGGGAAAATGACATAAATTTGGTGTAGGTACAGTGTTGCATGACCGCGCAATTGTCATTCAAAATGCAACAGCGCTAAAAGGAGAAAATTGGCCTGGGCAGGAAGGGGGTGAAAGTGCCCGGTATTGAAGTGGTTAAGGATCACTATCAGGAGATTATAGCTAAGCTGGCTCCTAACCAGAAGAAAGTTGCTCTGGCCATGGGTCTGATTTGTCCATCTAAGCATTGCAGACAGTAAGGACTCAATCAATGACTCAGCACAGCACAAAAATACAAGCAGCCCATCCCCAATGTGAAGCAATTTGAAGTAGTATTTAGAGACATATAGATAGCTGGCAAGGGCACAAAGAAACTGTTAGATTGGAGCAATTGTGTTTAGTTCTGAAGGATGGGACTATAAAAGGATTGAGCCTGCAACAAAGTAAGTACATGGCAGCGGTTGCTATAAACAATCAAAGAGCACAAAGCAGGAAGAGAAGGAGAATTTGCCGTACTGTATCTTTTCCATTTATTGGTTTCAGCCAGAGAATGTTCAATGGATGGCAAAAACTCTACATTAAGATTCTTCTTTTCAGAGCAGGAATGTGGATGGTTGCTTTTTAGATGTGGTCTCAAGAGCCTAAACTGAAGCAGTCAATAAATGCAAGCAAATAAATGTGAACCAGCACTTAAAGTGGAACGTCGCTCTCCCAATCAACATTGACTATTTTTAATGTTTATGCTGCTAATATTAGTAAATATATAGGAAATTATATTATACATCTTTCAATTTTTTTTAATGTGTGTTCTGTTGCTTTCTGGTTTCTAGGCTTAAGCAAATTATGTCATACATCCCAGGAGTCTTCGTGGGGGGGTCTCAGAAAAGCACACCCTCCTGCCTGCATGCCTGAGCTAAGGGCAGAAGAATTCCAGGATGTAAATGCCATCTACACTTACTTAAGATGGCCACAGCCAAAAATTCTAGAGGGGTGTTTTCAAAGTGAAGACCTGGCTGGCTGGGTGAGTTTGCTTTGACGATAATAAATAACTTTTTTGGTTTGTGGTGCTCAGATGCAGATTAGTTCAGCTTTAAAGCTGAGCTTCAGGCATGCTTCTTTACACACAAATAAAGGAGATGTATGGGAATCCATTTTACTTAACCACTTGCCGACTATTTACTGCGGCGGTCAGCCCCTACTGGGCAAAGCGACGTAGGACTACGTCGCTCGCCCACGAGCATCTAGGGGGCAAGCCCGCACCGCTGAAGGCGTGCTCCCGCCCCCGCTCGTTCACTAACATACCCGCGCGAGTGACCGGCAGCTCCGATGTCCGCCGGCCACTCGCAATCTCCCGCAGGAGAGGGAGAAAGGCAGGCAGCTGATGTAAACAAAGCCGCCTGTCATTCTCCCTGGTGTAAATGCAGAGATCATACGATCCTGCTATGTAGAATCATATGTCTCTGTGGTTACATCACAAGCCACGCCCCCCACAGTTAGAATCACGCCCCTAGAGATACATTTAACCCACTGTTTACCACTAACGTTAACCCCTTCCCTGCCAGTGTCATTTTTACAGTAACAGTGCATATGTATAGCACTGATTACTGTAGTAATGTCACTGGTACCCCCAAAAGTGTCAAAATGTCAGTCAAGGGTCCGATCTGTCTGCTGCAATGTCACAGTCCCGCAAAAAAAAAAACAAAAAAAAAAAACAAAAAAATGACATAAAATCTTTCCCGTAGCTAGTAAACGCAATAACTTTTGCACAAACCAATCAAAATACGCTTATTGAGATTTCTTTCACCAAAAATATGTAGCAGAAAACAAATTGGCCTAAAATGTTAAAAATTTAGATTTTTACATTTTTTGGTGGAATTTCATATAAAAAAATCTGAAAAATATTATTTTTTTCAAAATTGTCGCTTTTTTTTGTCTATAGCGCAAAAAGTAAAAATCGCACAGGTGATCAAATACCACCAAAAGAAAGCTCCGTTCGTGGGTACAGCGCCGCACGACCGCACAATTGTCAGTTAAAGTCACGCAGTGCCGAATTGCAAAATAGGCCCTGGTCTTTGAGCAGCCAAATCCCCCGCGGCTTAAGTGGTTAACCCATTTATACTTACTTAGGTGGTTGCAGCATCGGTCTGATGCTGCATCTGTCCCCCGGTGCCTCTACATCAAGATTGCTTGGTTCTGACAGCTCCCTGAGCAGAGAGCTGCTGACTGTCGGTCACATTTAATATTGCACTGGTATTTAATTTGGCATCTTGATGCACTGCCAGCACTTTGATTTATAAAGAATATTATTGTTTATTATTTAAAGCAAGCACTATAGGTGTGCCCATCATATTGGATATTGCATTGGTATTTATTTTGCAAATCATTTCAATTGTATTTACCATCTTGATGCACTGTTGGCACTTTAATTTATAAAGTATACTACTGTGTATTATTTAAAGCAAGCCCTATAGGTAGCCCTCCCACTTGTGGCTATATACAAAACCAATATTAGACAGCTGCAACATAAGAGGATTATGGAGGTTTTTTTTTTTTTTTTTTTTTTTTTTAACAAATCCATACTTTCAAAATCACACAAGGTCCTTTAGCAGCGGGCAAAATGGGAACCATGAGCTATTACCTACTATAAATGGCATAGGTTGCAAGTCTTCCCCTTTTTCTCCTTTTTGCTTCCCCCTCTGCCTACCCCTTGGCCTCAGCCCTTACTAAAGGAGTTGAAAATCTTTACACATTAAACTTATAAAATATTCACTTCAATTATCCAATCATGTAAAAGCAAATTCCAGTTTACTGTGAATACCCAATAATGTGCAGACCAAATAAGTAAACCAAGGTTTGCTTTTTACATCCCCTTTAGTTAAAGGGGTTGTAAAGTCAGAAGTTGTTTTTTTTTTAATCTTAATGCATTCTATGCATTAAGATAAAAAGCCTTCTGTGTGCAGCAGCCCCCCTAATACTTACCAAGCCCTCTCTATCCAGCGATGTTCACGAGTGCCTCAGCCATTCGGGACTCTCTTGGCTAAGACACAGCAGCGGCACCATAAGCTTCTGCTGCTGTCAATCAAACTGAGTTAGCCAATCAGGAGAGAGAGGGGGTGGGGCCAAATGTCAGTTGTGTGTCTAAATAGATACACGGAGCTGCAGCTCACCTCGGGTGCTCCCATAGCCAGCGGCTTGCTGTGGGGGGCACTGAACAGGAGGGAGGGGCCAGGAGAGCCAAAGAGGGACCCCAGAAGAGGAGGATTCGGGCTTCTCTGTGCAAAACCAGCTGCACAGAGGAGGGAAGTATAACATCTTTGTTATTTTAATAGAAAAAAAAAAACAAACAAACAAGACTTTACAATCACTTTAAGGCTCGGTTCACACTGATGCGATGCGGGAAGGCTGCGAATTCGCAGCCTGTTCCCGCATCGCACACGCACCCCCGGCAGTTCACACTGCCATATGCGATCCGCTGGGGGTGTCAATGTAATCTCAACGACACCCCCAGTTTGATCGCATATCGCAGTGCGATCGTGCAGTTCGCACAGGATCGGATCGCACAAGTGTGAACCGCTGTGCGATCCGATCCTGATGCGGCAGCAAAAATGCCTCCTGTGCGTGTTTGCTGCGGGTGCGATGCGAATTTAGCCATACAAACTGTATGGCTAAACTCGCACCGCACAGCTGATCGCATGTCATGTCGGAGCAGTGCGCTCCGACATGACATGCGAACCCCGCACACGCAGTAGTGTGAACCGGGGCTAAGGCTGCATTCACATGTCAGCGTATGATCGCGGGCAGAACCGCAGCGGTTCCGCCCGCGATTCGGAGATTTATTGCAAATCGCGGGACGCCTAGCGTTGCCCGTTGATTTGCAATAGCCCCCCAAACGCCGAGCGATGTTGCCGCGATTTATGCCCGCCGAATCGCGGCAACATCGCGCAAACAAAATCGCGGGACGCAATACGCTCCAAAAAAGTACAAGAGCTTCTTTGGAGCATATTGCGTCCCGCGATTTTGTTTGTGCGATGTTGCCGCGATTCGGCGGGCGTAAATCGCGGCAACATCACTCGGCGTTTGGGGGGCTATTGCAAATCAACGGGCAACGCTAGGCGTCCCGCGATTTGCAATAAATCTCCGAATCGCGGGCGGAACCGCAGCGGTTCTGCCCGCGATCATACGCTGACATGTGAATGCAGCCTAAGGCTCGGTTCACACTATGGCGACACGACTCCTTACTACTTTGGGGGCGACTTGTGCATTACCATGCACCACGACTTCGGAGCGACTTGCAGGGACTTCACATAATGAATGTCTATGCAAGTCGCTCCGATGTCGCCCCAAAGTAGTACAGGACCCTTTTTCTAAGTCGGAGCGACTTGTGTTGCTCCTATTAGAACGGGTCCTGTAGCGATCAACGGACTGTGAGGGAGCGCGACTTGTCAGGCTGACAAGTCGCCCTAGTGTGGACCGGCTCTAAATCATCCTCTATGTGCTTTTGCCCATCCACACCACTATATCTTCATAAGACAACGAAAGCAGGTAGAATGGATAAAGTTTCTGTTGAATTATTGGATGAGGTTTTTTTCTAGTTTATTGGAGGAATGGATGCACATGAGCAGAAACCCATGAACATGGCATTGAGAGGCATTGAGACATGAACTGTGTCAAGGTCAAAGGAAGATATTGCTGAATCACCAATGTACGTTCTTTACGGCTCCACACTGTGAATAGATTTACAAGCTCAATCAATTTATATAGAAATAAAAAGTAAACAAATACGTTTTTTATTTTTAACCTATATTCTTTACCATTTCTTCCACATTGCCTGGTGTTTTTTTTGTTTTTGAGGCATTTTACAAACTAAGAAGAAAAAAGTAATAGTTTGAATACTTGAATAGTAACTCCACAAATAAAGAGTAAAGATACTAACACAAGGCTGAATCTAACTATTTTGAAGCGCAATGTTATTGTTGCCTTTTTTTTTTTTATAAAGTAATGTGTATTATACCTCTTAGGGCTCCTTCACACGGCCGCTCCGTGTGAAAGCTCCGCTGCGGGACTTTTTTTTTTTTTTTTTTTCACGGAGCGGATGACATTTGTGTCATCCGCTCCGTGTGTCCGCATATCATCCCATCCGTTTGCAGATGATATGCGGACATATTGCAAGTCTATGGGGATTGCGGTTGTCACCGCTGACATCCGATTTTCCTTCCTTTCCGTTTTTTGAACTGAAGAAAAATAGGGTTCTGTTCCGTTCCAAAAAACGGAACAGAACTGAAAGGAGGAAAATTGGATGTCAGCGGATGGTATTCCGCTGACATCCGCAATGCCATAGACTTACATTATGTCGGCAAATCATCCGCAAAAAAATAGGATGATTTGCGGACACACGGAGCGGCCACGTGAAAGAGCCCTTAGAAAGAAAATTATACCTATTAAAAAAAATAAAAAAAATAAAAAAAAAAAATATATATATATATATATATATATATATATATATATATATATATATATATATATATATATATATATATATATATATATATATATATATATATATATATATATATATATATATTTTTTTTTTTTTTCCGGCGTATAAGACGACTGGGCGTATAAGGCGAACCCCCTAATTTTCAAGTTAAAACATAGGTCTTGGGCTATACTTGCCGTATAAGACTACCCCCTTCCGAAGCAAGGCAACACCATTGAAAAACATCAGATTTCTCATAATATCTCCAAGGTACCCTAAGTATAAGTATTACCAGTAGATGTAATCTACAAATGCTGACTGTGCAGGAATCCTGTACCGGTATACCGTATGTACCGTAGCCTCGGCTACATACAGTGTACCGTACTGAGCCAGTCAGGGAGAGCGATGTATTCTATTATTGAATGCAAAGCCTGCTCGAATTGGCAGAATCAGAGAGGCAGGCTGATGTTACTCCGCCAATCCGAGCAAGCTTTGCATTCAATAATAGAATACATCGCTCTCCCTGACTGGCTCAGTGCGGTATACTGTATGTAGCCGATGCTACGGTACATATGGCATACCGGTACAGGATTCCCACACAGCCAGCATCTTGAGAGATTACATCTACCGGTAATACTTATACTTAGGGTACCTTGGAGATATTATACTCGGAGTATAAGATGACTCCCCATTTTTGGAGGATTTTTTTGAGGTTCAAAGGTAGTCTTATACGCCAGAAAATACACTAATATATATATATATATATATATATATATCTCTATCTTTATCTCGATTGCCGATACTTTAGTCATCGCGTATCGTTATCAGCCGATATTTTCGTACATTTAAAAAAAATATATATTTATTTTGATTTTTTTTTACTTGACAGGTACTCTTGTGGAGGGATCTGGGGGTCTAAAAGACCCCAAACCCCTCCTCTGCACTTAAAAGCATTCAAAACGGAAGGCGGCGGGGGGGGCGTACCCTCCCGCTTCTTGTAATGACAGCCGAGCGGCTTCTCAGCTGCATCGGTTGTCATTACAAGACAGCCAACCGTCAGCTATGGACGCCGGTACCGGGATGATGCTTCTAGCTGCAAGCATCACTCCGGTACAAGCACTTTCCGAAATATCGGCAATATCAGTAACCTGGGGAAAGTGCATATCGGCATATATTATAATATATATATATATATATATATAAATAAAAGAAAAGAGGCAAAAAAATAAAAATAAGAAATTAAAAACAAATTTTGAAAACTTTTCACTACTTTTGTATCATGATCAAGTTTGATACAAAAATATAAAATAACATGCTTGAAAAAGAAAAAAGTGGCAAAATAAAAAACAAACTTTTTTTTTTTTTAACTTTTTGTGATATTTTTCTCTTGTATGTTACTTTTGCATCATGATCAAGCATGATGAAATAATCTGAGTATTATACTTTATTACAGGTTTTTCAAATGGTTTGGGATATCCTTGCCCTTTGCATGTTCTAGTACAGGCAACACTTTTGCTAGGATTTTACGAAGCCTTCTCCAATTCGATCCTGCACAAAACCTAAAGTAATGAGTCATTTTAGGTATACCTAATATTTTCCCGGTATTCCAGGAAATACAAAAGAAAAATATGCAGTTAATATGCTGAAAGGGCTGTATTAGAGTCTGTTATAATGACCATTACATTTTGAATCTTTGTGGCAGCTGTTGTTCATTAATTATAATGAAGACAGAAGGTAGCTATTGAACAATAAATGCCTCTGGCTTTTATGGAGCGTTTACAGAAAAATAAGAGACAATTAGGTGGAAATAAATAGCCTAGTTGGAAAACGTTATTAAATAGGTTTTCATATGGCTTAAAATAATTATGTTTTCTAAGCCTTTGGCATAGCAGTAGAAACCGTCAATAATTGCACAATTTGAGAAAAAAAAAAAAATCCTTCAACACGCAAAACTAAAATTCGTAAACTAAGAGAAAAAGAAATTAAAAAGTTAAAGTTAAAAAAAGTTTTTCAGGACACACAGGACTTTAAATATTTCAGAAAGAACGATGATCTGAGCTGCCTCTTAAAGCCTAACTCCAAGCAAACAGCTACATACACAGATTAAATACAAATATGGAAGCTGTCTAAGTATTGGTATCTCTATTAATCCAGTCCTGCATGGAAGGGAAGGGAAGGGGATCAGATCTATCTCTGCTGCATTTTACTCAGGCTGGGTTCAATCTAGTGTGAATTGGATGTGGGTTTTCCCTGCTTTCAAATCGCATGACAGGCGTGTGCCCGACTCTCAATGGAGCCGGTTCACACATCTCCGTGGCCAGTGCCAGGACAAGATCATCCAGCGCCCAGGGCAAAGATGCCAAACGGCACCTCATTCATGATGTACAATTTTAGAGGGTCCTACACTCCATAAACCATTGCACCCAGGGCAACTGTCCCTTCCGCCCACCCCTTGTCCCGGCCCTGTCCGTGGCAGCTGTGGAGCGGATTGCACAGGGGTCCTGTGCGTCTTCGGCTCCATTTCAGGTCCAAATTCAGGCAGAAATATGGCTCAGATTCATCCCAGAAATGGAGAACAGGGAAACACCGGACCCATGCTGTGAGCCGCATCCGAATTAGGTGTGAACCCAGCCTCACAAGTCTTTTCCCAACCCTATGACTGGCCAAGAGCTCTTCTCTCAGTTACTCTGCTCTTGCCTCCAATCAGCATGCTTCTTGCACTGGAACAGACACTACTGGCTCATAGTGGTGCTTCTCCCTCCCCCTCTCTGAGCTCTTCTGTACAGGGCCTGCAAATAGCAAACATCAGGTCTATTTTAGGTACATACATTGCTTTCATTAAAATAATACATTAAATATGTATTAGGGATTACAGCCCTTCCTTTAGTGTAACATCTCAAGCCTAAACACTCAGTAAAATTGTTGAAGTAGGGAAGAGTTAATACCAGGGCTTTTTTTTTATAGGGACCGTAGGGGGAACGCAGTTTCGGCACATCTAGCACTGAATGTATGTAATGGCAAGAGGTGCTGGGGTGTGCTGGAGGATCTATTAATGTTGGCTGCTGGGGGATCCATTGTCACTGGGGAAATCTATTCTTGAGGATGGGTCTCCTGCTGCTGGGTAGTTCTGTTGCTAGTGGGGATCTATTGTTGCTGGGGAGGTAGTCAATTGTTGCTGGGGGGGGTAGTCAATTGTTGCTGGGGGGGTAGTCAATTGTTGCTGGGGGGGTAGTCAGTTGTTGCTGGAAGGGGGGGTAGTCAGTTGTTGCTGGGGGGGGTAGTCAGTTGTTGCTGGGGGGGGGTAGTCAGTTGTTGCTGGGGGGGGTAGTCAGTTGTTGCTGGGGGGGGGGTAGTCAGTTGTTGCTGGGGGGGGGGTAGTCAGTTGTTGCTGGGGGGGGGGTAGTCAGTTGTTGCTGGGGGGGGGTAGTCAGTTGTTGCTGAGGGGGTCAATTGTTCCTGGGAGGAATCTACTGTTGAGGGAGGGGCCGGGCCGTCTTTACCACAGGGCAAAAGGGGCAGCTGCCCAGGGCACAGTCATTGTTGTGGGGCCCAAAGCAGTTGCCTCTTGAGCCTGCACTTCCTGCAAACAGTTGATAAGTGCATTTGGGAGGGCCCAAGAAAATGTTTGCCCAGGGTCCAATCATTATTAAAGACAGCCCTGGGGAGGGGTCTATTGTTGCTGGCTGCTGGTGGGTCTATTGATGCCGACTGCTGAGAGATCTATTGCTGCTGGAGGGGGGGGGGGGGGAATTTTGTTGCTGGGGGGGGGGATTATTGTTACTGTTGCTGGCTGCAGAAGATCTATGGTATGGCTTTTCCTGTTATCATGGACAAATTCTATACAAATTATTTTGCACCACAAAATGATAGTTGGTTCTGTATTCTCAGAAAGGGGCGGTGCTGGGAGGTACTAAGGGGGTGGAACCAAGGGCCTGTACTCGGAAGTGGGTAGAGAGACAAAGGTGACTCAGAAAGGGGAGGGGGAGTACCCCCACATCAGCATGCCTGAGTCTATAGGGATTCCAGGAAGTAAATGCTACATGAATCATGTGCCCTTACTCAAGATGGCCATGGTTAGCCAGGCTAGGGGGGTGTTTTTCAAAGTCATTTCTCAATTTATTAGTTAGTGGTTGACAAACCATCAGAACAGGTAAGATGTACATCATTTGTGTGTATTGAATGTTCCAGCAAAGTCCATCAGAGCTGTGACATAGAAATCACAGAAAATAACCAAACATTTACAGTGAACAAAGCCAATATTATCCAATCTTAGGATGGGAAGCAAGGTATTAAAATGTTGATAGAAAATCATCTCAGTCTCAGAATTAAAAATGTTGTAGCTGTGATCAGTACAATCTAAAAAGCTGAACTTCAAGCAAAAGATTAATTACACGGATTAAATACTCATCAATCTCTATCTGCCAATGGGTTTAATTCTATTTAGCCACTTTCATAATTTATTTACATCTGTAGGACAGCATAGCAAGGAGTGTGACACCACCACCTCTCCTCCCGCAGCCATTAAAAATGCTTTTTTTTTTTTTTTTTTTATCAATGCCCGCATCCTCCACCAAAAAATCAATGCCCGCATCCTCCACCTGTTGCACAGGGTTTATTGGGAAGCTGATATAAAGGCAGATTTAGCTACTTGTTATAGTTGCATGTAAAATAAATAAATATTTAGCTTTAAAAGAAAAAACAAAATTGCAACAAATTGTTATTTTGTATCTGCTTGTGGTTCAGCTTTAATACTTTTCACAGCATAAATCCCCCCTAAAAATAATGAAATCCATAGACAAGTTCTGATAAACAGGGCATCTTTCTTAATGTTTATTAAAAATTTTCTCAATCTTTAGTATTTTTTTTTTTTTTTTTACAGAAATACAAAAAAATAATAGCATAAAATCAAAGTAAACCCCCCCCCCCCCTCTATTAACCAAAGTTAAAATTTCCTTCATATTAACCCTTTATCAGTCCTTCTTTATATTAGTGCAAACCCCATCAATAAAATCTCCATTACTTATTGTAAAAACTGCAAACGGCATTTTGCCCCTGGCACAGAAAGTTATAAAAAAAACATCGTGGCTCTTACTGCACCTTTCCCAGCCCCCTAAAATAATAAGGGGTCACCAAGAAGCACAGTGATATAGGCAAGGTCTATATAAGGAACAGTCCATTTTTAAGAGTCCATAGTATTCCATGGGAGCAAGAGTAGGACACATCCACTTTTGGTGGGCAGGTGAAGGAAATGATGGAACACAGTCCCTGGGAGCATTTTTAGGGGGACCTGCATGGGCAAGTACAGGAGATTCTTTACACAATGTCATGTCCTTATAAAGTTGGGTTGCACATACCTGATTGAAAAGTAGAGTTATACAAGGGGAACTTGTCTTACATGTACATTGCAATCTGGATGGCTCATGATGTCACTGAGGTTGGATAAAGTCCAAATGAGTGGTGAGACATGGATGGTTAGAGATACACACTCTTCAGTCAATAATTGGAACAAATAAGGAACACTCTGAAGTCCAGGTGCTTGAGGATTCTAATTCATTGACACCTCTTAGAGGAGTGTCACACATACACTGCAGTCCTGGAGATGATAGAGCCATCAGTCTGGGACTCCATGTCGTCGTCCAGATAAGAGTCAATTTGTGGGTGGGGTCTAAGTTGCAGCATGGGCCCCACCTCATTAAATCGCTCGTCCTCTTCATCATCTTCTAGAACTTTGTACTTCATCCTTTCCTCTTCATCCTCATCCTCCTCCAAAGAGGGACTCAGCCCACTGTCCCTCATTGGTCCAGGGCCTTTGAGAGGTTTGTCCAACTCGCCATCATCTTGGTAGGCAAATTCCTGAGAAGGCTTTCCAGTGCCAAATACACGGGTTTTTGGGTTGTAGGTGCCTCGATCCTGCTTACCATGCAGTCCTTTCCTCTTGATGACGATGAAGACGATGGCGGCCAGAAGGAGCAGGACCAGAATCACCCCGATTACCCCCCCGGCGATGGCTCCTGCGTTTGCCTGCGTCTGCATTGCGTGTTCTGGGTACGAGAGAAACATAGCAATACTGTAGCCTGCCTGAGTAAAAAAACAATCCATCTGCCCCCTCCCTGCCCGACATCAGTATATCAGATCTAAACTCTAAGAAACATGCACAAACCAACATGGAACAAGTCAAGGAGGGAAACATGCAGTGGGATAGGGTTGGGCTTAATGCCGAAGGTCAATTCATTCTACATGCAGATGAGAAATGAAATTAAAGATGCGGACATGAAAAACACATGCAGGTTTATGGGAACAGCTTTGGCATATACAGAAGACATGCACTCATGAAGGCTACACACACACACACAATTAAGACTTGAAAAATGTTGCAAACATGCAGTATACATAAAAAACCCCACTAAAATTCACTCAGTCAAACAAGACGGACAGCCAAAAATATTTGGCTTAAAGTTCTTACTGGAAGTTCCATTCCTTCAAGACAACACTCAAACAAGCCACTCAGCCACACAGTATGACTTATATGATCAACGCTGGAGATTGGTTAAAAGCTCTGGCTTTTTCTGGCCGTTGAACAGAGAAAGTTTATAATTTTTAAAATTTAATGGAAACAAGACTTACAGACACAGCAGGGTGACTCTGAATCAACAAACAGATAACCACAAGCTAAGTGTAGGAGAAGAAAAAAACGTTCCACCACACTTCCATGATAGTGCAAGCTCAGAATGTTGTCAACCACAGACCATATAAAAAAATGTAACCCTTGAATAATGCTATGACAAAAAACACAAAAAATGTAGCTTGTGCTTTATCATATCAGTGTACTGACTCCCCATTTTGCTTGCATTTTTGCTACACCTGCATCCATGTGGCAACAATGGTTATAAAGGATCTACAATCTGGCCTATTGCAGCACATCCCATGAAACTCTTTTGGAGATCCGACTTAAATTTGTGCCAAATTTATTGCAATGTGTTCCGTTGTGCATAAATATGGTGGGGAAGAACTCACCAGTCTAAATCATGACAAGTTCACCATCAGCTTATGGCCACTGGCTTCTGCCATGGAGCTGCCATGTACAAATAGAAGGTCGATTTTCATTGAGGGCTTGGCAGAGATGTATAGTAACTAAGTAGAACTACTTCACTACTGTACTTAAAAGGCGGTATCTGTACTTTCCTGGAGTAGAATTTTTTTCTCTTACTTACACTTTTACTTCACTACATTTTTTCGATGATTTCAATATTTCTACTCCGATTTTTTTTTTTGTGCTGCATAGTTACTTGTTACAATTATAAAAATTAGATGGCAGGTTTCATGAAGCTCAAAACATGTGTATTAAACCCCATTCACACTGGGGCGATCCGACTTGCCGGGGCGACCTCACAGGTCGTGGCGCGCAGCTCGCACCGCGACCTCGGAGCGGCCGGCACGGACTTCATAACATTGAAGTCAATGCAGGTCGCTCCAAAGAAGCTCCGGACCCTTTTTCTAAGTCGGAGCGACTTGTGTGGCTCCTATTAGAACGGGTCCACAGCTTCTCTATGGCAGGCGAACTACGGCGACCTGTCAGGCGACCAGGTCGCCCCAGTGTGAACGGGGTCTTATCAGTGCATACGAAAATAAATGCTACTGTATGTATAAATAAAAGCTGCATTTTAAATAATAAAAAACTATATGATGTTCAAACTTTTGACTTATTCTTTAATAACTACATAACACAGTACTTGTACTTTTACTTTCAGTACTTGAGTAGCAAAATTAAAAAAAAAAAAAAAAAAACACTTGCAATACTTAAGTACAAAAAATGTTGAATACTTTAGTACTTCTACTCAAGTCACTTTTTGATCGAACACTTCCCCTTCTACTTAAGTCACTTTTTGATCGAACACTTGTACTTTTACTCAAGTATGGGTTTCGAGTACTTTATACAACTCTGGGGCTTGGTTAATCCACTAGTGTTGGGCAGCATTTTCCAACACCATCCCAATGCAAGAACATGGCAATTTCCCTCATGTCCTATGACTTCAGTACAAACCAATGCTCTGCTTTGGGGTGCGCTCAGAAAAAAAATTGGACATGTTGAATTTTTGCAAAGAGCAGCTCGTACAGACATGGTGTTTCGCACAACAATGCAGTGCAGCAAAGCACAAAAGAATAACTGAAATCTAGGAAAGAAAAAAAAAATAAAAAGAAGAAGACTTAAAAAGGCACCACAATGCATGTTAAGAAAGCATGCACCACACACCTGCATAGGTTATGTGAGCGATAACACGTGTTGTTGTGTGAATGGGCCCCAAGGTGCTGAAGCCCTGTAGATATGAAGTTTCACTCCTTTCTGCTAAGCTCCACCTTCTTCCATTCACTGTGCTATGGTTGGTATGCAAAGGTGTGGAGTACATGTTTAGTCTGTTCTTGCTATCAGGAGAAAGAACGAGGCCAACAGTAATAAACCAAGGTGTATTTTATTTTTGCTGTTTTTCTGTGGGTTAAACCTACGACATTTGCACACCAAGTGAACCATGGTTTAAAAAATGTATGTGATTATGCAAGCAAGGCAAAATAAAAAGCTGCACAAGCGATATTCATATGACCATTTGTACGTTAAGTCAACCATGGCATAAAATGTGCATGACAGCAATTAAGCCAAAAATAGTACATACACACTGATAATATAGGTGACCCTCTGGCTTTGCTTCCCATATACAAGTACATGGCAAATAATCTGCTGCAGCTTTATTTGTACAGCTCATCTCCAGAGTATTATTTTATTTCTGACAACCTTGCTATTCCCGCATTTATTTGTTTGAGAACTCCATAATCTGCTCAGCTTCTAGAAGAAGCAGTGGGTGGAGTTGGGAACATACAATTTGCCATAGGAGGTCCCAAAAAGTTCTAAGCAGCTAGATAGGACTAGAACCTGCAGTCACCTGCCCAAAATCTCATTTTGTTCCAGCAACAGCTTTTATGGACTATAACTGTAGCATATTCAGGCTTTAAATATAATACAAAATTGTTGCCATTATAGTGGTGATTGACAGGATATAAATATATATTTTTTTAATTGCAATTCACACCTGTACAGTAAACATTTCGGAAGTTGCGGAGCTACATGCTCACTGCCTATAGTCACAGGCTCTCATTAGCTATGCCTGCCCCTTACTACAGCTTCAATAAATGGATCACAGTTGATGAATGGAGGGGATGGGCCTTTTGGTCGATTATTAAAAATAGTCAAAAGGTAATGACCCATTTCTTAGGTACAAAAATAGATGGCCTAGCACAGGGGTCTGCAACCTTTGAGACATAAAGAGCCACTTGGACCCGTTTCCGAAGGAAAAAAAAAAAAAACTGGGAGCCGCAAAACCTACAAAAACCAATGGGGGGACGAAAACAGGGAGGTAATTAGAAATCACAGGCCCCATAGCAAAATTTGCTATGCCCAATGGTCATACCCCAATGCAGAGACCAGCGTACATGCCCCTTTCAATGTAGTGACCAGCATACATGCCCCCTTACAATGTAGTGACCAGCATACATGCCCCTTTCAATGTAGTGACCAGCATACATGCCCCTTTCAATGTAGTGACCAGCGTACATGCCCCTTTCAATGCAGTGACCAGCATACATGCCCTCTTTCAATGCAGAGACCAGCGTGCCCCCTTCAAAGCAGTGTGTGTGGGCCCCCCCCCCCCCAAGGCATCACTTCACTTGCCTCACACTGGTGCCTGGGGTGCTGCTGCTGACGTCTTCTTCGTCCTGCATGCGCGCCACTGCCCTCCTCTCCGACAGCAAGCGGGAAGGTGATGTCGGGACAGTGCGTGATTAACGCACGCACCGCCCCCCACGCGACGTCACAGCCAGGACAGAAGCCACAGTGAAGAGTGTTGGGGGAGTGTCGGGGCGCACAGTGCGCCTCCTCCCCTCGCTATCATCCGCCCCGGAGCCGCGGCAAAGGTTAAAAAGAGCCGCAAGCGGCTCCGGAGCCGCGGGTTGCAGACCTATGGCCTAGCACATCGCAACTATTACACACATAAAAGAGTTCATGTATATACACATCGATAACGTGGCATAATCTAACTCTTTGGTGTCATGGCACCAGCGTGGTTCCTTTTTTACACCAATTACAAGTGGCGGTGCCACTCTTGTGAGGACGCCTTCTCCTCAGTCATGCCAGCCTGATGCTGGGAGGCACATGCGGACACACCTGTTGCATATAAGCGCACTCCCAGCAGTGTTGCCAACTGTCAGTATTTTTACTGGCAGCCAGTAAAAAATGGGCACTTTTCTCCTGCCAGTAAAAAGAAAAGGCTGCCAGTAAAAAATATGGCTGTGACGCTGGGGTGTGAACTGCGCATGCGCTGTTATGGTCTGGACCATCCAAGTGCCTTCTACAGTATGTTCAGGCAGCGCCAGCGGGGTGAAGATCTGGCAGAGGCGGTGCCTGAGCGTGTCTTGTGATGTCATAGTGCAAGGGAGCCGAGCTGAGTGGCCAGATCTGCAGGATGGGAGCAAGGCAAGCCGGGGGGCTGTTTGGACTGGAGTGGACTGAAGGGATCGCCTGGTGTGGTGTGACTCAGGAAGGGACGTGTCATCATCATCTGTGCTGCTGCACACTGCTGTAATCAATTTCATGTGTGTGTGTGTGTGTGTGTGTGTGTGTGTGTGTGAGAGAGAGTGTGTGTGCGCACCTTCCCATTAGAATTCCTTGTCCTGTCCCTAAGCTACTTACTTACAAAAAACGTTGTTACTTTTGGAAATGCCAGTAAAAACATGGCTGTGCCAGTAAATTTTGGGTGTCATGTCAGTAAATTTCAATCTGGCAGGTTGGCAACACTGACCCCCAGTTGTTAGAGACAACCCTCCCAGGTTTTGTTTGACCACTTCACACGTGGATCATGGCTTTCCATGGCTTTAAGGTAATTACTTTGGAAGTTCCAGCACACAGGGCTCTTTTTGGCTATGTGATTTGTTTCTATGTTATCTATTTCACCTGGTATGGTAGGTTCACTTTAAACCTTTAGTATATTATTATTTCACTTCCTTCTGTATCTGGTACATGTTCTAGCTATTTATTTTCTACCTCAGGTCTCCCTAGTGGAGGTAATTGAAAGGTGGGTCTATTTAACACTTCTTATGCACCATGCTTATCTTTTGTGCACTACCTTCATGCTCCACTATGCATTCCCACTTGCTCTCTATCTCCTTTCAGTCACTTTAGATATGGCTTGCACTCATCTATGGTAGTAGCTATATTCAATATTATAGTTATATACAAATTATTATGCTTATAGAAATCCTTGAAGATACTACTTTTTCATTACCCAAGATTTTTACATGGAGACCTTTACCCACCCTGCGGTTCTGTTTGGTTTCTGCAGGTCTGCAATACCACAGCTCCTGGGACAGACACGGCCCTCACCTTCAAATACCACATGTTTGAACTCCGAGCCGATCTGTAAGTATTTAAGAAGGGATACCTTTTTTCTTTCTCCCACCTACAATACTTCCTCCCCCCGTTGATTGGGGTAACCAGTATACCATTGTGGTATCTACATATCTTTTTGCAGATACGTATCATGCATCCGCTCCCGAGGAAGTGGAGCGAATCCACAAAATGCGTCATCTTTTTTGGATGTAGTGAGGTTTTCAACCTAGGTTTTTTATTTTAGATCTCATTATGACGTTTTTTTGTTAAATCAATAACAATATGACATGGAGTACCAATCGGCTCATAATATCATCTACTTAGTGTACTATGACATTTGTGTGTGTAATATATATATATATATATATATATATATATATATATATATATATATATATATATATATATATATATAGATTGTAAGCTCTAACGAGCAGGGCCCTCTAGTTCCTCCTGTTTTGAACTGTATTGTAACTGTATTGTCTTCCTTCACATTGTAAAGCGCTGCGCAAACTGTTGGCGCTATATAAATCCTGTATAATAATAAATATATATAAATATATATATATATATATATATATATATATATATATATATATATATATATATATATATATATATATA
Source organism: Pelophylax lessonae (assembly GCF_965119305.1). Taxonomy (NCBI): domain Eukaryota; kingdom Metazoa; phylum Chordata; class Amphibia; order Anura; family Ranidae; genus Pelophylax; species Pelophylax lessonae. The sequence continues at coordinate 185,607,260 of NC_138779.1, forward strand.
TATATATATATATATATATATATATATATATATATATATATATATAATGTGTATATGAACTGCATTATGCCACATGTTATCGATATGTATATACATGAACTCTTTATGTGTGCAATGGTTACAATGTGCTAGGTCATCTATTTTTTGTACCTAATGAATGTCAACTTTTTGACTATTTTTATCATAGGTCATGTGCCTCATATGTGCCTCCCAACTCTTTCCTTTGTCTCAGATAAAGGGATGGAGGTTGCACAACTCTACTGTCATGTGCTTAATTTAAAAGTTCCAAACCCCTTTTACCCAATTCTTAGGCCTTTCAATCATCTGCATGTCCTCCATTCCTATATCGTATTCCATTCATAAAAGCTGTAGTATGGCTATTAATGGTGGAGCTGGGCAGAAAGAGTGGGCATAGTCAGGCTCTCTTGATGAGAGCCATGACAGCCCGTTGTAGAGTAGATTGAGGTGATGGGGGTGAGGGGGTGGCAGGATGGAGGAAGGTTAGGCTTTTTATCCATTGCATCAGCACAAGTGAGAAAAAGGAGGCAATCACTGGTGCCGCACATCCGTGTGGTCCTATGGTGGTGTTTGGAGCGGCAACCTCAGCCTGGACTCCTATAAGGGAGTGAGTCCAGGCTGATGGTGCCACTCTGAACACCACATGGATGTGCGGCATCAGGGATCACCTCCTTACCCTCCCTCGAGTCACAGTAGGAGCCAGGATGGGCTCTATCCCTCGCAGGCACTCCTAGCAGCTGATGCAGAACAACCCACATATATACCCCATATTAACTGAGCAGCACACCAAGATACACAAGTGTCAGCCAACTAGCATTTGCAGTGGCAATTTATGCATTTTGCAGAAGAAAACACTGAGGTGTAATAGACACTAAACCTTACTTACACTTATTGTTTTGGAAAGCTATATATAATCTAGATACTACTTCTGTTCTAAAAAAGAAAATTACATTTTAAATTAGTCTAACAAGAGAGTCTGCCTTGTAGTGGAGAGACTCAATCTCCTTTTAATTTTACCCTATAGGGCATTAAATCTGAATTCACAGTTCGCAGCAATTATACCACTATGAGCCCTTTGTAAAGAACAGCAATCACTGTTATTATTATTATTAAACAAGAAGAGGTTGAGAATAATGTGCCACGGCAGCAGAGTAACCTGCTCAACAGGAGCCGAGTTCAAACAAACTGGAAATACTAGACTGTATATGAAATGTATACAGAATGCTGTAATATACACCGCCAAGTACCCATTTGTCCCTTCGCTTTGCCTTGTTAGCTGGCATACAATCAAAAAGTGATTACATTAAGTGTAAAATATTCATATGTGGCATTTCAAAATATTCCAGAATTATCAAAAAATAAAAAACAAAACAAAAAAAAGCTTCACTCTCTACTGTTGCTAAAGAATCTTCAGCACCTAACATTTTTGGGTTTTATTAGATGTCTGGTCCCCCGCTGAGGGCTGTGGTTCATTCTCCCTTGCCCTATGTCAGTTCTGTATCCTGTAGGAACATTGGGGTTGGTAGGAAGAACCACAGAGTGAAGAGGGGGGGCCAGGTATCAGACATTCTTGGTGACAAATCCTTTGGACAGCAGAAGCTCTGCAACAAAAGTGAAGACTAGGGGTGCAGGCATCTTCAGTAAAAGCCCATAAAAATTACCATAAAACAGCAAATGATGTATAATAATGAAACTGCTGCATGAGCTAAGCTTTAGTGAATTAACACCATGATTACCAGTCATATTCTATTCTTTATATTTACAGAATAAAGAAAATTGTAGGACTTGGTTATAGGAGGACTGTACCAAAAGTACCGGTAATGGAAATGTGAGCATTACTTTTTTAATAAACTACATAGGTTGTTCAACTTTCATATGTTGGTAGAGAAAATTATCCTCTATAGCAGTGATGGCGAACCTTGGCACCCCAGAGGTTTTGGAACTACATTTCCCATGATGCTCATACACTCTGCAGTGCAGTTGATGAGCATCATGGGAAAATGTAGTTCCAAAACATCTGGGGTGCCAAGGTTAGCCATCACTGCTCTATAGTACACTTCTTTTTCATTGCAGGTAAATAATAGATTCTGAACAAAAGCAACGTGCTGTCATTGAGCTCTTGATGAAGAAGGAATGCAGGCTGTTCAACACCCACAGATACAGAATGTTTACAGAGATGGCACCATTGATCAGAGCAAGGTCTTGTCACTGGTGGCTTTTGTCAATGGTGTCATCTCCGTTACATTCTGTAGCCTTCCGTGGATGTTAAGCCTGCACCCGTCCTTTATGAAGAACTCCATTACAGCATGTTGCATCTGCTTGGAATCTATCATTTACCTGCAATGAAAAAAGAAGAAGAGTTACAATAGAGGAAGAGTTACTATATCAACATGTAACATTTTAATGACTTATGCAAGTTAAAGTATTAGCAGTGGCAGCCCGTCCATTAGGGGCACAGGGGGGCTGCCCCCCATCCATGCATCCGGCCCCCTGATCTACATGCAGGTCACCGGATGCATGGATTCCAATGGGGGATTTATCTTTTTTTTTTTTTTTTAAGCACGCGACTGGCTTCAAAAAAGGCTTCAAAAAAGGGTGGGCTCGGGGCGCAGAGCACTGCGCCCTGAGCCCGCCCAGTTGTGGGACAATAGCGAATGTATATTCCCTATTGCCACACTGATTCTCCTCCCAGGAAGCGGGTCCTGAGACTTGTTTCCCGATTGGCCGCAAGGAGAAGGCATCCTATTGGCAAAGGAGGAGGGAGGAGATGGCCGCCAAGAGGGAACATGGAGACTGAGGGGGAAGTCGCCGCCGCTGCCTGTCAGTCCCACCATCGCTGCCTGTTGGCCGCAAGGAGAAGGCATCCTATTGGCCAAGAATCAGTCCGGCGGAGCAAGGTAAGTAAACTGGAAGGGAGGGGGGATATGGTGGTGCGGGCTGGAGTGATTGGGAGGGGGGGGGTCTGTCCGTCCATCTGCCACCCCCCCCCCCCCCCTGACTGATGGAGCACCAGCCGGCACTGAGTATTAGCATTAGGGAGATTCATCTTCTCTATTTTTCCTGCTGACCATTAGCACTGAAAGTAAAAGAAAATTCAAAATGTTGGGTTGTCCCCAGAAAAGTAATAGAGGGGAAATCTTCTAATGGAGACACTGGTTCTGATGGCCTGGGGGTCCTCAGGGGACTCCCTTAATTTGCAGGGATTTCCTCTCACTTCCTATTTTGGCTATGGGGCAGAAAGTGAAGGTAAATATCCCAACTGGGCACAGATGGCAAAAAATAAACCAACAGGGGTTATACTTTTTATGTTTTGCATTTTGTACAGTAAGGGAGGGTCCATAATGTACAATTTAAAAAGATTACCTATAGTTCTACTTTAATAATAAAAGAAAAAAAAAAAATCTATGTCCATTTTTTAACTACTTTCGGTATAGCCCCTCGTATAATAGCAATGCAGTTCTTACTTTAGAAATAGTGAAGTGGATTTGCTCTTTGTCGAGCACACCCAATCATGCACAAGGAAAAAAAAGAGGAAAAAAAAAAAATAAATAAAAAGAGGCTTTTGTCTTCCAATCATTACAAATTTTACAATTTCACATTAATCACTGAAATAAGTGAAATTTCACTTTTAAAAGTGAACATGCTCTTCTCCGTTGTGTAAATTAGGGTCACTGCACCGGGCTCACACCGCTCAAAAACCTCATACTCCGAACAGAATTATAGTGGGAAAAAGCTGCAGGTCATGTTTTAATAATCACATAAACACTGACTTATTTAGGTTATTCACCTGCAGAGGAAGCAGGTTTTGGGTGTTCAAATAAAAACTGCTCTAGAGGCCAAGCTGAAAAGGGAGTGGATGAGCACAGGAGCACAGCTATATCAATAAAAAATGACTCTGTGCTCTCGATAACAATGATAAAAGCTTGCTCTTTCCAAAACAGACACGTCGATGTTTGGTGGGAACCAGTGGGTCAAATCATTAAATACCCAAAGTCTTCAACGATGAGATTTCCCAGCAGTTGTTTGTGTCTCTGCCCTTCCCAACACCAAAAACCAAAATGTGTTTCTTTCTTGCAGCTGGATTTGCAAACCGTTATTCTCCATAGTGAAGACACCTTCATTGGAGCGTGACATTGTTCTTTAGCTTTTTAATGGCCACAGCTACAAATAAAAACTCTGGAGAGACTATTGCACCACTAGAGACCTTGTTAGCCAACATGACACTAAAGGCGCTTTTCCACGGCATGGAACCGAACGGTTCGGCTCGCTTTTGTGCTTTTCCACTGCTGGTACCGCATGGTACGGTATAGGAACGGTTCGGTACGGTACGGCGGCGCTTTTCCACTGCATAGAACCGAACGGTACGGCTCTCTAAAGGCGCTTTTCTACTGCATGGAACCGTACCGGTTCGGCACCCTTTTGTGCTTTTCCACTGCTGGTACTGCATGGTATAGGGTCGGAACGGTTCGGTACGGTACGGTATAGGTTTGCTTTTCCACTGCATGGAACTGAACGGTACGGTACGGTACGGCTCTGAAAAAACAGTACCTACTCGATTGTGGTTCCAACAGGTACCAAACTGGTACCATATCCCACAATCCTTTGCATGCAGTCACTACTAGCCACTGATTGGTCAGAGAATCCCACCCACCCCGTTGTTATCCCACCCACTTAACTTAGTACTACTTTAGTGGAAAAGCAAACCTATACCGTACCGTACCGAACCGTTCCGACCCTATACCATGCGGTACCAGCAGTGGAAAAGCAAACCGGGCCAAGCAGGGCCGAGTAGAGCCGAGCCGGTACTAGCCGGTACTTGCAGTGGAAAAGTGCCATTACAGTACCACCTCGATTGTGGTTCCAAGAGGTACCATACCGGTACCATATCCCACAATCCTTTGCATGCAGTCACTACTAGCCACTGATTGGTCAGAGAATCATTGTTATCACACCCACTTAACTTTAGTACTACTTTAGTGGAAAAGCAAACCATACCATACCGTACCAAACCGTTCCAACACCGTACCATGCGGTACCAGCAGTGGAGAAGCAAACAGGGCCGAGTAGAGCCGAGCCGGTACTTGCAGTGGAAAAGTGCCATAACTTTGTCAGCTACCATGCAAAGCCAAAGCATCAGATTTCTATTGAGTTGCTCTTGAAATACAAGACCCCTTGTTGTTCCTATATGCTCTTCTAATTCTGTATTTTAAACAAGGTCTGATAGGTGTGTGCTAGCATTGGACCAATGTGAATGGGATTCATTCAAATCAGTAAGGAAAAAAATGCATTTTCTTCCCACGAGTGTAGTTTGGGGTCAAGGTAGGTACCCAGTTCTGGGTCTGGGCTGCTGCCTCTTTGGCTATTATAGCCAAATTGCTTAACAGATGGACAACTTTTTTGGGCAAGTGGTTAGAACCTCCTAGTACATACTTCCATCTTGGTTGAAATTTGTTTAAGAACATCAGCTACAGCCTATGCGTTTCAAGGAATAAAAAAATCACCCCCCCCCCCCCTTCTTTAGGGCTTGAAAAAGTATTTGTAATATAATACGAATGATTGAGGCTTGCCCCATCATCCCATCCTGCCTTGCTGCTAGGAAGTTGCTTAGATACTCCCAGCCGCTACTGTGCGCTCTTTCTCTGATTCAAACCCCCTCACGTTCGCTTTCTTTCCTCCAATGAAGAATCTCTAAGCTCAGTTTTTGAGACTTTGCTCCTATGATGAAGGGGTGCACAGTAACAGCTAGGAGTGTCTTAACAACCTCCTAGCAACAAGGCTGGATGGAACAATACCATCTCCGGGGGTGTTTCAGGCAGCCTTCGGGAGGTATGTAAACTGCCTACACTTACAGCAAGGTCATTATTCAACTTGGTCAAAGATGCACAGTTTGTTTTTACCTAAAGATGCCCCTTATCTGCATAGGCAGTTTTTTGGCAAAGGTGAACTATATCTTGAATGCTAAAATCGTCTTTACTGAAATCAGCCTCCTTTATTAGGTGTTTGAAAAGTAGTGTCTGTGCGGCAGTTAGAAACCAATTTGATTTTAGTTGCTGGTTTGCAGCATCTCAGACAGGTCGGAAAGCCAACTGCCTAAGGCCAGCCATAGATGGAGCGATTTTCTTTCATGCAACCATGGCGCATAGTGCCCTAAACGTTCATACTGCTAGGTGCATTGTCCAGCCCCATCCAACCGGAGATGGCCTCCACCCACGTCTGAGCCTCATGCACCAAAGCCAAACACCTAGTGCACGTGTGTCTTAAAAATTATTGAACCTAGGATCAGGTGAGTCGGGGTCTCCTACCCCATGTCCTGATTCGGTTGGGTACAGACCCGACATTGTGTATTGGCCAGGCTTATTCGTTTTTACAATTTTTTTGTTTAGGTTAAGGGAAACCACGATCTCTCAGATAAACTTGTAATGAGGGGTTTGCTATGGTTACTCTCACATTAGTTCCTTTTTAGGCGGGATATAATATAACTGGAAGGAGTGCAGGGCCTATCACTTGCAGGCGATTGCTGCATTAGTGATTGGGTGCAAGAGCCAGCAGCCTGCCATTGCGTTCAATGGATACTGCCTACTCAGAGCGAATTGTGAGAACCCCCACTGGGATTCTTGCAGCTGATCGCAGGCAGTGTGCATGCACAAGCGTGAATGCACTCTAAAGCTGGCCATAGATGGAAAAACTTTCTTTCCTGCAACCACGGGTCAGTGTTGTTGGGGGAATCCCTCCCGCAGAGCCATTGTGTTCTCCCAGCAAGAGGGAGAGGGGACCACCCCCGCCGGGAGAACACAGTGATTATGGCTAGTGGCTATATAAGCTGCTAATAATGATCGCATGTAAAATCTGACAGACTAGTTGTACCCAAGATGCTCGATCAACAAACTTGGGTACATTCAGCCTGCTCATATATGGTTCAAATCTCGGCCAGTCCCTGCTAAACCCTGCTATGGCCGGCTTAAGAAAAGCTAGCGCCAGGTCTATCCTACTTTCCCCTACCAGCCCTAAGCCTGTGCATCCAGAGCATCCTTATTTACAGGGCCGTCTTTAACACAGGGCAAAAGGGGCAGCTGCCCTGGGTCCAGTCATTGTTGTGGGGCCCAAAGCAGCTGCCCTTTGAGCCCGCACTGGCTGCAATTAGTTAATAAGTGGTTTTGGGAGGGCCCAAGTAAGCATTTGCCCAGGGTCAAATCATAATTAAAGACGGCCCTGCCTATTTAAGGCAGAACCTAACCTTATAGAAATTGATAGACTGATGACTCGTGTGTATGGCGGCTCTCTAAAGTCATAAGTAAAGCCCCGTACACACGTAGCGATTGTCGGCCGAACGATCGCCCTTCTTTTGTCCGGTGCTGTCCTGTCGGTTGAAAAGTGCTAAAGACTGCACACGAATTTTGTCGGCCAACAACAGCCAACTGCAGAAGTGATGTCAAGTGATGGTTAACTTTCCGTGTGTTTTTTCTTCTCTGAGCATGCCCAGTTTTGCTCATCTGCTGTTTGTCGGCCGAATTCTGTACTGACTGAGGAACAATCGGCCCTTCTGGTGTTGGCCAACAAAAATTTTAAAGCCTGCACACCAGATTCTGTTCGGCTGAAAAGTCGCAGTCGGTTGTCGGAAGCATCATACTAACAAGCCGACAATCGGCCGATCAGACGCTGGCCGAATATTTACGACCGACAATCGCTACGTGTGTACGGGCCCTTAGATTTACTAATTTGATATTGAACCAGTATCTGAATGCTACCGCTTCTTGCCTGCCTGTTATCATTGCTATTTGCACAGCCGAATAACTGAACCCATCTATTAAAAAAAAATATATTGCTTCCCTATAAAAGCACATTTAAAAATAAATACATTTTAAAATTCTTAAATGCATGCAAACACATTATTGCAAATGCTGGGAACAAATAGTCTTTTCACTACAGATATGAAGCGTCTACAATTCCCAAGGCCCAAAATCGAAAACGGCATGGGAAACAAGATAGCGAAAGAAACGATGTACTTGTAGCAGGGCTATTTCTGGTCTGACCTTAAACTGCAAACCGATTAGAAAGAATAAAAAAAAAAACACCACAAGCAGAAAGAAACAATTCAGGGTGATGCGGACGAGGAAATTATTGGTGCGCAGCTGTGTCGTGCGGTGATGTTAATAATTGACCTAGTTGCTTCAACAGGCATGAATGGATGAAGCATGTTGCTGTATGCTGGTAAGCTGGAACCCTCCATCTTGTACAGTTCCCAGCCCTTCCCCCCCTCCCACCTCTCCTCATATTCCCATAACAGCACTGCACTGGCACTGTCAGTCGGAGCTCCGTCCCTGCACAATGAAAGCCTGTTGATTGCAAACTCGTCTTTCATACAGGATTGTTCACAGTGATCAAAGAGGCCTCTGCTAATAGCCAAACAAGAGAAGGAAGCTGAACAAGGCTGAACCATTAATTGTTCTTCCTTTGAGTAAATATCCTGTATGAGGCGATTGTCTTCCGAGGTTCACGTTGCTTTCTATAGTCTTGAGAAGATGGCCTTTAAATAAAAACAAATAACAAAAAACATGTTTTTCATGTCGCACAGCAAGGAATGACCATGCGCTTAGCATTAGCTGCAAGAAATGGAACCGGTTTTGTGATCAAAATGATATTCTTATTTCAGAGGCGTAACTAGAACCTTCAGGGCCCCGATGCAAGAAACCATGGAGGGCCACCTGGACCCTTGACTGGGGCCCTTCCCTTCAAGCCTGGGGTCTTCCAAGTGATCCTGGGGCCCTTTACTCTCGTTGCGCGGCCCTTTATTACGGGACCCCCCAAGTTCTGCAGTGGATCCCCTTTCTGCCATCTTGGGGCCTCCCCACGGTGGTGGAGTGCCAGGGCCCGGTCGCAAGTGTGACCTTTGCGATTCTGGAAGTTCACCCACGGGTGTCAGTAGCTTTTATTTTTTGGTATTTTATATGTATAATTTATCATTTTATTTTATTTTTTTACAATGTCACTGACTATGACTCTGTCCATTCAGAAAAGGAAGGAGCTGGTAAATTACATATTTACTGACCCCTTCCTGGTTCTCTATTGTAACACATCCCCTGCAGCAGCCGGCAGGAGAGGGAAGGGAGTACAGTAAGGGGGGGACGGGACGAGGGGAGCACACAGGGGCCCAGAGACAGCAGAACACAAGTGAACTGGATAGGAGGAGTGGCGGGGGCAGCATACAGAGGAACCAATCTCCTCCATTTTCCTCCTGCAGCTACAGGAGGAAAAAGGAGGACAGTGATTTCTCTACATGCTGCCCCCACCGCCCCTCCTATCCAGGTGTACAGGGGAGCCGCACAGGCCCCCTGGATGATGGGGCCCGGTTGCAATTGCAACCCCTGCAACCCCTGTAGTTACGCCCCTGTCTTATTTGTAGAAAGGAAAACATGGGCGAGATATAGGGCTATAGAGGTGCATGTAGATGCTAGGGTCTGGTTGGATCACCTTCAGGCACCTGAGTCTGCCAGTGGGGTCTGAAACAGTGGGAATGCGCACTGCAGACCGCTCCGACGGTGGCTTATCAAGTAGAAAGGAAACAAGGCTTAGGGCACCAGGGGTGCCTACAAATCTTAGGAGCCTGGTCAGATCAGCACCTTATGCAAAAAAAGGGGGGATGATATCTGGGCTTAGAATATAAACAAATGAACCATATAAATGAGTAGGGCAGCCAGCTAAGCAAGTAGATTACAAACTTATATCATATAAAAGAAGGGATAAAAGCAGCGCCAAAAAAATGTAAATGAATATAAACCTCCAATAAAATATATATAACAGTCCAAATAATTGTCCAATATAAAGGTAATGGAGAAGGGAGAGCCAGAACAAGATCCCGGATACCAGTGGTAGATTCAAGAGCAGTACACCCAATCGTGATAGTCTCACAAACTGCTTACCAGGTGATCAGAACAGGCGTATGAATCTCACAAATAAAAAATTTCCTATGACGACACGCGTAAGGCGACTATACTGATGGAACGGTCAGAACGCTACACATACCGCGGTTCTTTTACGATATGCTCTGCAACATCTCTATAGTTTGTTAAAAGAAATATATAAAAACAAGGGTGTGCAAACACTGCACATACTGTATGTATATTCAGAAATTATACTCTGGTTATACAAGTACCACATAAATGTGTCAGGTACCTGTTGACATTATTATTGTAGCATTATATTCTTTTGGTAGTATTCAATAGGAGAAAAATTCAGACTACAGTAATTCTTAATGGCCAATCTCACTTCAGCAGGGCTGGAACAAGGGGTGGGCAGGGGGGGGGGGCAGTTGCCCTGGGCACAATGGATTATTGTAGGGATGGGGCGGCACCTTGACCCTAAACCTAAGGGAGGGGGGGGGGCGCTGTCTGGCATCCTTGCCCTGGGTGCTGGATGACCTTGTTCCGGCACTGCAATTCAGTAGCCTGAAAACCAGGTCACTATGCGTAACTGCAAGTGGCCATCACTGCTTTTTGCTAAATGAGCAAACAAATTAAACAGTAATGCGATCTGCAGCCTATGAGAATATACAATAAAATTCTCTGTTCAGCTAAACACTTAGGAAAAATTCAAAGTATGCAAACTTTACAGAATTTAATCAAAAGGTGTACACAGAAAACTATTCCCAAAGTTGGCTATTATACCTGATTCACATTAGTAGAATTCTATAAACAAGTCAGAAGAATTTTAATCACGGCATACAGGACAAATTAACTAAATCTATTAACTAAACATATAATAATGCACAGGAGCAAATTGAAAGAGGAAAATAATGCTGTGTACAGCCCTGACTATTCCTGGTTCCCTCGTCAGCTGTCCTCTGGAGGAAAAGATTTACATAAATTCTCGTCACGCATGGCCGGTGACTCAACACCTTTCAGACAGAGGCAGAAAAACAGGACATTTAAATCACTGCTTTGTAATGTAGCACTCTACTGCCTGGGGTCACCCTGTGACACGCACCGGTAAGACAGGAAATGAGAACCTTTAAATCTTTCACCTGGTTGGCCCACCTGGAAAAGGGCAATTATACAGAAACAAAGGCTGCTGAAAACTAAGGCACACCCTCGTGTTATCTTTCAAAATATACAGTCTTTAAAAGTTATAGTACCTCACATAAACCTTTAAAGCACATGCAAATATTTTACACCAGCAGCATATTTGCTGTATTTATTTTCTTACTCATATACATTATATTGTCAAAAGTACTGGGACACCTGCCTTTACATGCACATGAACTTTAATGGTATCCCAGTCTTAGTCCGTAGGGTTCAATATTGAGTTGGCCCACCCTTTTCAGCTATAACAGCTTCAACTCTTTTGGAAAGGCTGTCCACAAGGTTTAGGAGTGTGTCTATGGGAATGTTTGACCATTCTTCCAGAAGGGCATTTGTGAGGTCAGGCACTGATGTTGGAGAAGGCCTAGCTCACAGTCTCCACTCCAATTCATCCCAAATCAGGTTTTTTATTGGGTTGAGGTCAGGACTCTGGAGGCCATTCAAGTTCCTCCACCCCAAACTCGCTTTATGGACCTTGCTTTGTGCACTGATCCAAATCATTTGGTGAAGGTGTGGGGGGGGGGTCGATTATGGTGTAGGGTTGTTTTTCAGGGGTTGGGTTTGGCCCTTTAGTTCCAGTGAAAGGAACTCTTAAGGCGTCACCATACCAAGACATTTTGGACAATTTCCTGCTCACAACTTTGTGGGAACAGTTTGGGGATGGCCCCTTCCTGTTCCAACATGACTGCACGAAGCAAGGTCCATATAAACATGGATGAGAGAGTTTGGGGTAGAGGAACTTGTCTGGCCTGCAGAGTCCTGACCTCAACCCAAAAAATAAAAACCTGATTTGGGATGAATTAGAGCAGAGTCCTGACCTCAACCCGATAGAACACCTTTGGGATGAACTGGAACGGAGACTGAGCCAGACCTTCTCGTCCAAATCAGAGCCTGACCTCACAAATGCACTTCTGATGGAAGAATGGTCAAACATTCCCATAGACACACTCCTTAACCTTTTGGACAGACTTCCCAGAAGAGTTGAAGCTGTTATAGCTGCAAAGGGTGGGCCAACTCAATATTGAATATAGTGTATAATCCCATTTCTTTTCTCATTTTTGTAACTCTACCCTATCCTGTGCCCTTCTGTCTCTACCTACTTAATTCAAATTTTGCTGGTTACCATATGTGATCTGTCGATATTTGAAGCTCCTATCTCCATGGGAAAAATGGCTATCAGACTTACACTTGCCATACACATTTTAAACTTTGGTTGGTTCCTCTAAAATCAGCCAACATTTAAAACCGAGGTGGCCCTGCCGACACCACCTAGCTCAACAAAAGTCAATTTCAAGATAGAAGGAGCTGGCTAAAGATTTGTTGCCCAAATAGGGATGGCATCTAGTCAGTCAGCAGTCACTGTTCAAAAAGCCATGGGTGTTGTGACTCCTGGGAGGCAGGGAGACTTCTCTGCCCCTGCTATTTAGCTGGGCAGCTGAGAGTACATTCTCGACATGCCGCAGTGCCAGGAAGAATTACCTCCCATGCTCATGTGAGGGTTATGTCATGCTTTGCACGCCAATAAAGATGTCCATAGTTGCGAACCCAGAAGAAGACCCTGGAGAAGATGTAGTTTCCTGACAAGGACGTTTCCAGACATTGCATCGGTGGAGGGGAGTATGTTGAAGGTTAGTTCTGCTTGTAGTGGTTTCTTCTGGGGGAAATATGATAGTGCTGGTGCATGGTGATTGGCAGGTAAGGCATGTATAGTTATACTGGGGCAGGGAGAGCGTTCTCCTCACTCCCATGGATGGACAGAATATTGGGGGAACAAATGAAAGTTAAGTCTAAGCAACAGGAGAGGCTGGAATTATCCAATCGCTGTACAAAACTTGCTGCCTCAACCTCTGCAACATCTCCAAGATACGTCCCTTCCTAACCAATGTCACCACAAAGCTTCAAATTCACTCCCTGGTTATCCCTCGCCTCAACTGCTGCAACTTCCTCCTCATTGACTTACCTCTAAATAGGCTATCCCCCCTTCAGTCCATCATGAACACTGCTGCCAGGCTCATCCACCTTACAAACCGCTCAGCGTTTGCTACCCCTCTCTGCCAATCCCTCCATTGGCTGCCACTCAACCATTGAATCAAATTAAAGGAACTAACAGAAACTTACAAAGCCATCCACAACCTGGCCCCCAGTTACATCACTGACCTGGTCTCTAAATACCAAGCACCTCCCAAGACCGCCTGCTCTCTAGCTCCCTTGTCATCTCATCCCACGCTTGCCTCCAGGACTTCTACTGAGCCTTTTCCAACCTCTGGAATGCTCTACACTCCTGGTCCCCAACCCTGGTCCTCAGGGTCCACTAACAGGCCAGGTTTGCAAGATAACGGAAATACATCCCAGGTGATATAATTTGCTGCTCAGTGATTGCATTGCTCTAGTCTGCATCTCCCCAAGGTAATACTTAAAATCTGGCCTGTTAGTGGGCCCTGAGGACTGGAGTTGAGGACCACTGCTCTACACCAATCTGTTCGACTATCTCCTACTTTGTCTACTTTCAGATGATCTCTGAAAACCCATCTCTTCAGAGAAGCCTATCTGGCCCCCACCTAACAACTGTACTTCTCTCCATCAGCAGATCCACATTAATTACATCTTGTATCTCTTGACCTTCCCTCTTAGACTAAGCTCTAACGAGCAGGGCTCTGTTTCCTACTGTATTACAGAGTATTGTATTTGTACTGTATACCCTCAAGTTGTAAAGCGCTGCATAAACTGTTGGCGCTATATAAATCCTGTATAATTAAGGAAAAACAATTTCTTTACCCTGTATTGGTAAAGCACGGGTTCATTTTAAATAGAATGCATGCCTTGTTACCATTTTCCTACAGTTTCGCTTATTTCTGGCCAAACCCGATACAATCTGATTGTACAACTTTCTGTAGAATTTACAAGCAAATACACTCTGTGTAGCCTATGCAGTACAGTCGGCCTATATCAGATTACCCCTGGCAATACATTATTGTTGGCAAATGTAAAAAAATAATTGCACAGATTGCAATCTCGATCTAAAAAAAAAAAAAAAAAAAAAAAGAAGAAGGACACACCAGCCTGGTGTATTAACACAAACCCCATTTATTGATAAAAAAAATAAAATATCTTCACAAAAACTGTTCCAAAAACTTAATCCGGCCATAGATGGAGTGATCTTCTCTCCTGCCACAACAGAAAAAAAACGTTCAATTCCCCCAACCAGTGTTGATGGGGGTATCCCTCCCATGGAGCCATTGTGTTCTCCGGGGGGTGTCCCCACCAGGAGACCGCAGCAATTACTGCTAGTGGCTACAATAGCTGCTAGCAATAATCACATGTAAAATCTGACAGGCTGGTTGTACCAAAGCTGATCAATCAACTTGGCACATTTAGCCTGCCCATACATGGTTCGAATCTCGGCCAGGCCCCTGCTGAACCGGCAAAGATTTGAACCCAAACTGTCTATGGCCGCCTTTAGAAGAATCCTAGACAGTCTCCTGGTGCATCCAAGACCTGGATATCCAATGTAGAATACTTTTGCAATACTACACCGTACAAGGTTCTGATGAGTTTCAAGTGATATACCCTCCCAATCACAGCATAACTTGCTTAGGACATTGTAGTATTGCAAAGGTCTTTTACATTGGTTATCAAGGTCACGGAGGTGCCAAGAGACCCCTGTCCAAGGATTCTTCTAGGCTTGTGATTGTACAGATTTAGGAGTAGATTTTCACTTTTTATCAATAAATGGTGTTTTGAAGTAATGCACTAAGCTAGTTCGCCCTTGTTTTTTTAATTTAGAATCCCCTTATCATAGATTTTTCATATCTGAAGAGGGCTGCAAAGCTGTGCGCAGATTCTTCTCTCCGTTTAGATTGACCAGTCAATAAGCTCCTTAGTCAACAAGCCTCTCTGCTTCAAGTCAAGTTCCCTCACTATGGCCTTTAACACATGATGTGGTGTCTGCTTTACATTGCAGCAATCTAAAACTGGCTATCATTTTGCAATCCAATTATACAATCTCTGTAAATCTCTTCAGATTTGCCAAACCAATCCGTTCAATTGGCTACCAAACCAATCCATTCAATTTATATTTAGTCAGGGAGACCTTTACATTACATGCATGATGCGAATTCTAAAAAGCATGTAAAATCAGACTTGTAATATATTGCACCTTACCAATCATTAGATGCGGTGGCTACATCCGTTTTTTTTTAGGCCTTTTATCCCTTTAGGATTTCACCTGGTGATCTGACCAGTAACATATCTTCTATATTAGAGCACCCGCACTCTCCATGAAGGAGCACAGGGGGCACCTTTGGACAGCAGCATTGTCAGTCTGGGGGGAGGGGAGCATTAGATGTACTAGCAGATTTAGATACACTAAACTAATTGAAGCCAAACTCCAGCTCAAACTGCAGATACAGCAACAGGTTGTTTATTTTTTTTGTCTTTTGGGATAAAGGTTTTACATGAATAAATACAGGCATACCCCGTTTTAAGTACACTCACTTTCCATACACTCGCGAGTATGGACACAGCCTGGTCAGCTTGGCATGGCACTACTCCCAGTTTTTAACATTGGCATCTATGGGAAATCTTGGTCAGCTTGACATGGCACTGCTCCCAAACCATAAGTGACAGGGATACCAAACTTAGGGAGCACTGAGAGGGGACCCAGGACTACAACATATCCCATTTGTGGCCGGCCAGCTTGCCTACGTAATCTACCATGTTATAGTCCTGGATCCCCTTAACATGCTCCCCAAGCTTGGTGTCCTTGTCATTATTGTTTGGGAGCAGTGCCATGTCAAGCTGACCAATATTTCCTATGGAGCTAATGTATTTACATGCATTGAGAAATGAAGAAAGGTATTGCTTCACTTCAAGTATATTTTTGTTTTACATACATGCTCTGGTCCCATTGTGTACTAAAAGTGGGGTATGCCTGTAAAAGCCAATATTTGTAAGCACCCATGCCAGTGAAAAAATGGTTTATCCCAATGCTAACTGTTACATTTGTAAGGAGAGCTTGTTCTGTTGAAAAATAATAGACTTTCTGGCTGGATCACCAGGTAAAAATAAAGTAAAGAAAGTGTAAAAAGGAAAAAACGATGCTGTTAAGCTGCAAAATAATGGTTTTGTGTATAATACTGCCTTGACATATATGTGCCAAGCTACAGTCCAATAGATATCAATAGAGACGCTTGGCTTGTGTTTGCCATGTGAAGCCCAACCACACATTCTGTCCTGGGACCAATCCTGTTTAATTTATTCATAAATGATCTAGAGGAGGGGATATCTAGTACAATCTCAGTATTTGCGGATGATACTAAACTAGGCTTGCCAATATCTTCTGGGCAGGATGTGGAAACCTTACAAGCGGACCTGAACAAAATTATGGGGTGGGAAACTACATGGCAGATGAGGTTTAATGTTGAAAAATGTAAAGTAATGCACTCGGGTGCCAGAAACCAGAAAGCAAGCTACTCACTAGGGGGGGAACCTCTGGGTGAATCTAAGATGGAAAAGGACCTGGGGGTACTGGTAGACAACAGGCTTGACAGTGGCATGCAATGCCAAGCCGCTGCAAGCAAAGCCAACAGAATACTGGGATGTATAAAAAAGGGGATTCACTCCAGAAATAAAGAGATTATTCTCCCACTCTACAAGACTCTGGTCCGGCCGCATCTGGAGTATGCTGTCCAGTTCTGGGCACCGGTCCTCAGGAAGGATGTGCTGGAACTGGAGAAAGTCCAGAGAAGGGCAACAAAAAGAATTAGGGGAATGGAGGACATCAGCTATGAGGAAAGACTACAAGCACTGAACTTATTCTCTCTGGAGAAGAGACGATTGAGGGGGGATATGATATCAATGTACAAATACTGTACTGGCAACCCTAGCATATGGAAAAACCTATTCAGAGAAAGGGAATACAATAGGACACGTGGCCACTCACTAAAACTAGAGGAAAGGCGGTTTAACCTTAAAATACGTAGGGGGTTCTTCACTGTCGGAGCAGTAAGGATGTGGAATTCTCTTCCACAAGCAGTGGTATCAGCAGGGAGCATTGATAGTTTCAAAAAACTATTAGATGGGCACCTTAAAGACCACAACATACAGGGGTATACAATGTACGGTTAACAGCAAACACACACACACACATCATAGGTTGAACTGGATGGACTGATGTCTTTTTTCAACCTCACAAACTATGTAACTATGTAACATTTGTGTCCCTGAATCAGCGTTTCTCAACCTTTTTAACCCAGAGGAACTGCTAAAATAATTTTCGGATCTCGGGAAACCCTTATTTAAAATCAGTGGTCAATGGCAAAAATGCCCCTTGTATTGGTAGTCAGTTGGAAGAATGCAACCCTTATAGTGGTGGCTAGAATACCACCCTTACAGGCAGCTTATAAGATGTGGTGTCATGCTGCTGGCTTTGGCAAGTGGTGCAGGACCTGGAACCATGCAGGCTCCATCAAATGAGGGGTCAATGAGCCACAGCTTGGGGAACCCCTAACATCCTCTGGAGGAACCCTACTTGAGAATGGCTGCCCTAGATTGTTGTAGTTCATGGTATCAATATTAGTTCAGGCTTTACCATCTCCAGCTCCATGCATCTTTTTTTTCTTTTTCTTGCAAGTTTAAATTAAAGTTGAAAAACATGCAATTTTTTTTCACTACTAATGATTGAAAGACAGAAAAGATGCTAAAATCAAAAGCATTTTCTGTATTGTTTCACACAGGCCTACAAACATCATGATCTTGATGCACAAATGACAGATTAACTTCAAAAGTGGGATAATTATGTCAAATGTGTGCTAGTTTATTTTATACACTGCACAGCTGTAGAGAAATAAATATAGACAACCAGCTGTATCCTCCAAAAATAGCACAGCACTAAAAAACCCAGCAAAGAGATTAACAATCACATCTTTTCATCCGTTTTTTTAAATAGAGGTGCCTTCTGCAATTAAATGGTGATGAGAGCAGTGCCGCAAGGGATTCTGGGAAGAGCCAGGTCAAGTGGTCACGCTGCAGCATATGCTAGACAGCAGATTAGGTCAGAGGGGGTAGCGCAATCCACAGATGTAGGAAACTGACAGGCAATTCACCATGAAATAAAACAAAATTGCCATTTCGCAGTAATCTACGATTACCCTCTCCTCCCCACTGACTTCATCTGCTGTAATTCCACCCTCGCCTTTAAACACTTGTGCATGACAAATTTTATATCTGCATTTCCAAGTACAGTTACGTTTCTTTCATTTCTTTTCTTATTCAAGACAAAAATAAGTCAAAAGTATTTTTTGTTCCCAATCAGTCAAGAGTAGGCTAGTTAGCAGTAAGACGGCTAATCAAAGGATTAGGATGGCCAAACGACAGATAGCGATGACAAGGGTGAAGCTTTCATTGAATTCATCAAATAAGGTCTCTAGACCAATCGGCGGACAGGCCATTAAGCAGTAAAATCAATACCACTGAAGGTCAGTGTCATTGCTTATATTGATCAAATAAAATGACAATCTACACAAATCACTGTGAAGCCAAAAATATACTAAAAAAATAAAAAAAAATAAATAAAAAAACACAACACACAACTGATCTAGCATTTTTGGTAAAAAAAAATAAAAAAAAAAATAAAAAAAAAAAATCAGTAATATTCATGCCTATGTGTACAGTCAGGCAAATAGAAAATCAGTAATATTCATGCCTATGTGTACAGTCAGGCCCCTGTGGCCTAGAGGAGCAAGAAAGGCAGTACAACGATCCAATTTGGATGCGCTCTTGTCTGCTCAACACAATATTTGAGAGCTCTAACCAGTGAAGTGGATGCAAAATGATTTAAAGTGGGTCTTCTATATCAAAACAGAAGGTCCACTGCTTTGCAATGACAAAAACGGGAACAAAAATGACCTCGGCCCTCTACATTTAGGCCATTGTGGCTTAGTGCCTAGGGGAGCAGGGAAGGTAGCTCAAAGATCCTATATGGATATCAGTGTTGGGGGTAACTAGTTACAAAGTAACTGATTACAGTAATACATTACTTTTTTTGGTAACGAAGTAATGTAACTAGTTACAATACTAATATTGGTAACTACACTACTTTACTAGGCTATAGGAGGTAACTACACTACTTTACTAGGCTATAGGAAGTAACTACACTACTTTACTAGGCTATAGGAGGCACTACTTTACTAGGCTATAGGAACGCGCTTTCCTGCATTACCCAAGCCATGTGATACAATCGTTATTTCGAAGAATAGAGAGGGATGAAGTTTATGACTTTTTGTTGCACTTTGTTTTATTCTGTTTTTTCAGGTTTTGTTCTCATGTTTCCCAAAGCCTGTGTTTTTCTTCATAAAGTTTATTGTATAGAGTGTCATGTATCTTCTTCTACACAGTCAATTAAGAAAGAGGAAAGTAAAGTAATAAGTAGTGAAGTTACTTTTCAAATGCAGTAACTAGTAAAGTAATCTCATTACAATTTACAGAACTAGTAACTAGTTACATTTTTTGAGTAACTACCCCAACACTGATGGATATGCCCTTGTCTGCTCATTACAGCATTTGAGGGCTCTAACCAGTGCCGTAGATACAGAAATGAAAAAGGTCCATAATTTTGAAAGCCCCCGCTTTGCAAAACACAAATGGGGAAAAAAATATTTATCTCAGCCCCGAACTACAACACAAGACGGAAGGTCACTGCGGTTTCCATCAGAGTTGGGAGGTCTAAATCCCACTAGAATGCACTCTAGCCCATTGGAAGAGAGCAAATTCCTGGGATTTCAGGCACTCAGCTATCCCAGAAGACGGTAGGAGGCAGGGGGACATCACCTGGGCCTCCCAGGACATTGCAGTCCAGGATAAGAATTTTCTTTTTACAAGCAATCAGCTTCTTTTTTTTTTTTTTTAAAGCAATAAAGTTTATGGAGTTAAACATCAAAAACATAGATCTGACATACAGCCTCCATTCAATAGTAAAAGGTCACCTCAAAATAAAAATGATCGTACAACAATGCACCGTAGTGATGACGGAGTCTCACCAATAGACTTTACATGTACAGTGCAAATAACCCACCCACTCCGAGGGCTATTAATTACTCCCAGATACAATGTATGTCCAAGGAAGAGGGCTGGGGGCATCCTGAGAGTTAGTCCTGGTTAGGCCTATTCTGAAGACTTTGAGTGGGGACCACCCAAGTCAAGAGGAAGCCAATTAAGAGAGCGAGGAGGAAAAAAAAAAAAAGAGGGGGAGCAGAGAAGAAGTGGTGGGGGGGGGGGGGGCAATGACCGAGATCCCATCAAATGCCTTTTGCAATTACTGTGGGCTCCAAGAGATCCTCAGAGAAATGGTTGAGGTTTGGGAGATGTGGAAAAGTTGATCCATGTAAACCATATTTGCACAAAGGTTGGATACCTTATCGCAAAAAACTGGGCCTGAAATATTCCATCTGCATAGCTGCATTGAGTTCCTCCAACCATTCCCCGACAGAAGGGATAGTGTTTTTCCCAATGCCTAGTGATAAGATCAAATTGTGTTGGGTAGGAGGGCAAAGGGCTTGCAAAAAGTGGACCTTCCCTTTGGCCTGGAAGGACTGCTTTGATGTTGGACTTAAATTCTATGTAATGGCTACTATGTCCCTACAAATAGGAAAGTTTTTATTTTTTTTTATTATTACATGCCCTAAACATGTTATATCTCCAATACTGGATTTTATTGTCTGGGGTCTTCTTTAAGAGACTAACTACCGACAGAAATCCCAGAACACCCTTAGCAGCTTTAAAACTTTGCCATTATTAGCAGTTGATCGTATGGCTTCTCATACCAATGATTGAGTGTCAGAGCCAATTATAGACTGGCTTCAATTTTCAGCTATTGGATGACAATTACACGAGGTCTTGCAGCTCTGAGTCAGATCACACAATGTGACTGACTGATGTACAAGCTACCTTAAAATATTACCCCCTCAGTTTTTTTAAGCAGCTTAATTACTGAATCTTTATCTTTTAATCCTGGTGCCATGGCCACTGCTCCAGGTTTCCTGTGTCAGGGTGGTCCTTTTTTCTTGCAGCATGCTTTGAAGCCAGGCATGCATGCAAGGGCTAGAGTTGTCTCTCCCTAAACTGCGTGTTATCAATAGAAACACACAGCCCCATTGCCAAGGATGGCAAGGCATTCCCCTGCTCTTACTCTCTCCAAGGACAAGGTTGGAGACTGCACTTTCCACAGTTAACTCTTTCTTATGAAACCACACTAAGAGAACAAGAGCCAGCAGGATTGAAAGCTGTAAACTGCAAGTGCTGGTATTAAGAATGTTAACAAATAACTGAAAATCAAATGGCATACATAGCACCTAATACTACTACAGATACCAATCTAATACAGAGGCCAATAATCAGCGTGCCTGACATTTTTTTTGTTACTGAATAGTGAATCTACCGAATTGCTACATTTATACAGCTGGCTACATGATGAAAAGATAGAGTGCAAAAGCTTTGTCCATTGTGGATAGCGCTAACCTCAAATAGAAGTCTATTCTAAGTTGTGCATTGTTGAACAGAGCACCTAAATGATTGCAACCCGTGCATTTCCTGGCTACATACTACAAGGACAGAGAGCTATGGCATTCTTTATTGTGGAAAGAATTGAACTATCTCCCCTTTTTCTTTTTAAAAGCTGGAAAGCACCAAAGTCCACAGAGCCCTGCATTCCATTTATTAGATTCCTGCTATAGCTGTTTTATGATAAGAACTTGATTTTATCTTCTCCTGATGCTAGATCGTCATAAAAATGGACTATACAGCGCTGAATTGGATAAACAGCTAATTTCTGTCTGAAATACCCGCAGTGGGAGGTTTGGGGGCAGGGGAGGACTGGGCCAGGGGCGCAATTGCCCCCTGGGCCGATCTGATGCCCCATAAAAAGGCTGCACTGCTTCTGCCACAGACATGCCTAAAGGATTCCCAGGGAAGAGAAGTAAAAAGTCCCCATCACTGACCTACTGAGTGCAGGGTGAAGACAAGGACAGAGAGCAGCCCCCCCAGCATGGATGGTGTAAACTGTGTCTGAGCTGAGGCCAATTCCATGCCCATCTGGAGAATCTCCTCCCCAGGAAGCCCCAACTGAGCCGTCCCAGCTCCCCCAACTGCCCTATGCTAGCCAGGTCGGGAACCCGAATTCAGCCGGTGAGTAAAGAGTACCGGGAGCGGAGCTTTAGCCTGGAATGGGGGTCAGGAGGAGGCAGGGAAGAGGAAAAGAGGAAGGGGGGCTTACGTCACTGTACCATGGGCCTCTGGTTTGTACTTGCCCCCTGGGCCGAAAGTTGCCACTCAGCCCCTGTTTGGGGGTTACACTGCTATAGACGCTATCTAAATTTATTGCTAATGGGTAATGTTGTTGTAGCATAGTAAATAACATAGTTAAGTTGAAAAAGGGCAGAAGCCCATCGAGTTCAACCAAAAAAAGAACACCTCTTTACAGATCCCCATACCCAGAGGAAGGAATAAAAACCCTTATAAAAAGCATGTAGAGAAAAGTCTCAGCCACTGCATACTTTTTTCTCCACTTACTCTGTGGATTACATGAAGTCAGGGCAGACCTCTAGCCTGACCTGCACCCTCAGTGGACTACACCGAATGGGGGGCATGCATGCCGCAGTGGAGACCCTAAGTTTCCTTTAAAAGCATGGTACAATTTGCTCCAACAGATAAAATAATTCTTCCTGATCTCCAAAGGCAATCATATATTCCCTGGATCAACTATGTCTGGGGTTGTTACTTATAAATGTAAATATCTAGTTATATTCTGTTCAGAAATGCAGTTTTTTTTTTTTAACTGACATTTTTACAACGCTTACTGTGAAGCCTTATTTATGTGGAGGTTAAACCTATTTTCCTCCAGATGCAGAAAGTGCCCCCTTCTCTTTTGCAATGACTGTAAATGAAATAACTTGCATCCAGCCCTCATAGTAAAAATGGATTTAAATATCACAAGAAAAAGGTGAGGTGTTACCAAATGAAGGACACCTATATTTCTATTTTATATATTTTTTGTAAATTTCAATTTTATACAGCCTTTTCGATTTTAGATTACTCAGTATATATATATATATTTCTATACAGTCTAGGCCTAGGGCAACTATTATTTCTGCCCTAGCTATCATTTTACATCTGGAAATGTGAATATAAAAAAGAAAGGATATAAAAACAGAATAGCTTAGAATAATGTAGGTGTATCCCAGGAGCATCAGAAAACTAAAAATAAAAGCAGGAGAAATCAAAAAAATAAAAATACTTTAGCCACTGAAGATCTCCAGTACGCTTCTGGTTTTTCATAAAATAGCCATTTTGATTTTATTGGCAACTGTGGAACATTTTTAATGCATACACAAGCCGCTTGTTAAAAAAAAAAAAAAAACTTAATGAAATCATCACCTGCTTAGTCTAGAACAGTGGTCTCCAAACTTCGAACCATGGACCAGATGTGGCCCTTTTCTTGCCTTTATCCGGCCTTGGAGGCACTGTGCCATCCACTGACCCCCAATGGATGGGACACCATTTCTCCCACAGACGCCAATAATGGGGCACCATTCCTACCCTGAAAATCAACAATGGGGTACCATTCTTCCCACAGACACCAATGATGGGGCACCATTCCTACCCTGAAAATCAACAATGGGGTACCATTCTTCCCACAGACAATGATGGGGCACCATTCCTACCCTGAAAATCAACAATGGGGTACCATTCTTCCCACAGACACCAATGATGGGGCACCATTCCTTCCTTGAAAATCAACAATGGGGCACCATTCCTTCCATTAAAACTAATGATGGGGCATTTTGTAATCCCACTGGACACAGTCTGGCCCCCTTAAACCTCAAGGACAGTAAACTGGCCCTTTGTTCAGAAAGTTTGAAGACCCCTGTTCTGAGGAAAGGTTCGAACCTCTGTGACATGTGGTGAGAATGAGAGCTCCACATAAATTGTGTAAGTCTAGTAAACCTTTATTTTGCATGAAAAGAGTTTACAAGAAAAATTCAGTGGTTCAATATTCTGTCTTCCTCAGGGCTTAAATGGTGATAATAAATAGGGCGAAGACTAGACAACAGATTCTAAAATAAAATAGGATTTTACGTATTTATGTCACCAGTCTGGTTTCCACAGCTTTCTGTTTCTCCCATTGAGAAATTCCCATTTGCTTTTCTATCTTAGTGACCAATGTCATCCTGGCAGAATTGAGTAGAAGTCTCTTCAACAGGGACACGTAAAAAAAAAAAAAAAAAAAATTCTGTGGTTTAATTTTAAGCAATTTTGCAACAGAGACCTTGTTGCTGCACCCTTTCTTTACATGCCTAAAAAATATTAATCACAGAAACAAACTGCTGGTCTTGTAGAAATTAAACCAGAAAAGCTAGTACAGTCCCCTATACTATATCTGCAGGTAATGTTTTCACGAAGGCCAATTTCACCTTATGAGGACAACCATGGTATAAATTAAAGCAAATCCTCTCAATTAAGTTTCAAATGTTCTACATTCAGTCTATCTTACAGTTCCATTTAATGGAGTTCCAGAGGAAGCTATAAACTGGCAAATTATATTTTGGGTTCCATGACAATCTGTCATGGATATACAGGAGCTACATGCAAGGAATCATGCAGGGCACAGCTTTCCAGTCCATTTATTATGACCTAAAAGGTCAGCAAGAAAGTGCTGTGCTAAGTCATGCAGGATGGTTTTTAAAATGGTTATCATTCTTCAACTGATGGTCTTTGACAAAATGGCACCTCAGTTCTTTGGGGCATGACAATTTATAGAGCCATGTGTCATCTGACGCACAACCGTGTTAATGGGAAACATGAAACCAGCAGATGAAGAATGAATGAAAGCATCAAGTCTTATCAACGGAGCTTGATGTCTAGTAGAAGCTGAAAGAATGTATGTATGAATTGTCAGCACTGTGACTTGCTGAAAGAAAGAGAAGCCATTTTGTCTCCAGAAGGATATGATTGGTGCAAGATTTTGTCAATGCTTAGCAATGCTACACAGCCACACTATACCAGCCGCACATGCAGTTCTACACAATGCACTCATTTACCTCTCACAAGGACATCCTGACGGTAGGCTCTGCTCCCAAGGGCATTGGTGACCTCGCACAAAAATGAACGGTTTACTCGCTCGTCCACTTCGTCCACATACAAAATATTTTCCTTTACCCGGACAGTGGATGGAAGCGGAGAACCATCAGCTCTGAGGAAACAAAAAGGGTGCAGAATTTTTTTAGAACCTCTTTAGCTCAGGCATGTTCAGATCCTAGATCAGCTTTTCTCAACCTTTTTACCCTTAAAATAAAATTTTAGGTCTTGGGAAACCCTTCTAAAACCAATTTATTGTTGGTCAGTGGGTAAAATGCCCACATTACAATAGAGCAGAGTTGTATAAAGTGCTCGAAACCCATACTTGAGTAAAAGTACAAGTGCTCGATCAAAAAGTGACTTGAGTAGAAGGGGAAGTGCTCGATCAAAAAATGACTTGAGTAGAAGTACTAAAGTATTCAACATTTTTTTGTACTTATGTATTGCAAGTAGTTTTTTTTTTAATTTTGCTACTCAAGTACTGAAAGTAAAAGTACCAGTACTGGGTTATGTAGTTTTTAAAGAAAAGTCAAAAGTTTGAACATCATATTGTTTTTTTATTTCTTCAAATGCAGCTTTTATTTATACATACAGTAGCATTTATTTTCGTATGCGCTGATAATACACATGTTTTGAGCTTCATGAACCCTGCCATCTACTGTTCTGGCAGTGGTAATTTTTATAATAGTAACGAGTAACTATGCAGCACAAAAAAAAAAAAAAAAAAAACGGATTAGAAGTATTGAAATCATCGAAAAAATGTAGTGAAGTAAAAGTGGAAGTAGGAGAAAAAAATCCTACTCTAGGAAAGTACAGATACCGCCTTTCGGTACTTAAGTACAGTAGTGAAGTAGTTCTACTTAGTTACTATACATCTCTGCAGTAGGGTCAGAATAAAACCTCTACAGACAGCTAAAAAGATAATCTATTTCATACAGCTGGTTCTGCCAAGTGACATTGACCCCCAAATTATGTAGGCACCATCAGATGGGAGGTCAAATCAGCCACAGCTCAAGGATATCCTAGAGACCTCTAGAGGAACACTAGGATTCCACGGAACGCTGGTTGGGGTTTGCTGTCCTAGATAGAATCCACCTGAGTGAGCCATCCAGGAAGCGGTCACCTGTACATGGCTAATCTGCAGCCAGGGCATTACCCATCTTGCAGCTGCATGTATACAATAGGCTCGTATACGTGTGGGGTGGGTAATGCCTTGGACATTTGATTGGCCCAGTACAGTGACAGCTTCCTGGCGGGCTCACACAAGGATCCGAAATACACCAGAGCATATCCCTACTCTTTTAGGTACCATTACCACATAAGGGTCAGGAAAGAGCCAAGACATTTACCAATATTGATGCATTGGGTTCAGTTAAAGTGCATAGGCCAAGCAACAGGTTCCCTTAACTACCATCTTCCTTGGCTACCAGGAGCAAACAGCTCCAAATCTTGGCTACTGGTGGCCAAATGGAGCAGCAGGGGACTAAAACGTAAGTATGTGCAGTTGCGGAGGATGGATGTTAACTTAACGTGTTACTTTGTCCTGTACAGGCAAAGGAAAGGTTCTTTTTAAAAGCAGAACTTTCATCTACTCGTCATCCTATTTGTATTCCTGTAAAAGCTTATCATGCTGATGAATAAGCAGAACTCAGTAAACCAGTTATTCCCCACCCAAGCCATCCTTTGACTATTCACCTGCACATCAACCACAGGGTGGTGGTAGGAGGATTGTCTTGTCTGCCGAATCTCAAATATTTAAATTTGCCTTATGAGATGGAGTAATTTTCCTTTTGAAGTTTTAGCTGACTCTTATATGAGTCAGTGGCAATGTTCTGATATTAGGAAACTGGTCAACCCCATGCTTTGAAAAGAACACATAGTGCCTCTTAAAGATAAATCTGCTGTATACTGGCTATTGCTTCAGTGTTTAAAAAATGATCCCAGTCTATATGGGTTTTTATTGCCTTTAGGCCTTTATGCAGATCGACCTTGCCTATACACAGACCACACAGGCAGCGCTTGAGCATTTAGTAGTCTTTACCCATCTATACTCACGTTTTCCATATATACGATGTAGGAGGGGGATTGCCTTTAGCGCTGCATGTTAGAAAGACACCATTGCGTTTTAAATGCCAGTTATCATCAAATCCTTCAACAGTAACCTCAGGGGGATCTGAAAGAAAATTAAATCAGTTCAGGAAGCTGAAGAGAGAAGATTTCTATAAGTGAAGTTAAAGTACATGCAAGCCCCAAGGGCTCATTCACACTTATGCATTAAGTTAATGCACAGTAAACCATGTTATATGCAACATGTGTTAATCCATGATCTTTAGTGAGCTGCGTTACTGTGCCATAAATTTTGGATTGGTGTTGATGCATTTTTTTTAGTGGGTTAAGGTTCAGTGACAGCTCATTCAAAATGAATAATGCCTCTTAATGTATGAGAACGCATTGCATTACCTCTAAATGGGCTCTAACTGAATAATATTCACTGTGAAACATTTATTTCACATATTTGTTTGTTTGTTGCATTTTAACATGGGTGGTCTCCTGTAGCTTCATTGTGGACACTTTGAGTTGATTTACTAAAACTGGAGAGTGCAAAATCTGGATGGTAGCCAATCAGCTTCCAACTTCAGCTTGTTCAATTAAGCTTTGACAAAAATCTGGAAGCCGATTGGTTTCTATGCAGAGCTGCACCAGATTTTGCACTCTCCAGTTTTAGTAAATCTACCCCATACTGTTTACATGCATGCACTCCAGCATTGGTTTCACGCCATTTGTCTTGGCATATTTCCTGATAGTGACAACAGTGAAAGGGGGCATAGGGTCCCTTGAAATGCGTCAGCCTTCCAACTGCAGAATATATGGCATCACCCAAAGTGGAGGTTGCGTTTTGATGCACCAAGTTGTGTTTTCATGCACTTTTTTTGGCTTTTGTATTTAATAAAAGTTGGTGGTGGTAATGCATTAGGCATTTGTGCATCCTGTGGTTTTTTACAGTTTTGGCCGGAGTTTCCCCGCTTGGGGAGAGCAGCATCAGATTGAGCATTACAGGTTGTGACAACACTGGATGTACGACTGTGTGAGGTTTGAACTGATAGAACTTTTCTGTTGACTTGGGAGACCATGGAAAGAGGTGTACAACTACAAAGCTCAGGTGAGTGAGCCAGAAGCCATCCAGTATGGGTGCCGGCCTCGGCTCGCCACTGCGTAATTGTGGATATGAAAGAAATATCAGCCGGACACCACCAGATTCCTGAATGAAGTGAAGTCCTTTATTGTAAAAGCCAATTACAAACAGGATACATGGGTACTTGGGAGACCATGACAGAGAAATCTACAACATAAGTGCCTGAACAGAGATCTTTATGGCAGGATCAATATTTCTGTTTCATAAAAAGTTAAAGATCTAATTTTGAAAATGTACGTTACCTTGATTTAACAAGTTAAAGTCTATATTTTGTAACCAGCCATGAAAAGGGCATGAAGTGCACTTATTTTGCCAATTATTGTTTTAGGTTTCTTTCGCATTATGTGATGGCCAAACTGATCTGAACCAGGGAAAAATGTAATGTGACGTGACTTTTCACAGCTTTGCTAAGCATTATGGTTCCTGTCCAGATTCCAACAAATCTCTATTTTTAAAACAATAATTTGCTTTTTAATTATACTAGAGGTTCTACAGGAAGCTACACATTCAGGAGTAATTATGCAGAGAACAGCAAAATATACTGATAAGTATCTTTGGAGAGAAATTGGTTCTGCTATAGATTTATGGACAGCAGTTACCAGGTGTAGCATCCGCTGCAACTGCATACCACCAATAAGACTGCAGAAGCTGGATACAAATTATTTTGCACAACTTATCCAGTGTAGGCTGGAATGTCTTGCATATAAATAAAGTCTGCTGATAAAGTCTGCGGAGCCTGACCCAGCACCGAGGTAAGTTTTAACCCCTTCAGCAACTTGGGATGGAGGGTGGTAGAGCATATGGGGGTGATGTGGGGGGGGGGGGGGACAATAATTTTTATTTTCACTAGGGCGGCAAAAATTCTTGCACCGGCCCAGGCTGTCATGGCAGTCAAATGATCGGAAATCTCCCAATCGCATGGAGTGTGCTCTCGGCACAGGGCTGTTTGCACTAATGCTTTTAAATATGCAGCTGCTCTGCACCAAGGCCTGGCCACTGAGAGGTATTTTAGTTACCCCCCCCCCCCCTACAGATCACCAACATCATCGATTACTTATCTGAGAGGCAGAAATTGCTCATGGAACCCCTAGCAACCTC
Organism: Pelophylax lessonae; assembly: GCF_965119305.1. Classification (NCBI taxonomy): domain Eukaryota; kingdom Metazoa; phylum Chordata; class Amphibia; order Anura; family Ranidae; genus Pelophylax; species Pelophylax lessonae. Next base: position 185,636,771 of record NC_138779.1, read on the forward strand.
TGAAGAAAGCCTAGGACTTCACGGAAGCCTGATTGAGAAAGGCTGTATTAAACAACAGAAGACTTGAGTTATACTTACACTTCACAGACAGCTTCAAAGGTATAGTAACCATTGTTGACTCATAGTTGACGTTACAGGTGATGGGCATCCCATCAGCTTGCGATGTTGGTGTCAGTACATATCGGCTAACAACTGTGTATGTTCCATCTGAGTTATTGGTCATGGTGGTGGTAACGTTGCCAGGGAGACTTGTTTGCCATGTGATGAGGGATGGGGGCCTCCCATTGGACGATCTGCATGTGGCTACAGTCTGTTCTTCACCATTTGCTGTAGCCTCAGTGTTGGCCTCAGCAGAATTTTGGGGCAAAGCTGCAAGGTGAAAAATAAGTACATGTCAGGATGGTTTAGTAAATCTAGAGGGAAGGAATGTGTATGCCTTGCTCAGCACATCCAGATTTGAGTTAGAAAATGAAAATGGCCACCAGGGGAAAAACTAAACTTTAATTTATAAACTATACAATACTTTATTAATGCCATTTATACCTAGTTTCTGTTTTTGAAGTCTCTTGTGGGAGTGAAAAAAAAAAACACCTAAAACACTAGTTAAGTGTACTTGTTGGACTTGCTAGTGACTAGTTAAGTAGACTTGTTGGACTTGCTAGTGACTAGTTAAGTAGACTTGTTGGACTTGCTAGTGACTAGTTAAGTAGACTTGTTGGACTTGCTAGTGACTAGTTAAGTGGACTTGTTGGACAGTGGACTTGCTAGTGACTAGTTGGACTTGCTAGTGACTAGTTAAGTAGACTTGTTGGACTTGCTAGTGACTAGTTAAGTAGACTTGTTGGACTTGCTAGTGACTAGTTAAGTAGACTTGTTGGACTTGCTAGTGACTAGTTAAGTGGACTTGTTGGACAGTGGACTTGCTAGTGACTAGTTAAGTAGACTTGTTGGACTTGCTAGTGAGCCTTCCTTAAACCAAAACTGTTTAACCATTAGGTGGTTGCTGCCAAGTTGAGGCACTCACTGTCTGCTCATGTATTGCTGTGCAGGAAAATCATGTGATGTTAAGATACCAGCTTAACCCAGCCATATAGGTCTAAAAAAGAAGTGAACAATGAAATGCCCTGCCACCTACATTGGATGCTGTGTGTACAAAGTGGTAGAGTTGGGCAATGTATATAAGAGGAGGACAGGGCAGCTGTGCTAGGTTAGTCCACAGTGAATAATGGCCAACCAAGCACAGCCACCACCACCCCCATCTTCATCTGTAGTGTTGTAAATGCCATTACTGTTGCATTTGCTGCAACCATAGATAAAAACATTGAATCAGCAATGGACAGGTTGAGTAGAAAGTGCACTTTCACTTTAGGACTTTTGCAAGTCAGGGTATGGTGGGGTTAGAGGGCTGAAAATATGCTTGTGGGTACATTTTTTAGTGTATATAGTTTGGTTTTAAGCTTCAAAGTGGGGAGATAAGCTTCATCATTTGATTTCTCCAGAGTAGTAGAATGAAATACGTGCATAGCATATCAATTTTACTAAGCCTAAAGCTGAACAAAGCAGTAACGGCTATGGTGAAAAACAACTGAGAGCAGACAACTTTTACAACTGTAGTCCTCCTGGGGTTCTATCACTGGCTTGACTGACCAGATAACGTCATTCATTTTTGCACGATAGAGAGTTGTGGTGCCATTAATTTCTAATGGCACTCCAATGCACTAATGCAGTGCACTGCAAGACACTGCCATACACTGTGGCGTGCTGCATTGGGGAAAAGTGCAGGTGTAGTCCATTCTGATGCATTAGTAGCCTAATAAAATTACCCCAATGCACCTGAATATAAAAAAATGTAAAAGGGACCTTACAGGCCAAGTTAATTAATTTTTTACCATGTATTTAGTATCATTTTTTTTTTTTTTGTAAATCAGCCTGGAAAGAATTGCAGCTATGATCAGTAAGACTTTCAGTCAGAGAGTTGGAGGAAGGGTCAATGGACTACGAGTGTGGGGATTCCTGCACTCGTATTCAATTGAGAACTACAAGTCTGACTGCCATGGTGGTTTATTTATTCACCATCACCAATCTCTGTGAATAGATTATTTTTTAAAATTTGTGTAAATTTAAACTGACAGCGGCAGCAGGGAGAAGAACCCCAACATGCTGTATGGGGGTGGAGGGAAGTTTGCACCATGTTACACCCTAAATATGGGTTAACATGGTGCAAAAGGTGGAGGTTACCCTTTAACCACTTCCTCCTAGGTGTACATCATATGACGTCCTGGACTTTGAGTGAAGATACCTTGATGACACCTGCTGCTACAGGCATCATCTAGATATATTTTTTTTTCAGCTGGTAAATCCCTGTGTTGAAAAAGCCATCCTAGCAGCTGATTAGCCACTGGATTGCTTTTACAGGCAGCAGGAGGGGACGTCGTTCCCCTCCTGACACCCTCCAGTGCCTCTCCAGGCTCGCCCCTGCGATCGGGGAGCCAGAGATCTGATCTGGCAGTGGTTTACCATAGAGCCGACCATGGACCAGATGGTCACTGGCCTTTTTTATGATCCTGGGAGGTGGAAGCGACGTCATGACACTTCCGACACTGGCAGATGTAAACACTGCCAAAATACATTTTTTTTTTAATCTCATGCTTGCCAGCATAGAGGAGAGAGGGGGGGGGTCTTATAGACCCCATATCTCTCCATAAAGAGGACCTGTCATGTCTTATTTCTATTGCAAGGGATGTTTAAATTCCTTGTAATAGGAAAAAAGTGATCAAAAGATAGGGGAAGTGTAAAAAAAACAAAAAAAGAAAAACAAAAAAGAAATTAAAAAACTCTGTCCCCTTGTGCTTGCATGCAGAAGTGAATTGCAACCGCCATTTTATTCTCTAGGGTCTCTGCAAAAAAAAAATTATAATATTATATATATATTTGGGGGTTCTAAGTAGTTTTCTACCAAAAATGTATGATTTTAACATGTAGGAGAGAAATGCCACAATTGGCCGTGCTGGAAGTGGTTAAAGCCCAACTGAAGACTGATTTTATTCTTGAAACTATTTTCCTGCCCTCTCACTGCAATGCCCTGTGCTGGAAGATCTGAGTAACAGCCACACTCAGCAAATGTCTTTACCCCGATCTGTATTTCAGAGAAGAGCAGGGGAGCGTCTACACCACTGAGATTTGTGGGTTCAGCTCTGGTTCCTATAGGACTGACCACTCATATCTAGCCACCCTGCACAACTGCTGTAACGTGCTGGAAAATTGAGCTTCTTACTACAAAGTCTTTCTGGCTACATATCGATTCCTGCAACCTCATCTGGACTTCAAACAAACTAAAATGTGCAAAAATAAATATCCAGTGCTCACAACCATTTACCTATGACAGTCAGTTTTGTCGTGGCCTTGCGGTTACCAGAAGGAAAGAGGGTTACTTCACAAGAATAGTCTCCTTCATTAATGGCAAGGACTGATGAAATGCGGAGCGTTGCGCTGCTTTGTGAAGGACCAATCAGCTGATAAGTGCTTGGGTCATTTATGTGAGTTCCATGTGTAGGACTGTAAACGGCTATGCTGCTGCCACGTTTTTCCCACATTATCTGGCTGACGTGGACATTGGGATCATTGCTGCTGATAGTGCATGGCAAATCGATTTCCTGGCCAATGGTACCGGTCACCATGTCCTTGACGGAGATCTCCTGGGCCTGTATGACTAAAAGCAGAGAATTCAGTCAGTATGGCAGAAGGTAATGGAAAGTACGATATTCGTAAAATAAAAGTTAGGCATACATTGGGCCTAGTTTATCAGTTTTTTTGAAGAAGTTACAATTTTCTATGGTAACCGTGCAACATTGGAAAATAAAAACAGGGAAGGCCTGACTGGCTGCTGTTAAGAGCCCATTCACACTAGCACGACTTGTGAGGTGACTTGTGTTGCCCCAGGTCGCTTGACCTAACAAAAGCAATGTTAATCAGTGCTGTCTTAATTGGCACTACTGAAGTCGCTCAGACTTCAGAAAAGGGTCCTGTACTACTTTGAGGCGACCTGTGATCCGACTGTCCCATATACTTCAATGGGAGTCGCCACCTTTATTATCAGACTTTCCAGGAAGAAGAAAGATTAGTCAGGCATTCCCCACAGACAAAGTAGCCTGTCTCTTCAAAGTAGTGCACAAGTCTCTAAACAAGCCTCTAAACAAGTCTCTTCAAGTCACGGGGCGACTTTCTGGTCGTGGTAGTGTGAACCGGCTCTCAGAGTCAAAAACAGCTCTTTTCTTTTGGGTAAAGCACACTATATCATAATACAGTCTATAACAAACAGGGCCTAATGTACACATAATGTTGCAATTGAGGAAGAGTGACGCTTCTGTATTGTGTGTCTCAAGAGATGTGAGACACTCAGCATTCCCTGGGACCTCTTTGGAAGATGGCGACATCACCCACTAAATTAAAAAAAGGGACAATTTTTTTTTTTTGAATTGTCGTTCTTGGCAAGATGATGATGCTAGGAAGGCAAAAAAAAAAAAAAAAAAAATAGGGGGTCGCAAGTAAATAAAAACAGGCTCAATTACAAAATACAGTATAGAAGTTCCCCAAGAGACTAAATAGTGCCATTGGTTACGATATCCATCAGATCCCCAAGGGACATAATAATACCATATAACTAGGTGACAGAGGCAGAATGTGCGCAATAGAATATTTGCTGTTACTCAAAAACCAAATAGCCCAGATCCACCACACAATTTTCCACCATACTGTAAAAACCTCTCATTCCAAAACATTGGCACCACTGCAGCCGATACTAACTGTATCAAGAGGTGTGAAACAAAACCAAAGAAAATTCCCAGCTCAACTCACCAGCTTGCCAGAAACCAACCGAATTATTAACAGTTAGCGTTAAAAACAGGAGTTTCGTTTGCACACATTTGCAAATACATGCGTAAGCTGCAGAGCCACTTCGCAGCTCCCCAGTATTATCCGCAGTCCTAACTCTATATATTTTTGAGAGCCTCCATAGTAGAAGCAAAATAATGGATAGGCAAAAGGACAGGTGACCCTGGAGGGAGCCCACCCCTCCTTAAAGGCACAGGGGCACACTGGACACCCAGCACATAGCAGCAAAGGTGTCCAGTGGGTCTCCTCACCAGTAGTCCAACAGTACAAACAAATGGCCACTTCCCAAACCTATAACTGGCCTTCGCATCAAGGAGCACATGGAACGGCAATGCATGTAAAACAAAACCAAAGGAAATTGCTTCCATTGTGCTACATTCAGTTGTCCATTCAGATGTCCAGTGTGCTCCTGTGCCTTTAAAGGAGGGGTGGGCTCCCTCCGGACTTTTTCCCTCTGCCTATCCATTAATAATGGATGTGCTTCTACTATGGAGTTTTGTTTTACATGCGTTGTTGCCCTTCCAATTGCTCCTTGCTGCGAAGGCCAGTTATAGGTGGGGCAGTGGCCATTTATTTGTACTGTTTTATGAGATGCTCAGTTTATAATCACTTACAAAATCAATGCAGGAATGTTTAAAAGATTGCTAAAAAATGGCAGTGTAACTTAAAAAAGATTCACATTTTCAAAATGTTTTAGGTTTCTTTGTCAGACGTTTTACAATTGTATATTGACCGGCAAACTTTATTGTAGCTAATCAGTCCTTAGATGCGACAGCTACATTCATTTATCCATCTCAGGTATTTTTTATAGGGACCTCAAATTTATGCTTTACATACAGCATATATTATATATTCACATCAGTCTCTGCCCTCAAGTAGTTTACCATTTATGGTACCTTTAAACATATACTAGGGCCCATTTAGATAGAAGCCAATTAACCTACCAGCGTGTCTTTGGAGCGTGGGAGGAAACCCACGCAGGCACAGGGAGAACATGCAAACTCTGTGCAGGTAGTGCGGTTGGGATTTGAGCCTATAACCCTAGTGCTGCTAGGCACTGTGCTACCCAATTAGTTTTTTTTTTTTTTCTTTTATTTTATTTTCACCTGGTTGATGTGTCAAAAACACACTTCCTGTCCTAGAGTGCTCAACGCTCGCTCATCGCTTTGTATCTATGAAATTGTTAGTGTTGTCACCCTAGAATAGTATGTTAGGAATACAGAACTTCTCACCCTCTCCTACTCTCCATACCAGAGAAGCTGACACTGGCGGCTGGTGCATTGGGGGCGCAGGGGCACAGCCCCCCCATCCATGCTTCCGGCCCCCTAATCTACATGGATTCCAATGTTTTTTTTTTTTCTTTTTGAAGCACGTTATTAGAGTCAGAGGCTCTAATAGGCTTCAAAAAAAGGGTGGGCTCGGGGCGCAGAGCACTGCGCCTGAGCCCACTCAGTTGTGTGACAATAGCGAACAAATGTTAGCTATGGTCACACAGATCCTCCTCCTGGCCAATCAGGAAGCAGGTTCTGAGACCCATTTCCTGATTGGCCGAAAGGAGAAGCCATGCCATTGGCCAAGGAGGAGGAGGGAGGAGACGGAGAAGACTGTGGGGGAAGCCACCGCTGCCTGTCCACATGTCTAGGGTGAGGGGTGAGTGAGCCGGCGATGGGTGTGTGGGTTGGTGTGGAGGGGGTGGGTATGGTGTGGTCCGTCTGCCGCCCCCCCCTCTCTAGCCCATGGAGCACCAGCCGCCACTGGAAGCTGATGTTCTATAGTCCACAGGGAGAATAAGGAACAATGTTAAAAAAACAGTGCAGCACATGCAAAGCGTACAGAAAGCCAAAAGCCCACTGGATTTCATGCAGGATCAGCAGGGTTTTTTTTTTTGCTATAACAAAAACGATTTCTATACCATATTTAACAAACTAAGATGTAGTATAAAAGCGAGAAGCTGGTTGTTAGGGTGCACATACAAGTTAAACTCCAAACTTTTCATACTGATCACTGGCCAATGAGGTAATATTAGTACTTGCAAAGGTTGGACCAACACCAGATCAGCACTGGACAGCTCCTAGAATACTTGCAATAAATGATTATTGTCCATTTAAGTCCGCTACTCATTTAAAATGAACAGCGCACATAGATGCGGTATTTATACCACATGTAATTGTGCTGCACTGCTTTCAAATTTCCCTTTAACTACTCGTTAGGAATCAACGATATGCACCATGCGTTGCTGAGCAATTACAAGTGTGAATACTGCTCAGTTGAACAATCTTTGGTGAATTGAGGCCTTTGTAATATTTATGAAGGCTATCTATCACTGGGCTTCCTGATGCCCCAGATTTCCAAGAAATATCCCATTTCTCACAAAGAGAGAACGTTTTTTTTTTCATGGAATGGAGACAGAAAGTGAATTGTTGGTCTACGGCTCATATAACCCTTTTACAGCATGAAGCGCTTTCCCAGAAGGCACTGTGTCACGTTTATGGCCTGAGCAAACCTCAGAGCAAAAAGAATTGGTCTCTAATGTACCTAGAAGCCCCATTAAAACTTAGGAATGTAAATAAAGTGTAATTGAAGGGCAGGCTCTGTAATTTTGACTTGTAACAGTAATGCCCTGGAATTTAAACTCAGATCTCGCTGCTTGCTTCCATTCCCTTTTAGTGCTGTATATTTATTTAAGGTGGCTTACATAGTGCAGAGGCAGAACAGATGGGAAAAAAAATCAGCTGCAAACCAATCAATGGTAGGATAACTGTAGATTTTTAGGTCAGAGCATATACAAATAGACTTTAAAGCTTTGGAAACAAATCCCTGGAATTATGGAATTTTAGCAATTTAAAAAACGGCCTAAAAGGGAATGTATAGACCTCATAAAAGACCCATTTCACCTATATATTATCAATGTGCTTAAGCTGAACTCCATGATGATATTTTGGGTCATAAATATGGTGTGGTGCATATTACCGGTGACGGTGTCCAGTTTTTCCCCATATTTTGTCTTTCATCACCGTAAGGGTCCACCATTTGGTGGTTGGCAAATTCAATCTACTTAAGTATCACCTCCAGGAAGGCTTGCTATGAAAGAAAAAGGAATTGGCAGCACTCCAGGTGAAGTCAAAATCAAGATTTATAGACTGGACATCCAAACATGACAATAGTGACAAGGTAGACGCGTTTCACACACTATACTGTGTGCTTAATCATTACTAATATGATTAGTGTGTGAAACGCGTCTACCTTGTCACTATTGTCATGTTTGGATGTCCAATCAATAAATCTGGATTTTGACTTCACCTGGAGTGCTGCCAATTCCTTTTTCTTTCATTGGAGGTGAGCCGGGGCGTGCACCGGTGTGTGTCATCAGGCATCTATACCACATTGAGCAGTGAGTTCTTCCTTCTCTGAAGGCTTGCTATGGTCGGTAGTGTGAGGACATCCATCTGTTATTGGACAGCAAAGCCCTGTAGAAAGTATCCCTCCCCTTATGTCCATCGCTACCTTCTCTGTACATTTATCCAAGGGGATTATAAGCCAACTGCAGCTGATCACATGGACAATACCCAACACCATGTTGCTGCTTGAGGAAGGCCTGTGACTTATGGCTTCCATAAGTAGGGTGGATCTAGATGTCAAAATATGAGCAGAATTGCTAATGTCTCACTGGGGCGGTAACCAGGGACATCAATTATAAGTAGTCGGTTTTAAAAAGTCAAAGAAAAATGTATGTAGATATGGACTTTAATGGCACATAGAAGATAAACAATTGCAAAAATCAATATATTTAATTTTTTAATAAAATATATTGATTTTACAATTGTTTCTCATCTATGTGCCATTAAAGTCCATAATTACATACATTTTCCTTGGATCTAGAGGTCATCTTTAATCTTTTCAAAATCTTTTAATGTAGAGCTTTTTTTGTAAAATGAACAGGGGGCCGGCAGCCATGTAGTGCTGGTAATTGTACATTTGTTAACTACATAAGCAAGCTTGCTTCACAGTGGATGAGCTTTGTTGCTCATTTTAAAATGTTGCAGGAAGTAAAAAAAAAAAAAAAAAAAAACCTCAATCTTCAAATCTCTATATTTTAAAAAATGTAAAATTGAAAAATTGATAAAAAAAAGGACTCTGCCGCATTCAAGGAGAAGCCTGAAGGCCACTGCAACATTCCTGGAGATGGCTGCAGGCCACTGCAACATTCCTGGAGATGGCTGCAGGCCACTGCAACATTCCAGGAGAAGGCTGAAGGCCACTGCAACATTCCTGGAGAAGGCTGAAGGCCACTGCAACATTCCTGGAGAAGGCTGAAGGCCACTGCAACATTCCTGGAGAAGGCTGAAGGCCACTGCAACATTCCAGGAGAAGGCTGAAGGCCACAGCAACATTCCAGGAGAAGGCTGAAGGCCACAGCAACATTCCAGGAGAAGGCTGAAGGCCACTGCAACATTCCAGGAGAAGGCTGAAGGCCACTGCAACATTCCAGGAGAAGGCTGAAGGCCACTGCAACATTCCAGGAGAAGGCTGAAGGCCACTGCAACATTCCAGGAGAAGGCTGAAGGCCACTGCAACATTCCAGGAGAAGGCTGAAGGCCACTGCAACATTCCAGGAGATGGCTGAAGGCCACTGCAACATTCCAGGAGATGGCTGAAGGCCACTGCAACATTCCTGGAGAAGGCTGAAGGCCACTGCAACATTCCTGGAGAAGGCTGAAGGCCACTGCAACATTCCAGGAGAAGGCTGAAGGCCACTGCAACATTCCAGGAGAAGGCTGAAGGCCACTGCAACATTCCAGGAGAAGGCTGAAGGCCACTGCAACATTCCAGGAGAAGGCTGAAGGCCACTGCAACATTCCTGGAGATGGCTGAAGGCCACAGCAACATTCCAGGAGAAGGCTGAAGGCCACTGCAACATTCCAGGAGAAGGCTGAAGGCCACTGCAACATTCCAGGAGAAGGCTGAAGGCCACTGCAACATTCCAGGAGAAGGCTGAAGGCCACTGCAACATTCCAGGAGATGGCTGAAGGCCACTGCAACATTCCAGGAGATGGCTGAAGGCCACTGCAACATTCCTGGAGAAGGCTGAAGGCCACTGCAACATTCCTGGAGATGGCTGAAGGCCACTGCAACATTCCAGGAGAAGGCTGAAGGCCACTGCAACATTCCAGGAGAAGGCTGAAGGCCACTGCAACATTCCAGGAGAAGGCTGAAGGCCACTGCAACATTCCAGGAGAAGGCTGAAGGCCACTGCAACATTCCTGGAGATGGCTGAAGGCCACTGCAACATTCCAGGAGAAGGCTGAAGGCCACTGCAACATTCCAGGAGAAGGCTGAAGGCCACTGCAACATTCCAGGCGACTAAAGGCTGTTGCCAAAGTTTTTAACGTAATAAGGCAAGCTTTCCCATTTGGTTTCCATGCCAAAAAAGCAACCCCTGATCTTAAATGGGCTACAATTTAACTCCTGCCTTGATTTATGTAACGTGTCAAAACAAATTTTTTCAGATCGCCGTAGTTCTGTTGGACTCTACTACAAAATTTGATAATGGCACAAGAATGACCAAAACTTGGGAAACACCTGCACTTACTATACTGTTTATTAACCCTTTTGATCTTCCCTAAAGTATTCCGTATTTAAGATCCTTCTAATGATCTCACATGCACACGCACAGAAAATGTGGCATGTATCCACACGCTTACATGCAGCAATTATCAGGCCTGCATGAGCTGGCTGCAGATATGTAAATGTAACGCTTCAGGGGGGAAAAGATCTACATGCTTTATATACTTCTGAAGTATTTAACTCAGCTTGGCACTCCAACTCCACTTCTTGCAGTGAAAGTGGGGGGGAGGGTGGACGTCTCCTAGAAACCTATAATTACAATGAAATGTAAAGCTGTAGCCAAGCAAAGAAGAGGTCCTAGATAAAGGAAAGCTTGCCTGGGTGAGGCTGATACAACAACAAACAGCTTCATGCAACTGGGGGTAGCCTGCTATCAGCAACAAGTCCAAAATAGGGTTTTAAAAAATGCACAATTCAATAACTGTACAAGCACCTTCAATGCCAAAAACCAAGGCCAAATTGAATGCATGCCATCTGTTAAATCCAACTCCATCCATACAAAACAGTATTCATTATTTTTTAGTATACTACATGCCGAAAGCCAGATTCTATAGATCAAGCCTCCTACATACTATGAGAATATTTGACGAATGATAGTCTTTTTTTTGCATGCTAGTGTCATAACGAAAATGAAGAGCTTACTAAAATTCTCGTACGACAGAATACAATTTTGGAAGTGATGTAATGTTTTGTGATCTATTCTTTAGTTTCCAAGCATGCGTAATCCTGCTCTTCCGATCTTGTTTCGGACAAAAACTGTCCGGATTAATTGAAAATTGTCTGATCTGGCATTGTACAGGAACAAATGTTGTGTTTTTTCCTTCAGATAATTTCAAATGAATGGTCATGATCGGCTCTCGAAAGCGGTGTACTGGCGATCAGATTATCGCACGATCGCCTCAAAAGCGGTATTTTTCCTCGGATTCTCTGATCATGTGTACTAGGCCTTTGAGACCAATATGGCAAGATTTTCCTGCAGTGGTTTTGTCCTTCCCATTGCTATACCCTCAAAGCTTTTAAGTTGTACTCTGACATAGGCAACTGACCAGTGAGACGTTAATTCTTCACTAGGTTTCGTGATGACTGCAGATGTAAGGCCGGGAAGGATTCTTAGGCTCCATGTACACGGGACGTTGTTAAAAGTCCCTTTGAATGCTGGAATTTTTAGGACGTTTGAAACGTCCGTTAGGTCGCGTTTGCACCCACGTTTAGCGGGCGTTTGTGTTTAGAACCGTTCCTAGAGGTAAAAAAAATGGTTCCCCTTTAAAATGGAAAAACGCGAACGCTAAACGCGGGTCATCGCGTTTGGTCCCATTTTTGCGTTTGAAACGCCGGGAAACACGCGTTCGAACGCAAATAATTGCTTTCCAAAAAACGTCCCTGAACTCAACTGCCTGCAATGACTGTAAACGACCCTGTGTACATGGACAGATAAGATAACATGTAGGTGGGTTCAGGGGCTTCTGAAAAAAAAATGCCCAACTGCTCCTAAACGGCCATTTACAACGTTCCGTGTACATGGAGCCTAAATGGGGATATCGGACCACTTAAGGGTCTGAAAAATTTAGAAAGCAAATGCACGACTCCAGCAATCAAGCCAAATATCAGACTTTGGTGGAGTTTATACTTATGCACAAGGCAGAGCAATAATGCCTTTGAGCAAAGTCCGTAAGATATCTCCCAGTGTGTGGTAGACCTATCAGTTCCTCTAAGCTTTCAGTGTGACAACCAACAGAGCTTTTATATATTATTGTAAAGCAGGACAGGACATTAAAAAACAAGCTTTTATTTTTCGACACACTCACATGAACAAAGCACTGCCTGCAGTGAATCATCAGATAGAAGTGTTTGCAAGGATGAGTAATAAAGGCCCCTTCCCCCCACCTTATAAAGTTTGTGCATTCCAGACAAGTGATAGGGCAAAATGGACTGACCACAAAGGACTTTTCACCCTCCAAATGAACATTACTAAACCCCGTATCAGCACATCCTTGTGCAGGTTATAGACAATGAATATTTTCGGACGATAAAATTTCCTGCTTGAAAACATTTATTGAACCAAAGATTTGCCCATGAAGTGCAACGCAACAGCTTCACTTAATCACTTGTTATCCGCATACCCTCACCTTCTCATCACTTCCCTGCCACTCTATTCAGCAGTTTGAAGAAAATATAAGTACCTGGTGCTTTCAGTAATGGGTGGGGGGTGCAACTCTATCCCCTTCCTGCCAAATGCACACAACGCTTGGTGCAAGAGTGGCCAATCACAAGATCACAAAAGCCCAACATCATCACTTGGCAGTTGGGGGAGAAAGTTCTTTATCCTTGTGTAAGCTTCCAGCAGAGCAACTTATAGCTGAGGAAGACAGCCAGGCAACCAAGTCAACCCGTTTCTTTGCGATAATCTTCCAATAGGACTTATTTTGTCCTGGTTGAATGATGATGTCCAAGAGTCCAAATAGGCGTTCTCGGGACAAAAATTGAATGGGTAGCTTGCAGTCTGTTTACAGCTTCCTTGCCCTTCTTCATGCACTAAAAAAGGAGGTCTCATGATATAAGACATGCATCCCACTGTTCTCTAATGTCTCTAGGTGGCTTGAGTTTCTGTACTTATTTGGAGCTCCAGCAGGCCAAACCATTTGAAGCTTACATAAACTAATGCCTCGCACACACGCAACGATAGTTGGCCAACAAATTTTCGGCCAACGTCCAATCGGCCGATTTTCGGCTTGTTAGTATGATGCTTTCGACAACCGACTGCGACTTTTCGGCAGAATAAAATCTGGTGTGCAGGCTATAAAATTTTTGTTGGCCGTCACCACAACGGCCGACTTTTCGTCAGTCAGTACAGATTTCGGCAGACAAAAATCTGATGAGCAAGACTAGGCATGCTCAGAGAAGAAAAAACACACGGAAAGTAAACCAGCACATGACATCACTTCTGAAGTTGTTTTTTGTTGGCCGAGAAAATTCGTGTGCAGTCTAGGCACATGTCAACCAACAAAACAACACTGGACAAAAGTCGGCCGATCGGTCGGCCGATAATCGTTGCGTGTGTACGAGGCATAAGATATGCCAATGGCACACACTACTGCAGTCTCCCTCATCCAGAGTTCCACCACTGATACCAATTATCATTTTAAACAACCTGTAGGGGAACTTCCTCCCTCTGACCACCAAGGAAATATGCATTCCTTCAACACACAACAGAATTAATGTGCTTTGATATACATATATAAACGAGCTATAGATTAGCAAGGGCTCCCAGAGACCTGAAAGTAATTTCAATAGTTCCTCCATGTTGCTCTAAATTATCATGGACAGAATACATAGAATAGCGAAGAGTAGGTCCCTTGAAGGATTTATAAAATTTTAGCACACCGTTTAGCCAGAGGGTGACCCGTTTTACTCATGTCCCATAGTTCCTTTTGTCATCTCCCCACTTCTTTCCTGCACATTAGACTGGGGATGACCTACTGGTGAGCTCCTCCATGTTTGCTCTAAATTATAAAAAGTTAAACTACAGCTAAAGGTTAAAAACCTGTCAGTTTTTAATGCTATATGTTCCCCAGTTAGGGAGATTCACCTTCTCTATTTGTTCTGTTTACCATTATCATTGAAAGTGAAAGAAAAAGAAAATCCCAAATTTTGGGTTGTCCACAGAAAAGTAAGAGAGGGGAAATCTTCCAATGGGGACAGGAGTTCAGGCGACCTGGGGGTCCCCAAGGAAATCCCTTAATTTGCAGGGATTTCTTCTCAATTTCTGTTTGGCTATGGGACAGGAAGTGAAGGAAAATCTCCGCAATGGGACAGAGATGGCGAAAGAAAAATCTGACAGGGGTATAACCCTTACTTGCTCTATCCAAAATGAAAAAAAAATGCATATAGTGCTACTTTAAATACACTGCCCTCCAGACAACAGACCCTAAAATACAGTTAGGCAAGCAGCACTGTGCAAGGAAATAGAACTATAGGAGGAGTAGTGTGTAACTGCTATCATTTTAAGCCATTTTCTTTGCACATGCTGGAAATGTAACTCTCACATTTGTTGTACTCTCAACCAAATTGTCAAGCCATCCAATGGCTGGTGTCATAACTGATCACATGGGCAGCATCATGGCAGTTGAAGATAAAACAGAGGCCAAGATGGCAGTTTCCTTGACTGAAACTGATAGGAGGGTTACTTCCACTTTAAGAAGCTGCTCAGGCAACCTGGGCTGCACAGAGCATGCTATATATATTTTTTTTATACACATATGCAATATATATATATATATATATATATATATATATATATATATATATATATATATATATATATATATATATATATATATATATATATATATATATATATATACACATATATACACACACACACACACACACACACATACATATACACACATATACACACACACACACCCCAATTAAATCGTCTAAAAGCTAATAGAGTATGAGATACTGTATTTATCGGCGTACAACACGCACCTACATTTTAGTAGAGAAATTTCAGGAAAAAAGCTGAAATTTAAAATAAACCGCTTTGAACTCAGAAAATTTTTTTTTAATCAAATGCAGTCTCACCAGTGCCCACGAATGCAGCCTCATCAGCGCAGTGCCCACGAATGCAGCCTCATCAGCGCAGTGCCCACGAATGCAGCCTCGCCAGCGCAGTGCCCACGAATGCAGCCTCGCCAGCGCAGTGCCCATACATGCAGCCTCGACAGCGCCATTGACACTATCCGAATCACTTTTTAAAAAAGTCCAGGAAGCAGCGCCGAGAGGTAGAAGGGGGCAGGCGGTGCAGAGGAGAAGGAAGGACGCGCTGTCATCGGAAGTCCTGGCGCCTATGATAGACGTCGGCGTAGGAGTCGGGACTTCTGATGACAGCGCATCCTTCCTTCTCCTTGGCGCCGCCCGCCCACTTCTACTTCTCGGCACTGCTTCCTGGACTTTTTTTATTTTACTATCGGCGTATATTAGGCACTGTTACTTTTTCCTCCATTTTTAGTACATTTACTTCTCTATCCAAATCTGCCCCCTGTGCTCATTCATCCAGAGTGGTGTCTGTATAATCACTAGGGGAAACCGGAGGGGGGAAAAAAAAGCCCAAAAAAAAAAAAGAAAACAAAATACAGCCTCTACATTTAATGATTAGTAATACATTTGTGGTTTTGGGTTTAATACAGCTTTACAGCTACCGTAGTTCTCCTCTTTTACAGATTTAGATGCCTATTTAAAGTCAGAACAGAAAAGCTTGCCACGTCCATGGCAACCAATCAGATTCTATCATCTATATTCCATCCATGTGCACTGGTTGCTTTGACAACACCTTTTTTTGGGAAAGTGTTCATAAATATTGCCTTCTGTTTTGTAGTTTAAAAAGAAAATCTTCAAGCGAGAAAAAAAAAAAAAAAATGCTCTCGTTGCACGTAGTCCATGTTGACCCATTAACTCTTTTCGAAATGTTCAGCAACCATAAACTAACTCATAAAATATATCTTTTCAAAGGAAGGAAGAATTACAAAACAATCTAGCATTACACCGGAGTATGGGGAAGGGGGGGAAATGTATTGGTATGGAATGAAATGATGGAATTTGGTTAAATCTGTTGAAAAGGTTAACCTCAGTGAAGTTGGTTTAGCCGGCTTCTAGACATCTGCTTTATGTCAATGCCTTTAAAATCCTCATGTGGCAGGAGATAAGATTACAACTTAAACATGCTGAACATTACTGTGTAGGTGAACTTTGGAACAGTTCAAAGAACATTCTTTAAAAATTCCTGTAGGACCACCATTCCTTATCGAGGTGAAACTATATAATCTGATGCTTTACTCATAGACCACCATAAAAACGGCATTGCAGATAGACTTTTTTTTTATACCAGGTTTTCCATATGTAAAGGGAAGCAAAGAGCCTGGAGGTGCAGGAGCTGACTGTCAACTTTCGGCCCAGGGGGCAAGTACAATCTAGAGGTCCATGGTGCAGCAACTGAGCCCCCCTCTCCCTCTTACCAGTCTCCTTCTGACCCCCATTCCAAGTTGAAGCTCCGCTCCAGGTACTCTCTAACCACTGGCCGAATCCGGGTTTCCGACCTGGCCAGCAGGGAGCGGTTGGGGGAAGCTGGGACAGCTCGGTTGGGGCTGGCCGGAGGAGAGTCTCCAGTGGGGCATGGAACCAGCCTCAGACAGAGTTTACGCCAGCCATGCTGGGGGGGGGGGGGGGTCTGTGCTCTGTCCTTGTCTTCATCCCGCACTCAGTAGGTCAGCAGAGGGGACTTTTTACTGCTCTTCACTGGGAAGCCTTTAGGCATGTCTGTGACAGTAGCAGTGCAGCCTTTTTACAGGGCATCAGAGTGGCCCAGGGGGCAATTGCCCCCCTGCCCCCCGGCCCAGTCCTCCCCTGCTTAGGTGGGTGTATAAAAGAATGTATCTCCTGTATCAGAAGCAGGATTTGTAGGTTACCATCAAAAGGGATTGTTGGGGTGCACTTAAAATGCCCTGGGTAGTCTGTTCTGCACATGGCTTGATTTTCAAATTTGATTGGCGTGGGCTGGGTCTGTAAAAAGCGCAAAGAAAAAAAAAAAAAATCTGTCCATGTCACCTGCTTTACAGCCTAGGTTGACAGGCTTTTGCTTGCTTCAAAAATTCCATACGAGTCTATGGGAATGCAAAACTCACTTGAAGCAGGGCACGTGCAGATCTGAAGGAGGTCAACTACGGGTCAAATGCACCAGTCATTGAGTTATGAGTGATCTCAGAAGGGTCTTGAACTGATGCCAATAGGACATAAACCCCAAAGACCATTAATAATAGCCCTGCCTTTGCACCCGTGCTCACTTTTACACATCAGATCTGCAATGAACTTGTAGCAGCAAACCTTTCATACCAAATGCATGGCTTGGGTGGTGGTGGGTGTAACGTTGACAAGTATGTTGCAAAACATTGTGCCCTGTGGTAGCCTTCACTGATACCCAAAGCTCCCAACTGTTCCTTGCTTGGAAGGAACCTAATTGCTGTTTTTTTTGCTTCTCAGTTGTCCCTTTTTTGGACTTTATGTATAAACCTGTATTAAAAATGCACTATTTAGTTTAGAAAAAACAAAAAAGTGGTGGTGAGAAAAAGTGCTTGTGGTTTCAAACAATTTTTTGTGCATTAAAAGGAGAAGTAGGGCCAAAGCTCTTTTGGCCATACTTCTCTTGTAGGCAGGGCCGTCTTTAACACAGGGCAAAAGGGGAAGCTGCCCTGGGCCCAAGTCATTGTTGTAGGGCCCAAAGCAGCTGCCCCTTGAGCCCGCACTGCCTGCAAAATGGTTGATAAGTGGATTTGGGAGGGCCAAAGAAAAAATATTTGCCCAGGGTCTAATCAATATTAAAGACGGCCAGCTTGTAGGTCACTGTAGGTAGGTGCACTTCATTCTGCACTCCTGCGATCCAGATTCAGCCGTCAGCTGGCTAAAAAAAAAAACCCAAGGTGTGTACTTACCTATTTTTAAACCACTTACCGTTGGACATTATGACATCCAGGGCTTTAAGTGGGGATATCTGAATATCTGATATCTGCTTGCAGCAGCATCATTCAGAGAATTTTTTTCCACCGGCTTTTTTCTGCACCATAAGAACAATCATAGCGGCTGTTAAGCCGCTTGATAGTTCCTACAGGCGGCGGGAGGGGACATCCCCCCCCTCCCACCGCCCCTCCACTGCCTTTACCGGCTCGCCCATGCGATCGGCGAGCCGGAGAAGGCATCCGCCGGCAGCGGAAGTACACCATAGAGTCTGCTGAGGACCAGATGGTCCCCAGCAGTCTATGATTCTCGGAGGCCCAAGCGCGACATGAGGACGTCACGCCTGGCCAGGCAGTTGTCAATACTGCAGTGATCTTGTCTGGATAGCCTATTTCAAGCTTTCTAGCCTGTAGGAGAGATCTGAGGTCCTATTGACCCCAGATCTCCCCATAAAGAGGACCTATCATTCACTATTCCTATTACAAGGGATGTTTCCATTCTTTGTAATAGAAATAAAAGTGATCAAAAAAAAAAAAATGAAAAAGGGAAAGTGTAAAAATTAAAACAAAAAAGTGCCCCCCTCCCCAGTCCCCCCGGGTGCTCGCACACAGAAGCGAACACATGCTTACGTCGCGGCCACATATGTAAACGGCGTTCAACCCATACATGTGAGGTATCGCAGCAAACGTTAGAAAGAGAGCAAATTTTTTTAAAGTATTGCCTATGGAGATTTTTAAGTAACGAAGTTTGGCATCATTCCACGAGTGTGCGCAATTTTAAAGCGTGACATCTTAGGTATCCATTTACTCAGCATAACATCTTTCACATTATACAAAAAATTGGGCTAAACTTTAGTGTTTTTTTTTTTTAATCATAAGACTGTTTAAAAAAAAAAAAAAAAAAAAAAACGAGTTTGAAAAATTTCTGCGCAAATACCGTGTGACATAAAAAGTTGCAATGACCGCCATTTTATTCCATAGGGTCTCTGAAAAAAAATATATACTGTTTGGGGGTTCTGAGTAATTTGCTAGCAAAAAATTATGATTTTTACATGTAGGAGCGGAGTGCCAGAAATGGCCCGCTATGGAAGTGGTTAATCTTCTCCGGTCCAGTCACATGATCCCGCAGCTCCAGTTCCCCTGTGTCAGTGAGCAGTTGCTGCAGGGAAAAAGGAGGGAGCGCCAACAACTGCTGGGCTATGGGAGCCTATGGGTAACATCACAGCTCCTGGAATTCTAAACCATTAAATGCTCTCTGAGCTGCTGCTGCAGGACCGGATGACCTGGACAGTAGCAGATTGTTATACAGGTTAGGTGGGATAGGTAGGAGGGGGAATTAATATTTTAAAGAATAGTTAGACTAGGGCTTTTCTTCCACTTTAATGATATATTCATAATTGCAGATGTAGCACTGCCCCCTAGGGGGCTGCTGAGAATTACACTTCTTGGGTTCCCCTGGGTTACCATTAGCAACTGACAGCAGATACACAGCATTTGGGCTCAGACAATGAACAGTCCAGGGGATTTTTTTTTTTATTGGAACTTGGACGGGAGAAGGGGTGAGTGGGATACTTCAACTTGAACTATGCACAATTTCTGAGGACAACTGACTGTAGAATGCGGCAAGGCTGCTGCTTCACCTTGCCACTGAAGTGAAATTACAGAATATGTACTCTCGTTTAGGTTACTCTTCAGGGTCTAACTTGGCACCCCCTTTCTCACCGGATTGTGTGTGCTAACCTTCTGTCCACTGACACCCTACCGGAGTGGTCCCCTTCCTGAGCGGGCAAGCTTCCCTGTACTCACGGACTTTATTTTTCCCTGGGTCACTCTGCCTCCAACTCCCTTGTCAGCATCCACTGGACCTCCTGGCTCAGCACCACACTTCTGGTCCACAAGGCCGACCGCCTGTGACCACCTTCCTCAGCAACAGGAGGAGAGACAGCCGTCACCCTCCTCCGGGGACCTGGCTTCCCGCCCAAAGACGCCTTGTCACATGTGCTCCTAGCTTTTATGACGTATCCCAGGATGCACCACTCTTGTGCCAACCCACTGGGACAGCCACAAAAGCCTGTGTGTCACTGGCTGGTTTTCCTCCACTGTCCAACAGGCTCCCTTATTGGATACAGTGGGGACACTCCCTCAGCCCTGATGAATCACCCAATGGGCACATGCAACTGGCCTAACAACTGATCAGGCTCCCCTGTAAAGCAGGCAGAGCAAACTATTCTTTTTCCTAGCACCTACCTAGGAGGTTGCTACCCAGACCTGCATAAAATCTTGGCTTTTTATAAGTGAGTGGAGTGCAGTGTCAATAAACAACTGCAAAAACACCAAACAACTCCCTGAAAACAAATGAAAAACCTAATCAAACAAGGACGGGTTTACTCTAGAGAAAAAATAAAAATAAAAAGTGTTCTTGCCAAGGTGGGAAGTGGCTTCATAATCATTTCAAGGCTGCTTTTGTCTCATAAACATTACACCCACAATTGCCCAAAACCAGCCGCACTCCTGGCACACAAACTGCCGACCTGTTGGATAAACAAAGTATCTCACACACGGCTAATAATACCTAGAGGAAGAGGCCTGTGCACCGAACATAGCCGCAATTACACGCACATTACTTCACCTCTGCAATCCAGGCTTGCCTAAGCCTTTGTGAGGCAGACACCTGTAGAATACTAATGCACAAAAGCTTTTTTTCCTCCCTTCTCTTGCCGCGCGATCGACCTCTAGATGACAGAACAGCCATGGAAACACACAGCACTACAGTAAAGAAAAGCTATTTATAGCAGAGCTCGTCATGGCCTACATGTCTACCTGCCAGCCACACAAAAATCCAAGGCTGAACGTTCCATTTAAAGCAAAAACAATGGAGGCTTTATATCTCATACATGTGGCTTTTTATAATCAGACTTAGTGAGACGAGGAACAGAAAGAGTTTCATAGAGCACAGAGAGAATGTGCATCCGATTCCATATACAGGCAGAGAACGATTGTTCTAAAGCCCCTGTAGACAGTCAAACGAATGAACCACATGGAAGAAGTGATCATACAAAATCCACGTGAGGCTCTTCTTCCATTTTGAAGTGGGTTTCTGGTATCTGCGCCAAAACCATATATCCGTTTGCTTATCACCATAGATCAAATAATGGTTTGCCAAGTCATCTAACTCAGTGGTCCTGAGGGGCCCACTAACAGGCCAGGTTTGCAAGATAACTAAATTACATCACATGTGATCTCATTTGCTGCTCAGTGATTGCAGTATTCTAGTCTGCATCTCCCCAAGGTAATACTTAAAATCTAGCCTGTTAGTGGGCCCCGAGGACCGGAGTTGAGGACCACTGATCTAACTATAGCAGGGCAGTGGTCAAATAAATGCAGTGGTAGTCTATTATGAAAGTAGGCAGGAAGCCCAAGCGCACACACTATATTACCAAAAGTACAGGCATACCCCGTTTTAAGTACACTCACTTTACGTACACTCGCGAGTACAGACACAGCCTGGTCAACTTGGCATGGCACTACTCCCGGCTTTTAACATTGGCGTCTATGGGAAATCTTGGTCAGCTTGACATGGCACTGCTCCCAAACCATAAGTGACAGGGATACCAAAATAAGGGAGCACTGAGAGGGGACCCAGGACTACAACATATCCTGTTTGTAATCTACCAGGTCATAGTCCTGGATCCCCTTAACATGCTCCCCAAGCTTGATGTCCCTGTCACTTATGGTTTGGGAGCAGTGCCATGTCAAGCTGACCAAGATTTCCTATGGAGCTAGTGTATTTACATGCATTGATAAAGTGAAGCAATACATTTTTTCACTTAAGTACATTTTCGTTTTACATACATGCTCTGGTCCCATTGTGTACTTAAAAGTGGGGTATGCCTGTATTGGGATGCCTGCCTTTACACGCACATTAACTTTAATGGCATCCCAGTCTTAGTACGTAGGGTTCAATATTGAGTTGGCCCACCCTTTGCAGCTATAACAGCTTCAACTCTTCTGGGAAGGCTGTCCACAAGGTTTAGGAGTGTGTCTATGGGAACGTTTGACCATTCTTCTAGAAGGGCATTTATGAGGTCAGGCACTGATGTTGGAGAGAAGGCCTGGCTCACAGTCTCCACTCTTATTCATCCCAAAGGTATTCTGGTGGGTTGAGGTGCAGGTTAGTCAAGTGTCTCCACCCCAAACCTGCTCATCCATGTCTTTATGGACCTTTGCGTTGTGCACTGGTCCAAATCATTTTGGGGGGGGGGGGGGTTATGGTGCAGGGATGTTTTTCAGGGGTTGGGCTTGGCCCCTTAGTTCCAGTGAAGGGAACACTTAAGGAGTCAGCATACCAAGACATTTTTCACAATTTTATGCTCCCAACTTTGAGGGAACAGTTTTGGGATGGCCCCATCCTGTTCTAACAGGACTGTGCATCAGTGCACAAAGCAAAGTCCATGAAGACATAGATGAGCCAGTTTGGGGTGGAGAAACTTGCCTGGCCTGCACAGAGTCCTGGCCTCATTCCTATAAAACCCCTTTGGCATGAATACAATCAGAGACTGTGAGCCAGGCCTTCTTGACCACATCATTGCCTGAGCTCACAATTGCACTTCTGGAAGAATGGTCAAAACATTCCCATAGACACACTCCTAAACCTTGTGGACGGCCTTCCCAGAAGAGCTGAAGTGGTTATAGCTGCAAAGGGTGGGCCAACTCAATTTTGAACACTATGGACTAAGACCGGGATTCCATTAAGGTTCCTGTGCGCATAAAGGCAGGCATCCCAATACTTTTGATAATAAAGTGTATGAGTCAATTGCCCAAAAAATATTTGGCACACTGGCCAAGCAAAGGTCTAGGAAAAAACAGGTTCATGCATTGTTGAGACCACTGTATAAAACCCGAAGGTTAAAAGCGTTGGACAACAACTGGACAGCATATGAGATGAGAAAAGTGGATGATACAACAATGAAAAGACCTCCCAACAGCCTTTTATTGGGAAAAGCAAAGGGATCCAAGAGCATCTAGAACACCCTTTTTAGGATTCAGAACTCAAATTAAAAATATCTCTAGTTCGCAGTAGAATTGTGTGATTAGCAGGTTGTAGAGTTTTAGTTAAAGAATGGGCTGTACTTAAACCCTTTCTATGAAAAAAAAAAAAAATATCTTCAGTAATAAAATGAAATATGTCCAGAAAATGTTTAGTGACCTCTTACATTAGTGATCAGTGAAGGCGTGAGACCAATCTGCCACTGCTCTCGCCCCAAGGAAACCCAACCAACCTCTGGAGCCACCACCTACAATGTTGTTCTTCACATTCTTTATGTAACCATAATTTTAGTAAGTTGCAAGTCTAAACAAGTTGGCATTAGTCTGCTGTGTGTTAAGTCCTTTACTTTATTGTAAAACATGTACTTTGCCCATTTAGGACAAAAAAAAAAGTTTACTCAATAGCCATCCTAAATTTAGGTAAATGGGCAAAGTATACATTCTCTTTTATAAAAGATTTTTTTTTTCTTTAACAAAACAAGGTGGTAGATTCTAGACAGGTTTTTTTTTTTTTGTTTTTAAATCCGCAATGGTGCAAAACTACAATGAATAAACCTGATAACCAAAAAATGCATGTGGAACACACACAAAAAAGTGCATTTAAAAAGTGCATCTGTCCACCTCCTGAAGGGGTAGGACCTCTACCCTGATCCCCCGGGGCGCAAGGCTCCTGACAGGGACAAAGGGTTCCAATGGTCTGCATAGCCAAAATGTCTGGCAGATCCCGTT
Organism: Pelophylax lessonae; assembly: GCF_965119305.1. NCBI lineage: Eukaryota > Metazoa > Chordata > Amphibia > Anura > Ranidae > Pelophylax > Pelophylax lessonae. The sequence goes on from NC_138779.1 coordinate 185,660,569, forward strand.
CTTCTAGGCAGCCGAAGCCACCCCGAATACTTGGTCGAGGGGTTCTCCCAAAGAGAGACCCCAGGGACAGGGGAGGAAGGAACCAGAAGGCCACAGATCCTCCCCCTAGACTTCAGGGCAAGCCCGAGGACTCACACCATCCATGAGAAAAAAAAAAAAAACACACATAAGTGAAAAGTTACAAACGTGGGAGAGAAATAAATTAAGTAAATAAGTGGCCTTGCCAAATGTGCAATGGCCTAGGCCCTGAGGCCTGGTAGACAAAAATTGGCCCTGGACTTAGTCAAAACTCCAGGCCCTAAAAGGCGCAGTGCAGAAAAAGTGTTGGATACTGTGACTATGTGCCGGTTCACACATTGGGGTCCCACACCCAAGTGTTACTAAGAGCACCTCTGGGACGACCACTCCCAGAGGGCACAGACACCGCGGACTCTCTGCCTTCCCAGCCCATGGCCGGACAAGGTAGCATGTTCAAACCAGGAGGTAATGGACCCTTCCAGCTTTCTCTGACAGGACTTACTCCCGGCCCCCAGTTACGCCCAGGCGCTCTGGTTTCAGTCCCTTCCGATACTAACCTTCCAGGTCCCCATCACTCCAGCAGGTTTGCATAGCCGCCACCCAACCCTGGTCAGGTCAGATGACAGCACAGCGCCCCCCTGGATCACTGATAAGAACAGATACTACACTTGATCTTAGCCAAAAAGGCAGAGAAGCGATTCTAGATAGTTAACCTAAAAGTTACTATGGTGAGAGTTAGGAAAAAGTCACACTCTCTCTTTTTTCTATTTTTTTAAGGTGAGCCTGAACACAGCAAGGAACTAGGTTAGAGAGAGCTCACCACTGGACCACTGAGGAAGACCAGATCTAAAACAATGACATCGCTCCCTCAAACTGAAACAATACTTTAAAATCAGCCCACCCTGAAGCGATATTTTAAAGGGTCCTTTGAAATATATTTCTTTGCCTAAATTAACTTAATTGAAAACTGCCCACCTTGGCTGAAAGGAAATGGTGAAAAGTGATCATAATGCACCATGGACAGTCAAGTACGAGTATCTCCCATCTCTTTCAATAATTATCATAACTGTGTGAAGCAAATCTGTTACTGGGTGGAGGAAGAAGCAGATTCTGTCATGTACATGGTATATGCATCCAACTCCATATAAAATGTTGGACGGTAGTGGATGACAGATATGCTGCTAAATATAGAGATTAATCAGATGGTGTCAGTCACGGCATTCATTGCACCACACCCTCGCTAATGCTACACTATTTTTTCTTCATAAACTACGGCATTGCCCAAATTACATAAAGATACTTAATGTGCCATACTTAGTCATAAATCCTGCTAGTCACCTACTATAACAGTCACCCAGGACACACGCACACACTCTAAAATGATTATTCCCCGGCCTATAACTTCTCTCTTGTTATATAAACTTTGAGGAATGGTATGCAACTTTCATCATTTTACAATCTAGCCATTAGGCGCCCTTAACAAATCTTCAGTTAGTATAAGACAAGCAAAGACTCCAAAAGAGCCTTTGTTTAAAGTGGACTTGCCAAACAGAAGGAAGCCATTTTCTGAGCCAAGCGCAATAAAATAAATGATCGGGAATTGCCAAGATCATTAAAATAAAAATAAAAATAAAAAAAACACCACCCGAACAGAGGCTCTTCCCTCCCACTTTAGCTCAAACTAAAAAGGTTGTGCCTGGAATTCTAAAGGACACCTCAAAATTGTTGACACCCACAGATTATGAACACCACCAGATAAAAATACTTAAAAACCCAAAAACTGTATTTATTACTATTGCCTATTCATGGTAATAGAGAACCATCTGTATATAAAAGAAGTAAATAATGTAAATCTTACTGATGGTTATTCATGTAGCTAGATAGAGAGTTAGAATACTGTGCTGCAGCTCGCTTTCTATGCCCTCACTGAACTGGCATGCTGGATCTAGCGACATTTTCTACTTCCTGCCAGCAGGAGGAACAGAGAGGCCAAAGGGGCTCCATAGACTTGTATACTGCTGCACTGGACTATGGGAGTGGAAGTCCTGAATGGGAGCCAAGTTGTGAAATCCTATGGATCATTAAACTACAGTACCCACAAGCGTGACGAAGGAAGAAAAACAATTTCCCGGGCTGCAGACCCATGAGATTTCTCCTTTGCTAAAGACCAAACTGAGCACACCCACTTTTCTGGGTGTGCACCAACCTGACACAAGCCTGTTACCTGAGCCAGAGATCAGGGACATGTATGCTGGGGACCAGAGAGAGCAGAGTGTGCAGAGGCTTAGGACTGGGCTAATAACAGGACAGAGACCTTTGCTGCACAGAGACTGGAGTGCTATTTACTTCTGGGTTGAGGAATGGAGCCATTGCAGGCAGATCCAGAGAACATCTGAACAGCAGGACCGTCGCTGCCATACCGCTGGGACTGATAAGGCACTGCTGCCATAGACCTTGCTGCTGCTAGTAGGGACCAAGATAATAAAAGGTTGCTGGTCAAATGTCCTGTCTATCACTGCATGCAGTCTTTACTGGGACTGTATTTATGTGCACCACTGTAAAGACTGGGCCCAAACATTACCCGGCTGATGAACTAAAGCAAAGCATTATTTGCTGCCACAAATAAGGGTAGACGTCTACCGTAAAACCTGGGTCTAAGCCGAGTTATTTCTACAGTGCATCCTAGCTGAATAATATATTGGTTGCAGGGAAGTTTTAACAGCATCATTTACCACAATTACTGTCATTTATGCCATTGCTTTGTGTGGATTTGTAGGTTACCAGGTATCAATTACGCCTGCTACCTAGAAACCCACACAGACCTGCTACAAGTTAGTGATCGAATTGTCTAGCAAATCGTGATTAACTGCATTCTCAGTTTACTTGTCATTGCTGACACTGCTGCCATTTACCTTAGTCTGTTACAACATATTAAGTTTAATTTTCACTAAATCCGTCTAGTGTTTACTTCCTGGTACAAAGTTATACTTTAGTGCAGGATAGTCATCTCTGGCCTCTTCATAGTATAGCAAGATCTTACTGCTAAACCTGGTTTGTCAGTGGGGGTCGAGGTGGCCCACAGATTAGAGGCAAAAAACAGGATACCCAAATTAGCCAGTGGCTCCTCTAGCAGTAGCGTTACATTTATGACCTATGAAAACTTGTCTCTATTTACAGTTTATAATTGCCTTTCTAAATGACTAAGTACATGGGAGCAGCTTTTTCAACTCCTGATCTCCTTATAAAAAAAAAAAAAAAAAAAAGAAGGAGGATAGTCTGAAGTAATGATTGCTAGGAAGAGATCATATGACCTGAACTGCCTAGCCTGGCAGCTTAGTAATAGAAATTTAATTTATGGCAACAAAAAGGTTCATCTTCACTCATAGTAGTAATGTGATTTGGTATTGCTGAGGTTTTCAATTCACACCTCATTTGAAGTGTGAATTCGACAGAACACTTAAAATGTCTAAATTTGGGAGAATAAACAAAAATGAAATTCATGCAATATTGCAATTTAATCGTTATGTGATGGCTAAAGCATATCCCCACCCCCTTTGCTTTAAAAACCTCCAGTAGGGTAGCCACATTCAAGCTGATTGCAGAAAGAATGCCAGAAAGTGAGATCCTACTACAGTAAACTGCAAAAGGGTGTCACTTGCCTCTCTGACCAGAGCTTTTACTGTACCCATACATTTAGCATCTGAAACTCTTGATTCTAAATCTAGATAAAAAAGTTAGTCAAGGGTTAGAACCTCCAAGACATGGGCAGCAAAATAAACCTGAAAGAGGTTCTAACTTTCCAATCTTAGGCCCCGTTCACACTGGGGCGATCCGACTTGCCGGGGCGATCTCAAAGGTCGTGGAGCGCTGCTCACACCGCGACCTCGGAGCGGCCGGCATGGACTTCATAACATTGAAGTCTATGCAGGTCGCTCCGGGTCGCCCCAAAGAAGCTCCGGACCCTTTTCCTAAGTCGGAGCAACTGGTGTCGCTCCTATTAGAACGGGTCCATAGCTTCTCTATGGCGAGCGACCTACGGCGACCTGTCAGGCGACCAGGTCGCCTGACAGGTCGCCCCAGTGTGAACGGGGACTAACTCATTCCTTCTCTATCCTAATCATAAAACTAACAAAAATAAATAAACAACATAATAATCCTTCCTTATGCTATCCAAAAAAAGAAGAAAAAAATATCTTGGCTTTTCAAGAGTGCCACTAATTCACCAATGGCTGCAGAGATTTGGAAGCAACTTCTACACAGTCTAAAGGCCCGTACACACGAGTCGAAATTCGGCCGGGAATTTACATCCGACGACCGATCTGCCGATTTTCGGCTTGTTAGTATGGTGCTCTCGACAACCGACTCCGACTTTTCGGCCGACAAAATTCTGGTGTGCAGGCTATAAAATCTTTGTCCACCGTCAAAACACGTCCGATTTTCGTGCAGTCAGTACAGATTTCGACAGGGAAAAATCTTATGAGCAAGACTGGGCATGCTCAGAGAAGAAAGAACACAAAGAAAGCAAACCAACACATGACATCACTTCTGAAGTATAATTCTGTCGGACGACAAAATTCGTGTGCAGTCTAGAGCACATTCCAACCAACAGACACGCACACTGGACACAAGACGAACGACCGGTCGGCGGAAATTCGTTGTGTGTGTACTAGGCTTTAGTCTTCTTCAACACCACAATATTGCTTCATCCGAGACATAAAATATTCATGAGGCACCTGTTTTATGCAAAGGAAGGACCACCATCGAAGACTCTATATACAAAACTGACTGCAGCCTGCAATTTATAGAAAGTTTCCCCCCTTATAAGCAGTAAATGTCAAGCATTTATAGCAGCAGTCTCAGCATCTCAGCTCTGTCCCTACAGTCAGTAAGCTGCTCGTATATCAGCACTATAATACACTCAGCTCTCGCTCTCCTGTGAGCTGGCCCGTGATTTAGAAGAGTGGTGCGTAATGCTATATTTTTCAAAGGCCTCACATGCAGTCTTTGATCTTTCAAGGGCTTCACAAATTACATCTCCTGAGATGAAGCTTCTTACAAAGACCAACTCCAGAGTGACCAGGCATTGCAGAATTGCAAGTTTCAACACAGCTGTGCTTACAGGGACTTTTTAGTTCTAAAATAAAGGTTGCCTTCATCAATTTTTTAGCAATGATCTCTAAGTCTATGTGCAGACAGTGCTGGTCAGGAGATCTGGGGAAGAAGAGGGTAGCAAGCTGGTTGGAAAGCCTTGACCTTTTTCTCCTAAGTTTATGAACGTGCCTCTCCCTGTCCTTTTAAAAACATACATAATTGCTCACTCCGCCTGAACATTCAAAGCTGGACCAAAAGAGCTCTTCAGCTGGTTGGCTTGCATTCCCATATATGACCATCTTTTGAAGTCTAGGACAGTGGTCCTCAACTCCGGTCCTCAGGGCCCACTAACAGGCCAGATTTTAAGTATTACCTTGGGGAGATGCAGACTAGAGTACTGCAATCACTGAGCAGCAAATTATATCACCTGGGATGTATTTCAGTTATCTTGCAAACCTGGCCTGTTAGTGGGCCCTGTAGGCCAGGGTTGAGGACCACTGGTCTAGGACATCTCTATGGATGAACAGAACTGGTATTCAGACATATTAAGGGTTGATGGAAACCCTGTATATCAGCAGTCAGAAAACGCACAGGCCAAAGTCTATACCTGCAATAACTACTTGTGTTTGAAGGATAGCTCAGTTCATCCATGGAGATAAGTGGAGAATGTCACATCTACTTTAAATCCTGTTTATCTGCTCCAAATGGTTCAGAGCAGCCTTTCTCAATATTTTTACCCCAGAGGAACCCTTTGTATATCAATGAACTCCTGCTAAAACCAATTCATAAGGAGTCAATGGGAAATGTCCGTTGGTGGTCAGTGTTAACAAAGCCCTTCTAACAGTTGTGGTCAGAAGGTCACCCCTATGCCTAGTACACACGGACTGAATGTCGGGAGACATCAGCCGTTTCAATAAATACCGGCCGACATTAGGCCCGTGTTCATGTCAGCTGGTCCGATGGAAGCCAGCTGTTTGGCTGGCTTCTGTTGGACAAGCATGCTTGAAAACCAGCAGCTGACCAATTCCCGACCAGCAATCTCAGCCAATGGCTGAGAGCACTGACTGGAGTGTTCGGGTGGGGGCACGTCCCGCTGTCAGAACAAAATAGCTCAGCGGGGGTGATCACTGTACTAATGTCAGATCGTGCTGGGTTGAAAAAAAATATATATATCTGTTAGTGTGTACCAGGCTTTACACATAGCTAAAAAGATCACTTGTGTCATGCCATGACTCTGCAAAGTTGCAATGGCCCCAGACCTACACAGGCACAATCAAACAGGCGGGGGGTTAATCAGCCACAGCTCAAAGGAATCCTCAGCAACCACTGGATGAGTTCTGGGGTTCCAAAGAACTCTGGTTCAGAATGGGTCATTTAGTGGCACAGTCTTGTTAAATGAAGCCTTACTCCTAAAAATATACACCTATAAAGGCTCAATGTATAAAAGTTTGAGTTATAGTAACACTGGGTGGCACGATTATCCTATAGGCTTACTTATTGAGATACAGTAACCCAAGACAACCAGTCAGTAATTGTTCTTCACTGATCTAACTTAAACTATATAGCTTTGAATAATAAAATAAGGCCAAACCAAATCTATACCCAAAGTGAATAGACCCTGAGCTTGGGAGTCCTTGAGGCAGTTGCAGATTGTTTGTACTTTAGGAGTCCTTTCACACCTATGCTTTAATAGGCCATGAAAATTACTTCGACAAAGCCTATGGCTGGGTTCACACTATTGCGAATTTGATGCTGGTTTGCCCGTATCCAATTCACATGTCAGGAGATTGTGACTGGCTCTCTATGAAGCCGGTTCACATATGTCTGGAGCAGCTCCGGTACAAATCGCACAGGAGTCCTGCGCGTCTTCTGGTCTGTTTCAGGTCCGAATTCAGACAAAAATTCGGACTGAAATCGGACCTGAAACAGTGACGCACTGGACCCTACTGTGAGCTGCTCCGTGCTGCAGTGTGAACCCAGCCTAAAGTGTGTACTTTTAATAATGATTTTGACTGTACAGTTAGGACATACATATTTGTATTATATGTGCACATGCACAATTTTACTGAAATGCTGGTTCCAAAATTATTAAAAATTACAGAAGTGTTAAGGAATCCTTCCTGAGCCATTAGCATTCCTCACTTGATCTTCAAAGGCCCAAAGAATTAAAACAGGAGAAGAAGAAAAAAAAAAAAAAAAAAAAAAAAAAAAAAAAAATCAATGGCATTGATCAAGCATGTTCAATGCCATAAAATACTGCAAAACATCCATACAATCAATGTCAATCACTGTCAACTAAAACATTGTGAAGTCCAACAGCAAAACTGTATGCACTCATTTGAAGTTTGCTCCAGTCACACCTGGCATTTTTAGAACGCACAACAAAGTGCACAGAAAATTAGTGTTTTGCTGCAAGATTTTGGAAATGTGCCGCAAACGCGGCTCGCATTTGCGGTGCCAATAATTGTTAATGGCACCTCGAGTGTGGGTAGCAGGCGTGCGATTGCCATGTGTTTTGTTGTGTGCTAAAACCACAGTAAAAACAACGCACCATGCTTAACTAAAATTGAAGCTTTTTTTGAACACTCGAAAAAAACACACACACACACACGAACACACACACACGAACACACACACAAGAACACACGTGCAGGAGGGGCGGTTGCCCTGGGCGCAATGGTTTATTGCAGGGATGGGGGCCTTGACCCTAAACCTAAGGGAAGGAGGGGGGGGGGCGCAGTTTGTCATCCTTGCCTTGGGCGCTGGATGACCTTGTCCCAGCACTGCGCACACACACATAAAAAACGAACAGATGAAGAACGCAAGTTCCCTCAACACTCAGGGGTGAACCCAGCCTTCGTGCCTGGAAGACCAGTTTGGTATGAACTAGAAACAGTTTGGCCATAATGGTGACATGAGGCTGTAAACAAGCAAATGCAACAAAGGGTTTGTAGCATTTTTTGCAGCAACCTACAAGTGCTTTAATTGCATCCATACAGTTTGAAGCCTTTTTTTTTTTTTTTTTTTTTTTTTTAAAATGAAGGTTTTCATGTATCCAGGTAACAATATAGCTTTTTAGTAGCTGCTAACATATAACTGGATTCATTCTGACATGTGTACGATCTTTTCCTACCTATATAAGTGGCTTCCTCAGTTCTGGAGGAAACCAGTTGGATGTGCAGTGAAATGCATTCACTGTTGAAGGCCAGCCAGGTCCAATAAATGTGACCAACTACTACTAGCTGATGCTTAGGCTGGTTTCATGAAAATGGAGAACTAGAAAATATAAAAAATGCAGCTGAAAGATTGATATCACATACTTGCCAACTGTCCCGTTTTTGCTGGGACAGTCCCGGCAAATAGGAGCCTGTCCCGGGTAATTTACATTGTTCCGGCAATGTACTTATTTACACTTTGCACTTTATTTATATTTACATTTTTTGTATGGTCACACCTGAGCACATTTGACACTTTAGAATTGCAGGGAATTGTGATGAGAATTTTAAACTTTAGGCAGAAGTAGTGCAGCTGAATGGGAGAATTATTCCAACTCTGCTACTTTGGCCTCAAGTTTAAAATTCCCTTTTCAATTTCCTGTAATTCTCTATTGAGTAGACCCTATAATCTGATAAGTAGGCGGAGATTAATTATGTGGAGTGGGCGGAGCTTCAGGGAAGTGGGTGTGGTAAGTAATTGATAGCTGTGCTGCAAAGTGTCCCTGGAAATATTTTTCAAATGTTGGCAACTATGATATCAGCTGTCTTACTCAAATATCTAAAACACCAAAATATTATTTTTTCCCACAAAAAAGCATGCCGACATCCTATGAAAGAACATGGCTTTTTCAGTACTCTTTTTTGGCACAAGTCAGCAACTAACTAAACTAGACTAAGAGACCCCAAGCCTGGCTTTCTTTGGCTTCATTATTTTTGAGTCACTAAGCCAAAAGGCAATGGGGAGCACCAAGGTAAAGTCAGAAGAACTACTGGATATTTGTTCTGGGTCAGTAAGGAGTACGAAGGGCAAATAAGTCACCATGGCAGCCATGCAATTGGCATTCTAAAAAGGAGTAGTCCGCATTGGCATCCTACGGATCTTTTTCAGTTTACGTTCCTTTAAAATGGCTCTTTCATCTCCTAGAGTGGACTGACTGGTTTCAGAATGCTTTGTTAAATTGACTATCATTAGACTATGGGCACGTGTGGTTCAGGTACAAACTGTTCTGCTTAGACACTTTTGTCTTTTCTTGAACCTATCTAGAACACTGTTAACGAACAAGGGCTCATTGGATACCTAAGGTTTATTCTGAAATTGCAAGAGGTTCCTTAAGCAATTGCTCACTGACAGATAAAGTAACGACCGACACCAATGATCTTTTAAGCGATCTGTATGGGGGCAATCTTTCTTAATAACCACAAATGTAAGAAGCATTACTTAAGTGACCATCATGCTGAAGTACTATTAATAGCAGGGGTTCCTTGAGACCAGAAAGTTATTTTAAGGGTTCCTCTATGTTAAGGGCTAGTCTAGAATGAAAAAAAGAGTCAAATGATGGGCAATATTTTTCAGGAATGGAATATATGCTTCTAATGAGAACCTGTAGACCCCTTTCACATGGGGCGGATTTCCACCTGTTCAGTAGGGGGGTTCTGTGAGCTGATCCCCTGCTGATTGGAGAAGAGTGGGTGAATGTCAAACTGCTCTATGGGTGGCCAGGAGCAAATAGGCTCCACTGTTCATTTACACCCGGCTACCTTTGATCTGCTCTGTGTAAGAGGATGGAGCCTCTGTTTTTTTGTAGTGGGTCTGATCAGTCCCAGAAAGTAGGTGGGTGTACAGGGGCACAAGTCTTTTTACACCTGCCTGTCTATAGAAATTAATGGACCTTCTGATTAATGCCTTTTTCACACGCATTGATAGTTGGCCGTGAATTTTCGGCCAACGTCTGATCTTCGGATTGTTAGTATGAGGCTTTTCGGCCGAATAAAAGTTGTGCAGGCTATAAAATTTTTGTTGGCCGTCAACACAACGGCTGATTTTCCGTCAGTCAGTACAGATTTCGGCAGACAAAAATCTGATGAGCAAGACTGGGCATGCTCAGAGAAGAAAAAACACACGGAAAGTAAACCAACACATGACATCACTTCTGAAGTTGGTTTTTGTTGGCCGAGAAAATTCATGTGCAGTCTAGAGCACATTTCAACCAACAAAACACTGGACAAAAGACGGCCGATCGGTTGGCCGATAATCGTTGCGTGTGTACGAGGCTTAAGTCTGTCTGAAAGACTGAAAGGCAGACCTGATCTGAACACCCATCTGAAAGAGGCCGTCAAAAAAAAAAAAAAAAAGACAAAAAAATTACAGAGCTAGATGCAATATTTTAAGCCCATAGACTGTCTGGCTCCTGGGAATTACCGAGACTTGGTTCTTTCGGAGTCAAAGACTAAACAGAGACCTAGGGAGCCAGCGGGATAAAGGTGTCCTTATCTGGGTATATTCATGCCTGCACTCCTGCAACAATGTCAACTGAATTACAGTGTCTACAGAGATGAATGGAGAGCCCTAGGTATGAATAGAATCAGCACAGGAAAGAGGGCGAGTGCATTTCAGATCTTCACTCCCCATCAGGGCACACTTGGATGTTCCATAGGATGAGAGACATTTAGCATACTTGTTGAATGGAAGGTAGTAGAACACACACACATACATATACATATATATATATTTAGAGAAAATGTAACAATGGTTGCTGTTGGAGCAAAATTTCCCACCACTTTTTTCCAACCAAGGAAGTTTAAGAGACAGAAATTTGCACGAGGAAGGAAGTCATTGTCATCTGTTGACTTCATCACCACAAGTGACTTTGAACTCCGATGACAGGTCAGCTAACCACGCCCCTGACGACGTCACTCTGACGAAACCGGTCGGGAGGTTCCGGACATCGCGCCTGTCACGCCCCCAAGACGCCGGCTCGTGTTTTATCCTAGCGGGACGCCGCTATTGTATACTGTCTGCACATACATGTCTGCCATAATGTAAGTAGAACTTTAATAAAACCAATTTAATTGTATTACGGGATTACGCTATGATTTCCTTCATTCCTTGCATACTGCCATACATATTGGAGTCATATCTGCCTTGTGACTGAGCGGGGTATAGGAACACACGGAATTGATCCTGGTCCACTGAAGTGGAGGAGAAAGTCCATCCCATTAGGGCTAACACTTCACGCCTAAGTGGCTTATCCATTAATTTGGAGGCCCACTAGTTGCGGTAAGCAGCCACCTTATTCACACATTTGGGTGTCTTTCCAACTCTGCTCTCCGCACCTTGGGATTTCTACTCTGCATTGGACTCTCTACCATCCTTGCAAGTTGATTGTCTTTTTTAATATAATGGACTCATGTTTCTATGCACACTTGGGTTTGGTTGAGTGATTAACCATACTACAGTTTTTAGCCTTTTTATGTATGATTTATTTCAATGTTCCTAGCGCTGCACTATTTTGATATATATATAGGTCAGCTAATGTGTCTGTAACTTCACACAGAAGGTTGTGCACCCATTTCCCATCCGGTCTCAATGCAACACAGAGCTCTGTGTGCCCTTCTACCAGCCAACTCATAAACCATTATCCACAGATGACAGAATTTCATATGGATGACAATAGATAAAACACACTACATACATTGTGGTATGTAAATTTAACAGTTAACAGTGGAGTAAAAAAGGTCCCTTTTGAAGTCCCTGCTGTGTTCCTAAACCCAGACGGGATGCCTGCTTGGGAAGGGCGCGGGGCCTGGTACGGAGCTGTTCCCTCACCCCTTCTGCCCCTTCCTTTCTCCTCTCTTTTTTACTCTCTCTACTCCAGTTGCGCCATATGCGCTTACAATTATGGGTTTATTGCGAAGAAACTAAGGTTATCCTAAATGGTCCCTCTATCCTGGTGTTTACATACGCACCTTCGAGTGCCCCAGGTACGGCCTAGTGCCTTTGACACTTGCGCTGTGTTTGCTGACATTTCCATGAGGTTTCTGATGCTACAGTTTTTTTATTATACTTTCTGTATTAGCCTTCTTCCTACATAAGATTGTAATTTATATCATTGTTGATTACCTTTGTGATCTGCCCGTCTTGATTACCCTGTACTGTACTTGCCTTTGGTTCAACTTTTAAAATAAAATATTTGAAATAAAAAAGTCCCTTTTATCCAAAAAAAAAAAAAAAAGTGGGATTATTGCTGCAGGTAGGGTGTACAAAGGGATACATGTATGAAAACCAGAGAATGAAAAGTTTGTTGCACACACTGCACTCAATTAGATTCCAGCTAACATTTTTCTAGAATTCTGATAAAATACTGGACCCCCTGCTGCATGCAAAACAGGCACCAACTTCTTACACGATAATAAATAAATAAAAAAAAAAAAAAAAAAAAAAAAGGACACCTAAAACACGTTTTTTTTAAAATAAAAATATTGATGGCAATAGTGCCAGTGCCATGTTATCACCAGATCAACCCTTTTGATTCTATAAAGTGCCATATAATGGCAGAACAGTTATTCCAGTTTCTATCTCTACTCCCAAAACTATAAAGAAGGTGTCACTCCATCACAGCTAGACACCAATTATTTATAGATACGACATTCTGGAAGATCTTTCAAGGGAGTGTGATAATGTAATTTAACTTTGTGGTAGCCATGGCAAAAAATAAAAAGAGCTGTAAATTTCTCATTATTGGTGACCTGTGGGATTACAGTATGGAACAACCGTTGACAGATACAGCCCAAAATGGAAAGATCTCAGAAATAGAAAGGCTGTAACGGTTCCCAATTTGATGGAAGCCAACGTCAGACACAAAACACACACACAGGTGCTCACTTAGAAGGGAAACGGTGACACAATTTTCAAGTGTTTTTATTAAAGGGGAACTTTAGTCTGAAAATAAAAGTCCTGATAGATCATTTCAGGCTGGCCCCTTTTGCATGTATAGCTATGCAAAACATTAAAAATAACTGCCTATTTTGTTTAAAATCCATTAATACACTGTCTCACCCTGCTCTGCACATGCTCAGTTGCGCTCTATGTTTCGGCACTGTGCCGCATTTGTAGAGGCTGATCTGCTGACAGCTTTAAAAAGATGGCAGACTCCAGCAAGAAGATGCAGGAACAATGCTGGAGGCAATGTACAGCACACACTCATTTTGGTAGCAGAATTATTAATGTGGAATGTATGTTCCTTGCTAAAGAACATTATTATGGGTAAAATTCCACTTTAACCACTTGCCGCAGATTTACTGTGGCAGGCTGGCTCGGCTGTGTGAAATGACATAGCCCTACGTCGGTCACGCGCGAGGTTCTGGGGGGGGGGGGGGGGCGAGCAATTGTCTCCGCCGGTGCGCTACCGTCCCCACTAGGCAGCAGGGATGCCGATCCATGGGACCGGTGGCCACGATTGCCGCCGGGCACCCACGATCACTCCCTGCTGAGATAGGACAGTCGGCTGTTGTAAACAGAGCTGACCGTTCTTCTCTCCGAAAGAATCACAGAGTGCCCGTCATCCTTCTATATAGGATCACAGGTCTCTGTGGTCATTTCACAAGCCCTTCCCCCATACAGTTAGAAAACACTCCCCTAGGCTCACACTTAACCCTTTGATCACTCCTAGGTTAACCCCCTTTCCTGCTAGTGTCATTACAGTAACAGTGCATATTTTTAGCACTGATTACTGTAGTAATGTCACTGGTCCCTCCAAAAGTGTCAGTTAGGGATCCAATCTGTCCACCGCAATGTCACGGAAAAAAAAAAAAAAAAAAAACACACACACACACACACACACACACACACACACACACAACGCTGATCGCCACCATTACTAGGAAAAAAAAAAAAAAAAAAAAAAAAAAAATTATAAATTACATAAATCTTTCCCCTAGTTTGTAAACGCGATACCTTTTTAGCAAACCAATCAAAATACACTTATAGCGATTTTTTTTTTTTAACCAAAAATATGCAGCAGAATACAAATTGGCCTAAAAGGATGAAAATTTTTGATTGTTACATTTTTTTTTTTTTAGGAATGTTGTATAGCAGAATGTGAAATTTATACATACATATATATATATATATATATATATATATATATATATATATATATATATATAAAAAATAGATAGAGATACATACACATATATTTATTTTTATTTTTTTTTCAGAATTGTTGCTCTTTTTTTTGTTTATAGAGCAAAAAATAAAAAATTGCACAGGTGATAAAATACCACCAAAAAAAAAAAAAAAAAAAAAAAAAAAAAAAAAAAAAAAAGCTCTATTTGTGGGGGGGAGAAGGACATCAATTTATTTCGGTACAGTGTCGCACGACCGCGCAATTTTCCGTAAAAGTAACGCAGTGTCGAATCACCAAAAATGGCCTGGTCATTAAGGAGGCAAATCCTTCCAGTACAGAAGTGGTTAAAAGAACAAACCAGCAGTTCCATCACAACCGATTCCCCTCCACTGTTACCATCTTGGCCAGTGTCCAATGGTTGTAAATAAAATGAATGAACAGATTTTATGAAGCTGTCCTGAAAAGGATCTTTCCCCAACTTCATAAGCAACTATTTGGAGCTTTTGCATATCTAGATCTTCAGCCTTTTCCAGCAATGGTCTAGAATAGTAACCCTAGAAATTAGCATAAAATTGCAGACTTTGCTTGCATTCCAAGTGAATGCTTCAAACACACGCAAAATGATTTCAAGCAGACACCAACACTATGGATGAAAATCTGCCGTTTTTTTCTTTTTTCGCAGTGGAGAATACAGTTCCAAAACCGGAGCAAAAAAGTTGCCTTATAAAGTACCATAGGATAACTGTATATGTAATTACAGGAATGCAAACAAATGAAAAATCCACGCATAGATTTTTGTTCAACTTGTAGGCTAATGAAAGATCACAGAGATTATTTGATCAACGCTAAACAGCGTGGATGGATGGTTTCTCCACGACTGTGCCTGTCAGAATACCTGAACAGTGGCTACATTTGATTGGATTCAGTCACTTTTTAGTCGAAAATTTGCCACCTGATTCATCTACAAAAGTCAATTGAATAGTTGACATTTGTTGAGCCAAGTGGTGCTGATAGGTAAACCCACAGGTTAAATTTCAGATGATTCCGCATGAATTGGCCCAAATGCAAGCTACGTTTGGCAGCCATTATCCTGGCTTTTCATCAAAAAGACATGGAAAAACGAGGGGAGGTTTGGGACTTTACATGGGGTACATGATGCCGTGTACCTCCATCCCTATTCATATAGAAAACGAGGGGGGGAATTAAAATTGGGACTGTCACTATACTGGTTGATAACGTATGCCTAGCATATATGGACTGTCAAAAACAAGAAGAGATAGATATATATATATCTCTATCTGTATGAGAGAGATTTTATGTGTGTGAAAAAAAAAAATATATATAATAATAAATAAATATATATATATATATATATATATATATATATATATATATATATATATATATATATATATATATACATACATATATACACATACACACACACACACATACATACACACACACATATATAAATTATATATATATATATATATATATGATTTTTTGTGTGTGTGTGTGTGTGTGTGTGTGTGTATTATATATATATATATATATATATATATATATATATATATATATAAAAAATTAGAAAATTAGTCACAGATAATAAACATTGGTAATACATCATGGTAGAAACAGTACAAGCCATTAATCACAAAGTTAAACCTAAATGACATCACAGTTGGAACCACAAATAAGAAAAGCCATAGGTATAAAAATGCAATCATAACCCACTCACGTGGGAGTAATCATCATAAGCTGGTTGCGAGCAGAGTCTCGTTGAGGTAGATCTAATAAATAAAAACAACATGTGTACCACAACTTGATAGCTGAATGATTGCATCCTAAATGCTCAACGCGTTTCATGAACTATTTATCACTTCCTCAGGAGAAATGCAATCAATGTATCTATAGTGGACATGTAAACAACAGTAGAATTAGCCCCCATTCACACTAAGGCGACCTGTTTGCCTCACAGGTCGCCGTAGGTCGCCTCCCATAGGGAAGCTGCGGACCCGTTCTAATAGGAGCGACAAGTCGCTCCGACTTAGAAAAAGGGTCCGGAGCTTCTTTGGGGCAACCCGGAGGCGACCGCCATAGACTTCAATGTTATGCGAAGTAGCGTCACCCCTATGTGAACGGGGGCTTAGGTTAAGTACGACAGTAACTTTTTACATATAAAGTACTTATAGCCCAAGAGGTGCCTCGTGAACATACTACTCACACTTCAGCTTGTTTTTGATAGTCCATATATACTTGCCATACGTTATCATCCAGTATAGTGACATACCGCATATAAAGTCCCAATTTTAAATTCCCCCTATCGTTTCCTAAAGAGAGACACAGAAGGCAACATTGCTGACTTTCTGAAAATGCCTGACTGGCATCCTGAACCTCTGAAGTCTTCAGTCCTTTGAAACTCCCTCAAGGACTCCCTAATCTGCATACTTGCCCAGATCAGGGACTAAAAAAAAAAAAAAAAAGCGGAACTCTGAAGGTCAGCATAACAGCCAGGTGACCAGAATTTTCAGGAATAGGTCAGCAATGGCAGTGGCCACATTTATCTCAATGAGGTTTTAAGCTAAACTCCATTTTGGGCCACTTTCACCATAAAAAATAAAGTGAACACTAAGCCCTCATACACATTGGAGCAATTTGGCTGGTCAAATCGCATGCCAAGTCACAGCCGATTGCCGGCAATGGCGCCAATTTATTCGGTGCAACACGACGGGCTTTGTGGTGCCGCACCAATTTGCGAAAGTAGTTCCTGCACTACTTTTGTCCATTTTGGGTGTGACTTAGACATCTGTGCAGGAAACCAAACAGATGTCTTTCAAGTCACACTGCAATGCGACTTTGAAATCATGCGTTCAATGTGAACAAGTAATGAAGGGAGTGCAATGTGTTGCTGGTGCTGCATTAGGTACCTATAGTTCCAGCTGGTTGCGGTCTCTGCAGTTCATTCTGAAAATATCTTGCATTCTTTTCAATAAATGCAAAGCATTCTGTGATTGTGTGGTGGAGATGCAGGTGAACATTGCAAGGTCTTCTCCAATCATGAAACACCTTCGACCCATTGAAAAGAATGCTAGATGTGTTTGGAATGGATGAGCTGCAGAGCGATTGACCCACTCCGGCCTATGTACTTCAATTGAAATCTCACCTATTTTTACAAAGCAAAAAGTTTAGATTTAAAGTCACCCCTAGCTTTGCTGCTGGTGTGAAACTACAAGCCCCAGCAAGTCATCCTGGATTTTGTAAGATACAACAAACCTGCAGGAGTGCATTGTGGAAACCTAACTTCTATAAATTCACTGTCCTAGTTCTGCAAGTTAAAGAATGGATGGAAGTGAGCAGAACGCATTGCCATTTATACCGATACTCATTTATCACTATATAATGGATTACCTTTCAGCCACAGCCTCCAAGAAATCAATAAACAAGTTTTTCAAAAGTAAAAGAAAAAAAAAAAAAAAGATAAGAAAAGAAAAAAATAATAAAGAAGGAGGAAGAAAGAAAGGAAAAAAAAAAATCGTTTAGCATTTCACATGACTTGTGAGCAAAATCACCTAGTTTTCTGTAAATATAGGATACTTCCTTCACCAAAAGAAAAAAAAACAAAAAAAAAAAAAATACACACCCTTCAAAGATATAGAAAATTACCTCCAAATCCTGCATGAAAATCCAGCAAGCTCCTAACTTTTTGTAATGAGCCAGCTTTGTTGCTTCTGCTAATGTGAAATCCCAAATAGTATTGTCAGCCCCGGCGGAGTTCTGCCCTTTTGCACTAGGGAAAAAGCTCCAAATCTTCTAAACAAAGGGCAAAGATCTTTCAGATCTGGGGGTGGCAGACTGTGGCTATTAGGAGTAAAAAAGGTCCCAACATCAGTAGGAAAAAACAATGACCCATCACTTATTTGTTATTGGGAGGAATTACTGTATGCTCCATCATTGGTGTCATTAGGCCCCATTGCTGGCGTCCTTGCCAAAAATTGTGCCCCTTCATTGGTTTCTGGGGGGGGGGGGGGTGGTATCAATGATGGATGAAATTGTGCCCCCAGGGCCATCTTTAATATTAAATTGGACCCTGGAAAAATATTTTCTTGGGCCCTCCCAAATCAAGGGGGAGCTGCTTTGGGCCCCACAACAATGACTGGGCCCAGGGCGGCTGCCCCATTTTGCCCTGTGTTAAAGACGGCCCTGAGTGCCCCAAGAGCCGAATAAAACAGAAGCAAAGCTTTGCATACTAGCCCTGGGCTGCAGTTTTGAGACCACTGGACTAGAGGAACGTGTGCTGTACTGATGTAGGAGGTCAGAAACTTTTGGTACAGTATAGAAAGGGCATGAAAAGCAGAACAGATTAAGGGCCGATTCACACTACAATTTCTGCGCTCCTGATGCATTTTTGCATGCACGCTTTTGATCCGTTTTAGTGCATTTTTGAGCAGGGCCCTCCGATTACTCCTGTATTGAAACTGTACTGTCGGCCCTCATATTGTAAAGCACTGCGCAAACTGTTGGCGCTATATAAATCCTGTATTATAATTGTAGCACAATTCCCAGCATAGGTGCTGGATATGGGTCCCCCTGGGTCACCGGGTGCAACAAAAGTACCCTTGAACATGTTTCTCCAAGTGTGAGCACCGAGACAATGACCAGTCCAGTATCTTTGGGTTTTTAGGTTTATTTAGGAACTTGGATGGGAGAAGGGATGAGTGGGATACTCCTGCAATTGACCTGCAATTGAACTATTCACAACTTGACAGGGACTCTGAATAAAAGCTGCTTGACGCTGAGTAGCACTGGCTTGATGCTGGTCAACGCAGGCCGAGTGTCGGTTAACACTGACTTGATGCTGTAACTTCCCTTTTAGCTCCCCGAGGTACTCTCGCCTGAGGTAGATATTTGTACACCTTTGCTGCACTGCTGAACGCTTCAGGACCCACACTGGCGCCCCCTTCACTCCCCCATCTTCAGGGGTTTGAACACTTGGCACCCCCTTTCACTGCCAATACTACTGGTTAGCTGGCTCCTGGATCCCCTTGACCTTCTGGAGTGGTCCCCTCTCCTAGGCAGCTCTTGAGTATTCCCGATCCGGTTTTTCCTGAAGACTTCTGCCCAGCAGCTCCACTCGGTCAGCAACACTTTGGATCCCTCTCTGCTGCCCAGCTCAACCTCTGGTCCCGTAGGCCGACTACCTGGACCACCTTCACTCTCTGACAGGAGGAGAGACAGCCGTCACCTCCTCCTGGGACTGATGCTCCCGCCAAAAGACGCTCTGTCACATGCTCCCCACAGATTTATCTCCGATACCAGGGTGCATTGCGGTAAACGCCGCCCACTGATACACACAGTCTTAAACCCTAGTGCGCTATTGGCTAGGTTTCCTCCACTGACCAACAGGATCCCTCATTGGATATAGTGGGGAGACTCCCCAGACTCAAAAGACACACCTGGAAACATGTGACAGCTAGCTAACAATTCAGGCCCCCCTGATAAGCAGACAGGGCCACATGTGCATTTTCCTAGCACCTACCTAGGAGGGTGCTACATAATAATAATAAAAAACTATTTTTAAAAAGCAAGCAAAGTGTTTTCCAGGTATTCCAAAGGCCCTAATTCACACCAGCACAGTGTGTTCCAGTGCAGTCAACACAACTATAACCTGCTGCATTTTTTCTGTATGGAAGGCGTCTGGAATGCAGCAAAACGCACCAAAAAAGCAGTGTCAAAATAAAATAAAAAAACATTGAAAACGCATCAAAAATGCAGTTAAACGAATGTGTGCGAAAACGCATCCAGAATACAGAAATGCAGGTAAACTAATGTATGCGAAAAACGCATCCAGAACACAGAAATTTTGATGTGTACCAGCCCTAAAAGGCTTCCTTTCCATGCAGATTTTCCCTCCTAGTTTTGTGTTGAGATGACAGGGTCTCTTTAGGCCACCAAACGGACAGAAGCCACTGATGTCAAGGCTGCACTGTGTGTAATCGCTAGTTCTTGTCCAAAGCACCAAGAAGCAGGGTGCCCAAGTGTGAAAAGGATTTTTTGCAGACGTGGGCCCCAAGCAACGGGCTAGCTTTGCTGCAGCTTGTCATTAATTTATTATATTTTAGAATGTTTTATACTTTTATATATCAAGCAACACATTTTACACAGCGATACTGTATTTATGCATCAATTCTGCCCTCGTGAAGCTTACAATCTAAGGCCCCCATCTCACATGCACATCTATTAGGGCCAGTTAGGACAGGAGCCAATTAACCTACCAGCATGTCTTTGGAGGGTGGGAGGAAACCTACATGAGCACAGGGAGAAAATTCAAAATGCCATGAGGCTGGTGCCCTGGATAGGATTTGAACCAGAGACCCAAGTGCTGCGAAGCAGTAGTATTACCCCCTAAGCCATTAAAAATGGAAACCCCCCCCCCCCCCAAAAAAAAAAAAAAAAAAAAAAAAAACACAGAGAGGAGTTACTAGTTCTGATGTTCTAACCTAGATGGTGAGCTCTTAGGACCCAGCACCCTTGCATCTGCTAACCTCTCAATGTAACGTGCGTGATTTGTGCTGTACGGCATGCACAGATGGCTTTACACAAACAAAGATGCATTATACTTTAATAATCACTTGGGTTATACTGAGAACATGGAATTAAACAAGCATCTCACTGGCTCGCTCTTTATGGGGGTTTATTCTTTCGGCGTTAAATCATTTTTTCCCTTCATATCTACTTTTTTTTTTCCCTTCCATCGCTCACTATAATAAGGATCATCGGAGCGTGAACCGAGAGAGCAAAAATAGAATGCAGGGAAAAAAAAAAAAAAAATTGTGAATGAAGCAACAGAGAATGGAAATGCTGAAGAAGGAATAGTATTAAAGTGAACCGGTCACACAAATGTATTTGTTTTATATCAGCAACCAAGAACAGGAACAGGGTAGATGCATTAGGGATCGACCGATTATCGGCAATGCCGATATATCAGGGGCCGATATGCACTTTCCCCGATATATCGGAATCGGCCCGAGGTTACTGATATTTCGGGAAAAGGATTGTGCCGGGGTGATGCCTGCAGCTAGCAGTGATGGCGAACCTTGGCACCCCAGATGTTTTGGAACTACATTTCCCATGATGCTCAAATATACTGCAGAGTGCATGAGCATCATGGGAAATGTAGTTCCAAAACATCTGGGGTGCCAAGGTTTGCCATCATTGAGCTAGAGGCATCACCCTGGTACCGCCGTCCATAGCCGATGGTCGGCTGTCCTGTAATGACAACCAATGCGGCTGAGAAGCCGCTCGGCTGTCATTACAAGGATCGGGAGGGGACGTCCCCTCCCGTGGCTCGCCCGGGTCTCCCATCCCACCGGGAGACCCGGGCAACCATCCTGGCATGGCCACCAAAGACCCGATCAAAGCCGCATTCGGCTCTGATCGGGTCTCCATGTAAAAACCCAGAAGTGATGTCATGACATCACTTCCGGGTACTCGGCGCCAAATTAAAAAAAAAAAAAAAAAAAAGACAGCATTCAAGAAAAAAGACAGCATTTTAAGTGCAAAAGGAGGGGTTTGGGGTCTTTTATACCTCCAGATCCCTCCACAACAGTACCGGTCAAGAAAAATATATATACATTTTTAAAGTACAAAAATAATCGGCCAATACCAATATTCAATGGGCAAAATATCAGTATCGGCTTTAAGAGAAAAAAAAAAAAAAAAACATGATATCGGTTGATCACTAATATGCCCTTAACATACAAATTCATATATTAGTCCCTGTGACACTGTCAACCCCGCCCACACTTGACGCACCAACGTTCTGGGATAGTCCCGCCTCCTAGCTATGCAGGAACCACTCACTTGTGCCCTGTGCACATCATACAGGTGTGCTGCATTAAAATAAAGCAGATCTGCATTTTTACGCAATACACTGCACCTTAAGCGGCGCGTCGATTCATAGTTGGATGAAGTGTCCCTATGAGAAGGAGATCTAAATAAAAAAAATGCTAACAAAAAAAAAAAGTGCAAAATATGCTCAGTTTGGATATTTTCACACTAGTGCGACTTGTCAGGCGACTTGGTCGCCTGACAAGTCGCGGTGGGTCGCCTGCCATAGATTAGCAAAGGACCCGTTCTAATAGGAGCGACACAAGTCGCTCCGACTTAGAAAAAGGGTCCTGTACTACTTTGGGGCGACCTGGAGGCGACCTGCATTGACTTCAATTATATGAAGTCCGTGCATGTTGCGCCGAGGTCGCTGTGCACCGCGACTTCACAGGTCGCCCCAGAAAGTTGGGTCGCCCCTGTGTGAACGGGGTCTGAAACATAGGATTCTATATGTTGAAGGTTTTGGAGCTTGACGCTACTAAACGCTCAGGTGTGAATGGGGAAAGAATAGCGGGTTGCACACTGATGACATCACTGAAGAAAAACTAACTTTATTCCAATCACTCAAACACGCTGCTGAAGCCTCGCCTTAGGGACACCCCGCTCTAAAGCGATAATATTCTAGTGTATATTCCTTTTGATTGCACGGCGCAATAACAAACACAGCCTACATGCGGGACGGGTGTCAACGACTGTCTGAATGAAGCCTAGGGCTGGGTTCACACTGGTCCAAATTGGCGGTGGGTTTCCTCACATCCAATTCGCATGTCAGGAGACTGTGACCGGCTCTCAATGAAGCAGTTTCACATAGCTCCGGGAAAGCTGCGGAGCGGTTTGCAGAAGGGTCCTGTGCGTTTTCTGGTCTGTTTCAGGTCTGAATTCAGCCAAAAATTCTGAACGAATTTGGACCTGGAACGGTGAACAGGACCCCTTGCTGGGAGCCCCTCAACACAGTGTGAACCCAGCCTAAAGGCCCGTACACACTTGATGAAAATCGGACAAAATATCCTCCGATTTTTCTCTCTTGCTCAGCGTTCATAACAGTTTTTAGTTGACCGTGCATAAATGTTCACGAAATTTCTCGTCCAATTTTTTTTTTTGGGACATTTGTTCCTAGACTTCCGGGCTGTCAGCAACTTCTGATCACGCGCGGTCTTTCGTATCCGATTTTTCACGGACATACTGCATACACATTAAATGAAAATTGGTCGTGCTGGGGACGGACGATAAAAATGTTGGTGTTTGTCCCTCCGTTTTTTTTCGTTGAAAATGTCGGAATCGGCTGCTGAAAGTTGTGTACACACTAGGCGAAAATCGTACGATTTTACCTCGGACGGGAATTTTCAGCAGATTTTCTACTAGTGTGTACCCTACTTAAAGCGGAGTTCCAGCCATTTACTCACCTGTCCAACGGTGCAGCGATGCGGCCGCCCGAAGCCTCGATCCTCTCCCTCGGCGCCGGCATCACTGCTGTGGGCACCCGGCTGTTACAGTTTGCGGCTTCACAGCCGGGTACCCACTGCGCATGCGCGAGTCGCGCTGCGCGCCGTGATTGGCCGGCAATCTTCTGGGACCTCTGACGTGTCCCAGAAGATTGCAGGGAGGGAGGGGGAGAGGAGAACTTCCGCTCAGGGCGCCGCGGCGCTCCGAGCGGAAGTGGGAGCGGGTACCTGTCAAAACTAGGTACCCGCTCCCCCCCCCAAAAAAATGACATGCCAAATGTGGCATGTCGGGGGGTCAGGACTCCCTAAAGCGGAAGTTCCACTTTTGGGTGGAACTCCGCTTTAAGTGTGGAGTGAGGACATGATCCTCGGCATGCGCCTGGGACTGTGTGGAGGATATGGGCGCATTTATTTTTCTTCAAACCGTCTACCAAGCACGTGAATAAGCGCCTACTGGACAGCTTTATCTGCATTTAAAACTGAAGAAAAATAAAAATAAAGGCCTGTTCACATAGACAATACAATAAAGGATTTTAGATTGTAAGCCCTCATGAGCTGGGCGCTCCTTATCCTGTCGTATTGAATTGTTGGAACTATAAAAAATGCAGTATAATAATAATAAAACAAAAATAATACTATCACTGCATACATTAACCACATACAGTTTTGATAGCGGTCCTCTAATCTGTTACCTCAGCCAAGACGTGTAACGGAGCAAATTGTCTACTTGCAATTAATGTATTGCTACAGCTGAGGCCTGCAACCAAACAAAACAGCTGCATCCTCCGTTCTGCCATCACACTTTTCCCTGTCAAATGTCAACATGGTATAAAGGGATCATATTTGTTAGAAACAAAACAAGCCAATTACCCTCATGACTGACACTTATATTATGTGCACAGCTTGGGGGGCGAAAAAAAATAAAAAATAAAAACTGAAAACAGCAAACAAGTACTTGGTGTTCTTGTGCACCGTGCCAACGCTTGGCAATATCTTTGGAATCTTTATTCCTCTTCCCTCACACGTCTGGGTACATCGATTTGCATTGAAAAGGTTTTTCCTCAGAAAACTAAAAGTATATGTTAACCCTGAGGGCTCATTCACACAGGCGCTCAGCCCTGTACGGCGCGAGGAGACGTTTACTTTATGTACTAGCGCTGAGCGGCGTGCAGGCGGCTCATATTAGTGACTGGAGACGCTGGCTGTAAAAAATATGAAAAAATATGGGCTGCCTGCTTACCGCTCAGTGCTAGGACAAAAAGTAAACAAACTCCTCACTTTACACGCTCATGTGAATGACCCCTGGGGATGTGACCTATATTGACTCACGGGCACACGCGATTCTGACAAATATACAGGGATGGGTGCACAGGTTCTGCATCAGAGTCTGTGCCCCTGTCCATGCGTACCTGTCAGACTCGCCTGTGCGGGTGCGAGTCCGCACAGCCAACGCATCTCCATTCGCCTGCACACTGCCCAGCACTAGGACAAAAAAGTAAACAAATGGCTTCTTGCACTGTACAAGGCCGAACACCCGTGTGAATGAGCCTGTAGGCCCCAGTCACACCTTACCATTTTGTAGCTTGAAGCTCTAAAATGCTGGAGGAGGAAAAAAAAAAAAAAAGAAAATCAATGATGCTCTATGGAGTTGGTTCACATCTCCACTCCAAATCTCCTGATACTAAAAAAAAAAGTTCTGGAGCTTTTTTGTAGCTCAAAAGTGGGCAGATATGCGCAATTTTATTTCCATAGAAGTGAATGGAAATGCACAATTTGCATGTTTTTCTGTGCGGTCGCGCGTTTTTCTGCTTAAATGCAAAAAGAAAAAACCTCAAAATAGTAATATGTGAATAAATGTAAAAGATACACAACTAACTAAAAATAATCATAAATAAATATATAATAAATAATTAACCTCTAACCTTAAAAATATAGTAAAATAATTATGAATAATAATAATAATAAACACCCAAAAATATTTTTATAAAAAAAACAATTAACCCCCAACCCAAACGGTAACTGTTAAAAAATAAAATGAATACTAATAGCATAAAGAGAAATAAAAGTTGATGGAGAAGCTAAAAACCTAGCAACAAAATGATGCAAGTGATGATAGTTCTCTATTGGCTAATAAAAAAAAAAATACCAAAAGCACAAAACCGCTGTATAAAAAAAAAAAATACACAAAAATGGTGTCAAAAATCATGCATAAAAAAAAAAAAAAAAAAAAACACAAAAAAAAAAAAAAAAAAAAAAACGCTCAGACACTACGCTCAAGTGTGAATGCATCCTTAGGGATGAAATATATATACAGACTCAGGTAGGGTAGCAGTTGCCCAGACAGCCACTTATTTTACATTGATAGATGTTGAGGTGCGTGGCCATCCACCCGCATGCATGTCAGATTGGGACAAGCATATGTTTCCGTGCGACCACTGCATTCCCATACAGCTGTTCATGGACAGCCTGCACACAGTACCTGGTGGCTCAAGCCGCATAAACACGCAGTCCATTCACAGACTATGGGCCTCAGCACCCGTGTAAATGAGGCCTAAAAAAGGTCCCTGTTGATCTCGAAAGTAACCATCCAGTGACCCCTTTGCAATATTATCTCAATGTTGTTATTAGGACTGAAAGTGTGCAATTTTATCAAAACATGTGTCAATATAAAGTTAAAAGACATCCCGCCCCCCCAATCGGTTCGCAGAAGAAAAAGAAAAAAGTCAACAAGCAGCACATAGGCTAGGTGGTTGGCACTTCTGCCTGGTAGCACTAGCATTTTCAGTTCGATTCCCAACCACGGCACTACCTGTGTGGAGTTTGCATATTCTTCCCTGTGCCTACGTAGGTTTCCTCCTACACTCTGAGTAAAGCCGGGTACACACTTAAGTTTTTTTTTTCATGCATCCCAGCGGGCTGAGGACGCTAAATGGGAGTCGGTCGGCTGCTGGTTTTCCAGCATGCACCTCCGACAGACTGACATACACACAGGCCGAATTTCGTACGTTTTTTTTTTTTAACCGGCTGTTGTCTCCCAATAGTTGGCCTGTGTGTACGGGGCTGTAGGAACAGGATCTGACTGGCAACTTTCGGCCCAGGGGGCAAGTACAAACCAGAGGCATGGTCCAGCAACTTGGCCCCCCTCCCACGCCTCCTCTTGACCCCCATTCCAGGCTCATGCTCTGCTCCAGGTGCTCTCTACTCACCGGCCGAATCTGGGTTCCCAATCTGGCCAGTAGGGGGGGGTGGGGGGAGCTGGGACAGCTCGGTCAGGGCTGACTGGGGGGGGGGGGGGGGAAGAGAGAGATGGAGAGTCTCCAGTGGGGCATGGAACCGGCCTCTGCTCTGACACAGTTTACACCATCCATGCTGGGGGGTTGGGAAGCCTGCGCTCTGTCCTGGTCTTCATCCCGCACTTAGTAGGTCAGCAGTGGGGACTTTTTACTTCTCTTCACCAGGAACCCTTTAGGCATGTCTGTGGCAGAAGCATTGCAGCCTTTTTGCAGGGCATCAGAGCGGCCCAGGGGGCAATTCCCCCCCTGCCCCAGTCCTCCCCTATTTAGAAACCTTAGATTGTAAGCTCCTTTAGGGCAGGGACTGATGTGAATGTACTATATACCGTATTTGACCAGTGCTGTGTAAGTGGACAACGCTATACAACAAGTACCTGTAATTCAAATAAAATACGAAAGAAAACTAATTTGGCCACCACATCTAAGGACTGGTAAATTACAAATATATATATATAAAACAATCTTTTAGATTGTAAGCTCTAACGAGCAGGGCCCCTCTAGTTCCTCCTGATTTGAATTGTATTGTAACTGTATTGTCTTCCCTCTCATTGTAAAGCGCTGCGCAAACTATTGGCGCTATATAAACCCTGTATTTTATTAATAATAATAATAATAATAATAATAATTCTTGTTTAGATACGCTTTTAAAATTTTTATTCAATATCTTAATATAACCTAAAGTTAGGAACCCAATGTAATTAAGTCCCAACAATCCACATGACCAAGTTCCCCTCCCGGGAGCAGAAGACCTTTTAGCAGTCGGAAGTTTTCCAACAGCTGTCAAAGCCCCCAATTTAACTTGACACTGAAACTTCTTCCAAAAAAAAAAAATAGTTCTACCTGTTGCATTCACATCAGGTCCCTATTCAATGGCCGGCAGATACGATTTCACGTTTTCTATTAACGCTTTAGACAAGAAAAGAAAAAAAAAAAAAAGGAGTAAACAGTGGAGAAGCTGTCTATGGAGATTGGATCTAAGCCTGGCCTGATCCCCACAAAAATTCTTTACAACAATAGCCAGTATCGGTGAGAGAGACAGGCCTTTGGGGGATGGGACTAGAACAATCAGCCTGAGAGCTGGGTGTGACAAGGAGTGTATAGAAGGGACTGGTGACCTCGGCTCTCATATACAATAACCTCCCCCTGGTGATACTGGCCAGACTACCCCCCTCCCCCAATCTAATTATTATTACTCAGACATTCCCAGAATTCCAGAACACCACAAAACACTTTCATAAACAGGCACGATGGTACAACGAGGGCGAGGACTGGCCAGGGACACATTTGGGCCAATTAAAAAAAATGAATGTAAAAGTTCTGGAACGGACGTAACCAAAATTTAAGCCTATTTACTCAAATCACTTAACATTTTGTTTGGTTTCCATTGGTTAATGCTGCTTGCGCTTCTTTTTTGAGTCTGTATTACTTTATTACCCCGGGAAAGAAAAAAAATTCTCAATGCAATCCTGTCATCTTGACTTAACTAGCCAGAAAAAGTTTGCAACTGTTGACTGCTCTACACTGGAACCAGCAATATTTTTTCCATGAAATAGCTGTTAAATGATGTACAGCAAAATAATAAAAACTGAGTTGAAGAGCAACCAGTTAGTGGCTTATATACCAGATTTAGGGCTCATTCACATGGGGGGTGCATGGCCGCACACCACCCAGATCAGTGTATTTATGCTCCACCAGTACAAATCAATGGCAGGCTCTCCGCAGCTGTCCGCAGGTAAGCATGGAGCGATTATCTGTGGCTAGGGACAGATGTGTGGCTGTGGACGCATACAGCCTGCGTACAGAGCTGCACATCTGGCCTTGGCCACATGTAAGCATGGAGCGATTATCTGTGGCTAGGGACAGATGTGTGGCTGTGGATGCATACAGCCTGCGTACAGAGCTGCACATCTGGCCTTGGCCCCATGTAAGCATGGAGTGGTTATCTGTGGCTAGGGACAGATGCGTGGCTGTGGTCGTATACAGCCTGCATACAGAGCTGCACATCTGGCCTTGGCCCCATGTAAGCATGGATTGGTTATCTGTGGCTAGGGACAGATGTGTTGCTGTGGATGCCTACAGCCTGCGTACAGAGCTGCACATCTGGCCTTGGCCACATGCAAGCATGGAGTGATTATCTGGGGCTAGGGACCGATGTGTGGCTGTGGTCGCATACAGAGCTGCACATCTGGCCTTGGCCCCATGTAAGCGTGGATTGGTTATCTGTGGCTAGGGACAGATGTGTTGCTGTGGATGCATACAGCCTGCGTACAGAGCTGCACATCTGGCCTTGGCTGCATGTATTCTCTCCTTGACAGTGGTGGCCCCATCACTGATTTGTACAGACTTCCCGCCCGCCTTGGAACATCAAAAACGTGGCTGTACCCATCATAGATCTGCTAATCTGAGTGGTGTACAGCCATGAACAGCCACATGAATGGCCCCTAAATTGCAAGCTTTCAGGACCCTAAAGCCAGGATCACCCTTATGCTGGTTGGGGTTGATGCATTTTCCCAGTGCGTTTTATTTTTTTTTTGACACGCATTTTTCTTGCGTTTTTGGGGGGGTATCTGTTGTCATATGGGAGAAACCAGCAAAAACGCAAGCCCTGCGTTTCCATTGAATTCTATGCAACCAAAAGCACAATCTGCTACAGGCAAAAATGTCCCTGAACCAAAAAATAAATAAATAAAAAACGCACCAGTTGAAAACGCATAAATGTGAACAAGACCCAAAGGAAATCATCAATGGACTGTAGTGCGTTTCTGCAAAACTGAAAACGCACTGCAAAAGGCATAGGTGTGAACCCGGCATAAGGGCCCATTTGCACTGTTGTGTTTTAACATGCTTGCTCTATTACACTAAAAAACGACCGTAGCGTGGTTCTACGCAATAAATATGCTATATGTTCCCATCTCGGTGCCGCAGTGCAGCGCTTTTTTAAAAGTACATGTCAGGTTTATCTGCCTTTTAGTGTGTTGGGAGGCTCATAGAAGTCAATGGCAGTGCATCAAAACGCATACAAGATGTGTTTTGAAGCATTGGCAACGGGTAGTAGGCCTTGGTCAATGACTGTTAACCCTATACACTCCAAAATTGCCAATCAAAATGCATGTCAATGCATAAAAGAAATGTCTGATGATGCAAATAAAAAAAAAAAAAAAAAAAAAAAAAAAAAAAAAACACCCCTGCACACACATCAAACAGGTGAAAGGGCCCATTCAGCGTCTCTGTTTTGGTGTATCAGTGCGGTGGGGTTGATGTCCTGCGTGCTTACAACGCATGACAATATTTGATGTTTTAATAAAGTTAAAAGGGAAAAAAAAAAAAAAAGAAAAAGTGAAATTTCATGCATTCTTATGTACAACAGCTGGAGCTGCAGTATGAAAACAGACAATGACTCCAGGCAAGCTCCAGTATGTTGCAGGAAAAAAAAAAAAAACGCAACATGTGTGCATTTTTCCGTAATGCACTGTAACCCATCTGAAGGCAGCATTATAGTGTGGACAGGGCACATGGAAAACAATTACTTTCTATGTGTCTGCATGATGTCTGGCATTCATAGGCGTGCGCAGGGGGTGTGCCAGGAGTGCCTGGGCACACCCTAATCACTGTGTGCGGTGCTAATTCCCCCTATTGCCTGATCTTCCCCCATGTTACACCCCCCACCATGCTGGCATCCCTCCTCTTCTCCTGCAGGGGGAGGTTTCAGAATGGAGTGGCGAAAGGGGCTAGTAAATATGTAATTTACAGGCCCCTTCTTTTTTAAATGAACACACACTCTCACTATGTTCATTCATAACTAAAGCATAGTAAATTGTGTTTACTATGCTTCAGTTTGTGAATGAACAGGAAGCCATTCAGCGCAGAGCACTATTTCATTCATGCACTGTCCAGTGCAGCTACAGAGAAAGCCATGTGTGTTTGAGCTTTGGGGTGCACACTCCTATAGGCTGCGTACACCTATGCTGGCATTAATCCAGTGCAAAAAAACAAAAAAACTATTTTTTCGCACATAGCGCCCTAAGGGCCCGTTCTCACCAGGTGCGGTAGGACAGGGTTGGGGGCCTATTCCTGTGCATTCCCACTGTGATACAAGGCTAAATGACTTCTCCTACATGGCCAGTTCACACCACTGGCTGGGAAAAAAAAAAAAAAAAAAAGGGGGGGGGACCAGTATAGCATGCAGTATTATTTTTTGCGCAGCACAGTGCAAGGCAATGTACAACCTCGCACTGCGCTGCTCCCAATAGAACTTTATGAAAACGCCACACGTTAAAAAAAATAAGTGAACAGTGCAATGTGCTGACATCACTACATTAGCATTGATGTAATCTCATCGCACGCTAGGGTGAACAAGCCCTAAAAAGATTTCCCATCATATCAGCTGAAGATATCTGGAGCATCTACAAAGTTGGCATCTATTGAATTATCCAAAAAAATAATAAATAAATAAAATAAAATACCCTGTTGCATTAGGAAAATGCTAATTTGCACCTGGCTATAAATAACAAAGACCAAAAAAAAGCCTCCATTCACTAATTCTTACAGTGAAAGTCTCAAGATTCTGAGATGATTCTATAGACAATTAGAGATCATTATTGCAGAGTGAATTGCGTCTAGAATAGGATTATTAATTTCCTAAGTAGGAGACCTGGGTATGCAGAGCACGTTCTATGCTGCTCAATGCAATTTAATCACTGGTAGTTTTCTGCAAGAAAAAGTTTTTATCCTGGTAGATTATAATACTAATTTGAAAGAGAAGCACTGTGGCCAAAACGCATACCAACCAATCAGCTAAGAGTAAGCTACCGAAAGATGAATTTGGATTGGTTACTCTTTTAGTGGTTACTAAGTTTACCAAAGTTCTTTGTTCTATTCAAAAGAAAACTCTGTCCTTTACCGAGCAGAGCCCCTCCCTCTACCTGCCTATCCTGTCACTGGATTCCAGGCATTCAAGTTGGACAACTGTGCGTTCAAAGTCCAAAGTGTTACTGAAGAAGTGTTCATTTATTATTTAAAACGTCCCCATAGAAAAATAGTTGATGACCTCATTGTAAGGATATTTTTTTTTAAATCCAGGATTCCCGTACCACCAGCCCTTGTTGAGGTTGGCCATATACTGGATTGGCCTTTCTCAACCTTTTTAACACAGAGGAACCCTCAAAATAACTTTTTGGTCTCAGGGAACCCCTGCTAAAGATAACTAATGCCTCGTACACACGCATCGATTATTGGCCGGGAATTTTCGGGCCAACGTCCGATCGGCCGATTTTCGGCTTGTTAGTATGATGCTTCCGACAACCGACTTCGACTTTTCGGCCAAAAAAAATCTGGTGTGCATGCTATAAAATTTTTGTTGGCCGTCAACACAACGGCTGATTTTCCGTCAGTCAGTACAGATTTCGGCAGACAAAAATCTGATGAGCAAGACTGGGCGGCGTGCTCAGTGAAGAAAAAACACACGGAAAGTAAACCAACACATGACATCACTTCTCAAGTAGATTTTTGTTGGCCGAGAAAATTTGTGTGCAGTCTAG
Organism: Pelophylax lessonae; assembly: GCF_965119305.1. NCBI lineage: Eukaryota > Metazoa > Chordata > Amphibia > Anura > Ranidae > Pelophylax > Pelophylax lessonae. The sequence goes on from NC_138779.1 coordinate 185,692,961, forward strand.
AGCACATTCCAACCTACAAAACACCACTCTGGACAAGTCGGACGATCGGTCGGCCGATAATCGTTGCGTGTGTACGAGGCATATATCTACAACTCATGATACATTAGTGTGAGAGTCAGTGGAAGGAATGCTCTTCAGGCCCCTTTAACACTTGGGTGACTTAATACCATGCCTAAGGTCTATGGACCTCTAGTCACATCAAAGTCGGATTACAAAGTAGTGTAGGGACTACTTTAAAGTCACACAGATATGAATGGCAAGCTCTGGAGGAACCCTAGTTGAGAAACCCTGCACTATACAATCTCCTTTAGATCCCCCAACTTTGTAATGCTTGGGCCTAAGCGATTGGACACCAATGGAATGGATTGCTTAGGCATGTCCTCATTTTACATAGCTTGAGTAAATTAACAAGATGGTAGAGTGTATGGCCACCCTCAATGTGATCATAAAACTGCCAACAAAGCCTACCAGCCATCTTAAACCCAAACTACCAACCCAATTGGTTTTCCTCCTGTCGATCAAAGATCTTTTAATATTTACAATTACTGCTCATAATTTAGGAATTCTTAGTGCCAGGTCACACTATGGCGATCCGACTTCGGGGGCGACCTGTGCAGCCGCGTGCACCGTGCCTGTTCCGCGACTTGCACGGACTTCACATAATGGAAGTCAATGCAAGTCGCTCCGATGTTGCCCCGAAGTAGTACAGGAACTATTTTCGAAGTCGGAGCGACTTGAGTCGCTCCTATTAGAAAGGTTCCCGTAGCACAGAATGGACCGCGACTTGTCAGGCTGACAAGTCGCGGTAGTGTGAACCGGGACTAATGGGCCATACACACTATAAGATTTTCTGAAGACTTTTTCCTTTAGATTTACCAAAAATCAGATAATATGAGGTCAAACCTAAACACTTTCAATTTGTATGCAATCTGGCAGGCCCTTGCACTACATAGAAAAGGTAAATATGAAGGAAATCTGACAACAAAAGTTGGATAGTGTGTATCCAGCTTTACGCTCTATACACACCAACATTCCCCAATTATGAATCCCTGATCTGGTGCACTACTGCAGAGATTGCCCATAGAGGCCAATACACAAGTTGGATCATAGACAAACCTTTGCCTGCTTAACAATATTTGGTATTTACAAAACAAGTCAATCCAAAACACTATAACAAAAAGGATGTCATAGCAAAATAAAATAATTTGTGTGTTTAACAATATTTATCATACACAAGTCAACCCTAAACAGGGAAGATGACATTGAAAACAAGGATGAAGAAAAAGAACCCACTATTGTATCCAAAGCACTGATCTACAAATCGATCATCATGCCGTATACAATGTAATAAAAAACGGTGTATACATAGCAACGCCATATAAACACATAACACCTAGTTAACCCTTAGGACAGGCAAAGCAATAAAGATGTAGTAAAAAATAATTGCAGTATATAAAAATATCACATCTAGAAATTTTTGTACTATATTTAAATGGCATATTATTTATTAGGAAGGGTGGAATGCTGCTGTATACCAGTATAAGGTTATGCAAGCAAGAAAATACAGGGTGAGCAGGTAGATCTATTAAAAGGCAGGAGGAGTAAATATTTAGCAAGTAGGACGTAGGCTTATTAGGAACTGGGGGGGGAATAATCAACAGACAAGTACAGTAAGCCTAGGTAGACCCAAGGACACACACATACATACATTACACACACACCATACACAAACAGTATAAAATGCACACATACAGTATAAAACGCACACATACCATACACATACAGTATAAAACGCACACATACCATACACATACAGTATAAAACGCACACATACCATACACATACAGTATAAAACGCACACATACCATACACATACAGTATAAAACGCACACATACAGTATAAAACGCACACATACCATACACATACAGTATAAAACGCACACATACAGTATAAAACGCACACATACCACACACATACAGTATAAAACGCACACATACAGTATAAAACGCACACATACCACACACATACAGTATAAAACGCACACATACAGTATAAAAACGCACACATACCATACACATACAGTATAAAAACGCACACATACCATACACATACAGTATAAAACGCACACATACCATACACATACAGTATAAAACGCACACATACTACAGAACACACACAATGACCTGTAACAAAATAATATAAAAAAGCAACAAAATACATTACACACACACAGTATAAAACACAAATATACTACAAAACACAAACAATGACCTGTAACAGAATAACATAAAAAGACAAAACACATTATAAATGCAACACTGTAGCACACAGCTGATGGATACATAAAGACAGCACAGAAGGACATTAGAGGGTAGAAGAAGCAAACCCAGACAATGACTATGCATTGTACAGCAGGCATACAGGTAGTCTGTACAAGGAAGGACACAGGTCTAAATGCAGAGGCCATATTGTCAGGGTTCTGTACAGAGAAGTTTTTGGATCTATATGTCCTGGGTGTAACACAAGGACATCACCTGGACATGTCTAGATCATTGCTGCCTTCAAAAGCAACCATTAGAGCGCAGGAGTTGTCACTCACCTGTAAAGAGAGGCCCCAGGAGCAGCAGAAAGAGAGGACACTGCATCCTGCAAGGGATGGATCCAGATATCTCTTGGGTCAAGGTCTGGATGGGTTGTGGGTCAAGCTCTTGTAGTCTCTTGGCTCAAGCTCTAGATGTCCCTTAGACCAAGCTTCAACTGTCTCTTGGCTCAAGCTCTAGATGTCCCTTAGACCAAGCTTCAACTGTCTCTTGGCTCAAGCTCTAGATGTCCCTTAGATCAAGCTTCAACTGTCTCTTGGCTCAAGCTCTAGATGTCCCTTAGACCAAGCTTCAGCTGTCTCTTGGCTCAAGCTCTAGATGTCCCTTAGACCAAGCTTCAGCTGTCTCTTGGCTCAAGCTCTAGATGTCCCTTAGACCAAGCTTCAGCTGTCTCTTGGCTCAAGCTCTTGATGTCTCTTAGATCGAGCTCCAGCTATCTCTTGGTTGAAGCCCTAGCTGTCTCTTGGGTCAAGCTCTAGTAGTCTCTTGGCTCCAGCTGTCTCTTGGCTCAAGCTCTAGATGTTCCTTAGATCAAGATCTAGCTGTCTCTTAGATAGAGCTCCAGCTGTCACTTGGCTGAAGATGTAGATGTCCCTTGTCTCAAGCTCTGGCAGTCTCTTGTCCCAGTCTCTGACAGTCTGTTGCTCCTCCAGTGTGCTGTTCTTTCCCCCCTTGTACCAGGCTGGATCCTCCTGTTGGAAGTCTCAGCTCCCTCTGCCTCCTCCAGTATCACCCTTTTCTCTCTCCCAGCTCTGGTTTCACTATTCTCCCAGCTGCTGACGTCATGTTTTACTATTATCATACCAAGCCCCGCCCGATTCACCTGTTCTTCCCAGGGATTAACCCTTTCCTCCCCTCCCCCTCTCCCTGCACTCAGCTACCAGCAAAAAAAAAAAGAAATCTAGGGCAGCGCTTGATCTGACATGCGAGGAGAGGACAGCCAGATCTAATGAAGCCTGCTTGCTGGAATTACATGCAATATAATAATAACTGTTAGCATCCTGGAAAAAAAATAGAAGGGGGGAGGGATATACAGTGGCAGCATCTCTCATAGAGAAAGCAGCAGCTGGGTGGAGGGAGTTGGGTTGTTGTTGGGGGGGGGGGGGGGGGATGTACATTCCCTCATTCTTTCATGATAAATTAGAACTCATTGGAGGAAGTAGGACCAGAATTGGGTCTCCCATGATTTATTGATCAGTTGCAAAGTTGACACCAATGTTCAATAAATCAGCTTTAATTTTATAAGCTTAGTGCGAGTGACCTTTCCCGATCCATCTGCTGATAATCTATTTGTCTATGGGTCTGTCTATCTAGGGATCTGAAATCCATACTTAAAAATAAATGCATCCCAGAGGAGCCCCAGCAAAGGTTTTTATTTACTTGGTGGTTGCAGTGAGCTGAGGAATGTTGCATGGATAAACTTTCACATTTTTAGTAGCAGATCCTGGGTTTCATAAGGAAAAGTGCGCAGAATGGAGAATCCCAGAGCAACCAATTACAATCCATCTTTCCCTGTAGTGAAAACTCGGATTTCATTTGTGGCTGGGGGTCGCTCCAGATGTCTTTTGCATTTTTTTTTGCATTGCATGTAGGTCTAATGCCCCGTACACACACGTCGATAGTCGGCCGTAAATATTCGGCCAACGTCCGATCAGCCGATTTTCGGCTTGTTAGTATGATGCTTTCGACAACCGACTCCGACTTTTCGGCCGAATAAAATCTGGTGTGCAGGCTATAAAATTTTTGTTGGCCGTCAACACAACGGCCGATTTTCCGTCAGTCAGTACAGATTTCGGCAGACAAAAATCTGATGAGCAAGTCTGGGCATGCTCAGAGAAGAAAAAACACACAGAAATTAAACCAGCACATGACATCACTTCTGAAGTAGAATTTTGTTGGCCGAGAAAATTTGTGTGCAGTCTAGGCACATTCCAACCAACAAAACACAACTTGGACAAAAGTCGGACGATCGGTCGGCCGATAATCGTTGCGTGTGTACGAGGCATTAGTCCCAGTTAACATTTCTGCGATGCGGGAAGGCTGCGAATATACAGCGTGTTCCCGCATCGCATCCGCACCCCTGGCAGTTCACACTGCCATATGCAATACGCTGGGGGTGTCAATTAAAAGTTAACGACACCCCCAGATCAGATCGCATATCGCAGTGCAATCTGAAAGTTCGCACAGAATCGGATCGCACAAGTGTTTACCACCATTCGATCCGATCCTGTGCAAGTTGGGTGCGATTGCGGTGCAAATTCAGCCATACAAACTGTATGGCTGAATTTGCACCGCACAGACATCGCATGTAATTTTAGGAGCAGTGCGCTCCGAATTACATGCAATCTCTGTGATCGCACAAATGTGAACCAGAACTAAAGCTGGATACACACTAGTGATCGACCGATATCGGTTTTTGTTGCCAATACCGATATTTTGGCCAATGCATATCGGTATCGGCCAATATTGGCCAATATTTTCGTACATTTAAAAATATATATATTTTTTTTTTTTTAGCACTTGACAGGTACTGTTGTGGAGAGATCTGGGGGTCTAAAAGACCTCAAACCCCTCCTCTGCACTTAAAAGCATTCAAAACGCCAAGTTTGGCTGTTTTGAATGCTGTCATTTTTTTTAATCTGGCGCCGAGTACCCGGAAGTGATGTCATGACATCACTTCCGAATTTTACATGGATAATCGTCGGTCGTGCAGGTTGGTTGCCTGGGTCTCCCAGTGGGACGGGAGACCTGGGTGAGCCGCGGAAGGCGGCGGGAGGTGGGGGGACGTCCCCTCCCACTCCTTGTAATGACAGCTCAGCGGCTTCTCACCTGCATTGGTTGTCATTACAAGACAGCCAACTGTCGGCTATGGACGCCAGTATCGGGGTGATGCCTCTAACTGCAAGCATCACTCCAGCAGTGGCGGCCCCCCCTATCCATGCGTCCGGCCCCCTAATCTACATGTGGGGCGCCAGACGCATGGAGTTCAATGGGGCTTTTTTTTTTAACCATGTGACTAGAGCCAGAGGCTCTCACAGGCTAAAAAAAAAGGGTGGGCTCGGAGCACAGAGCACTGCGCCCCGAGCCCACCCAGTTGTGTGACAATAGCGAATGAAAATTGGCTATTGTCACACGGATCCTCCTCCTGGCCAATCAGGAAGCGGGTCTTGAGACCCATTTTCCGATTGGCCGAAAAAGAGAAGCCATGCCATTGGGCATGGAGGAGGAGGGAGGAGACGCAGAAGACATTGGGAAGAAGCCGAACTTGCCGCCGCTTGCTGCTGCAGATATCCAGGCAGGGTGAGTGAGCGGGAGGGGGGGTCCTGTCTTGTGCCCTCCTGTCTCGCTGTGGTTCGGGGGGGGGGGGTATGGTGTGCGGCCTGGTGTGATCCAAGGGGGTATGGTGCGGTCCGTCTGCAGCCCCCCCCCCCAGCCCAAGGACTGCACTCCGGTACATACACTTTCCTGAAATATCAGCAATATCGGTAACCTCAGGGGCTGATTCCAATATATCGGGGAAAGGTTCATATCTGCCCCTGATATATCGGCTTTGTCGATAATCGGTCGACCCCTAATACACACTATACAACTTTTGTTGTTAGATTTCCTTTAGATTTACCTTCAGCTATATAGTGCAAGGGCCGGCCTGATTGCATACAAACTGAAAGTGTTTAGGTTTGACCTCATATTATTTGGTTTTGGTAAGTCTAAAGGAAAAAATCTAAAGACAATTGTATAGTGTGTATGGCCCATAAGGCTCGGTTCACACATATGCGATGCGGGAACCCTGCAAATCCACTGCGGGTTCCCACTTCGCATTCAAATCGCAGGCAGTTCACACTGCCATATGCAAATCACTGGGGGTGTCAATACAAAGTTAATGACACCCCCACATCAGTTTGCGTATCGCAGTGCGAACTGACAGTTCGGACAGGAATCGGATCGCTTTGGTGTGAATTGCGACTTGATTCTACTGCGGACCCAAAAAAGGGTCCTGTGCGCGTTCAGTCCGAATCAGATGCGAATTCAGCCATACAATCTGTGTGGCTGATTCGCATCGCACAGACATCGCATGTGATTTTCAGAGCAGTGCGCTCTGAATCACATGCGATCTCTGTAATTGCTATAGTGTGAACCGGGGCTAAAAGTCACAGCACAGTAATCCTTAGCAACCCATCAGAAATCTTTCCTGGATCTGATCTAAGTAAACTAAAATGTGGCTGCTAACAGTTACATCACTGAAAAATCTGCACTGCCTTAAGCACTGGTTTATTAAATTACTACATTTACACGTTTTTAATATGGCAGCTTTTTTTTTTTTTTTTTTTTTTTTTTTTACAGTGCAGCACACCAATTCAATTATGTTTTGTGCTAGGAAAATCATATAGAACCAGAAGAACTGGAATATTGAGCCCTGGTTCACATTGATGCGAAACAGGAAACACAATGACTCCTGTGCGTTTCTGCTGCAGGTGTCAATGTTAGATTAGCGGCACCCCTTTCAAAATGCAGTGCGATTTTCGGAAATTCGATCGATTCAGGGGTCTTGCACCATATTGATGTGGATGTATGGCTGAAATCGCACAAATCCAACGCCGTGCAAATCACATGCAGTGTCCCACAATGCACAAGTGTGAACCCAGGCTGAAAGATCAGTGAAATTCCAAGCAGCATTGTCAGTCTGAGGGAGAGGAGTGTAATGCTGGATACACACTATACAATTTACTATAGATTTTTTCCTTTAGATTTACCAAAACCATATAATATGAGGTCAGACCTAAACACTTTCAATTTGTATGCAATCAGGCAGGCCCTTGCACTACATAGTCGAAGGTAAATCTAAAGGAAATTGAACAACAAAAGTTGTATAGTGTGTGTCCAGCCTTAGATGTACTAGCAGAATTTGATACACTAACAAATTGAAGCCAAACATTAGCTCATATTGCAGTTACATTATAAGTTACAGCAATAGTTTTTTTTTCTTTTGGGATAAGGCTCCAGTCACATATATATGCGAATTGGATGCATTTTGAACTGCATCCAGTTAGCATGACATGTGAACCGGCAGCCTTCTCTATGAAGCCAGTTCACATATCTGCGGGTGCGTTTTTAAAGAGTCCTGTGCATTTTTCAGTCTTGTTCAGGTGCGAGTTCAAGTAAAATTTTGCACTTGAACCGGTGAATAAACCGCACCAGACTGCTTTGAAAAAAAACGCAGGGAAACCAAAAGTATTGGGACACTTGATAAAGGAGCATGCATACCCGGTGGGGTGTTCGCCCTTCTCCTTCTCCTGATGTCAGACGCTAGATGCTTCCTCCTCGTGACTTCCGCTTCTCACCCGTCCTAAAGACGTCAGAAAACCGGCATCTTCTCTGTCTTTATGAACATCCTGGGCCCTGTGGATGGATGCGAGTGAACAACGGAGCCACTGATGTCTGGACACACGCTATGTGGTATACCTCGATGTGAGTTACTACTATTTTTATTGTTTCTATTAAATATCATTTGCACTCAGAGGTGTTCTCCTCTCCTTCTTTTATAAAAAAATGTTTGACCATTCTTCCAGAAGCACATTTGTGAGGTCAGGCACTGATGCGGACGAGAAGGCCTGGCTCTCAGTATGCACTCTAATTCATCCCAAAGGTGTTCTGTTGGGTGCAGGCCAGTCAACTTCTTCCACCCCAAACTCTCTTATCCATGTCTTTATGGACCTTGCTTTGTGCAGTGATGCACAGTCATGTTGGAACAGGAAGGGGCCATCCCTAAACTGTTCCCACCAAGTTGGGAGCATGAAATTGTCCAAAATGTCTTGGTATGCTGACGCCTTAAAAGTTCCCTTCACTGGAACTAAGGGACCAAGGCCAACCCCTAAAAACATCCCCACACCATAATCCTCCCTCCACCAAATGAGTTGAAAATGAGTTTGGGGTGGAGGAACTTGACTGGCCTGCACAGAGTCCTGACCTCAACTGAATGGAACACCTTTGGGATGAATTAGAGCAGAGACTGCTAGCCAGACCTTCTCATCGAATGGAAGAATGGTCAAACATTCCCATAGACACCTCCTAAACCTTGTGGACAGCCTTCCCAGAAGAGTTGAAGCTTTTATAGCTGCAAAGGGTGGGCCAACCCAATATTGAAACCTACAGGCTAATGCACCATACACACGTACTGATTGTCGGCCGTAAAGATTCGTCCGACGACCGATCGGCCGATTGTAGGCTTGTTAGTATGATGCTTCCGACAGCCGACAGCGCACTTTCGGCCGAACAGAATCTGATGTGCATGCTTTAAAATTTTTGTTGGCCAACACCAGAACAGCCGATTGTTCGCCAGTCAGTACAGAATTCGGCCGACAATCAGCAGATTTGCAAGACTGGGCATGCTCAGAAAAGAAAAAACACACGGAAAGTTAACCATCACATGACATCACTTCTGCAGTCATGTGCAGTCTTTTGCAGTTTTCAACAGACAGACACGACAGCCCTGGACAAAAGACGGTCGATCGTTCGGCCGACAATCGGTACGTGTGTACAGGGCTTAAGACTGGGATGCCATTAAAGTTCATGTGTGTGTAAAGGCAGGCGTCCCAATACTTTTGACAATATAGTGTATAAGGTTCTTTTCGGTACCTAATACAGTTCTAAATCATTGCACCTGCAGCTGCTTTACTAGGCTCACGGGTACATTTTAAAAATTCATTAGTATGCTCACCACTGCTTTCAATCTTAATTGACCCATGACCCTTATATATTAGGTCACGTGGGTACAATGGAGTCTTAATTAACCAAATGTAACACAGGGTGTTGAAAGTAGTTGTTGGAACCTGAGGATTATTTTGGGGGGTCATGTTTTTAATTCCTAGCAAGGTGACAGGTTCTCAACTCAACAGGTTCTCACCTTCCTGGCGCTCTCCCACCACTCAGAGCCAGAAGTACAAACCCTGTGTAGGCTCCATGTTCATGGTGTCAGAGTCTACATAGGGTTAATGCCTTCTACTTCTAGTGACTTCTATTAGGGTCCTTTCACATGAGCGATCCGATCAGATCCGCATGTCAGTTGTTTAGGCGGATCTGATCGGATCCTCGGATCTGATCGGATCCTCCATGCATCCCTATGGGGCAGTGGATGTCAGCAGAGACATGTCCGCTGACACCCACTGCCATCCGCATCCGATCCTGTCCGAGAAATCCGGACGGATGGAAACCCTATTTTCCATCCGTCCAGGGGATTGGATCAGATCGGATGAGAGCGGACAGGTGGTCCGCTCTCATCCAATTCCCCCATAGAGATGCATGGGGCTCTGACACCTCCTTCTCACACACAGAGTGGAGAGGGAGCTGCCACCTGCCTGCTCAGTGAGGATCTGTGTATCAATCCCCCGCTGAGCAGCAGGGATCCGCCTACGGAGGTGGCCCATGTGAAAGAAGCCTAATGCCCCGTACACACGTACCGATTGTCGGCCGTAAATATTCGGCCGACGAACGATCGGCCGATTGTAGGCTTGTTAGTATGATGCTTCCGACAGCGCACTTTCAGCTGAATAGAATCTGATGTACATGCTTTAAAATTTTTGTAGGCAGACACCAGAACGGCCGATTGTTCGCCAGTCAGTACAGAATTCGGCCGACAATCAGCAGATTTGCAAGACTGGGCATGCTCAGAAAAGAAAAAACACACGGAAAGTTACCCATTACATGACATCTCTTCTGCAGTCGTGGGCAGTCTTTTGCAGTTTTCAACAGACACGACAGCCCTGGACAAAAGACGGCCGATCGTTCGGCCGATGATCGGTACGTGTGTACGAGGCATAAGTATGCTCACCATACCCTAAAGCCCCGTACACACATACCGATCGTCGGCCGACCGATCGGCCGTCTTTTGTCCCCGGGCTGTCGTGTCTGTTGAAAAGTGCAAAGACAGCACAAGAATTTTGTCCACCGACTACAGCCGACTGCAGAAGTGATGTCATGTAATGGTTAACTTTCCCTGTGTTTTTTCTTTTCTGAGCATGCCCAGTCTTGCAAATCTGCGGTCTGTCGGCCGAATTCTGTACTGACTGGCGAACAATCGGCCGCTCTGGTGTCGGCATACAAAAATTTTAATGCTTGCATGAAAGATTCTTGTCGGCAGAATGTGCGCTGACATCTGTCGGAGGCACCATACTAACAAGCGTACAATCGGCAGATCTTTCTTCCGCCGACGTTTGTATGCCGACGATCGGTACGTGTGTACGGGCCTTTAGACTGCATTCACATTCATTTGAACTGTGGGCAGATTTGCCACGATTCTTCCCACGATTTTAAAGTGCCGAGGTGTGAATGACAAATCGCAGAAAGCACATTTGAGATTCATTCATTTGAATGGCACCTAAAATTGCGGTGCGGTTCTGCCATGATTGTCACGAGATAAATCATGCTATAAACGCAGCGCAGTCACCCAAAAGTAGCTCCTGAACTTTTTTTGGGTCACAAGCTTCAGGTGATGGGAATTGCTGCGATTGCAGCGCCATTTATCGAGCGACAATTGCAGCAGAACCGCACCGAAATTTTAGGTGCCATTCAATTGAATGGCATCTCAAATGTGCTTTCTGTGATTTGACATTTGCACCTTGTCGCTTTGAAATCGTGGGCAACTCTGCCCGCAATTCAAAATGACGAGATGTGAATGCAGCCAAATTGACCCCGGCCACTCGTACAGTAGGTCACTTGGGTACAATGGAGTCTTATGCCCCGTACACACGTGCAGATTATCTGCAGACTTTTGTCTTCAGATTTACCTTTTCTATGTAGTGCAAGGGCCTGCCGGATTGCATACAAATTGAAAGTGTTTAGGTTTGACCTCATATTATATGGTTTTGGTAAGTCTGCAGACAAAAGTCTGCAGATAATCTGATAGTGTGTACAGGGCATTAAAAACCAACTTGACATTGCATGGTCTTGGGCATGGATGAGTAATGTGATTTTTATATTTTTTGCTTATTCCTATGTCTGGAAGGGCACAACCACAACTTCCTCTTTCTACTGTGTGGCTATTATAAACTTTGCATCATATGCCACACATAAAACATAAGAATGTGAGACATCATCCTTTGGAAACATGATCAGAACGAAGCTGAGCGGTCATCTTCTAAAGTGACACTGAAGAAAAAATCAGGTCTTATAAAAGAAAGATCAAAAGGGGACAAGGGTTAGCGGGGGCCCTCTAATACAGGAGGTGTGTTACTGGCCAGCTCACCAGGTGAAAACAGAAGGGAAAAAAGCCAAAGAAAAAAAAAAAACAAATGCAGCCATCACATTTAATGATTGGTAAGCTGCAATATAGTACATTTTTGGTTTGGGGTCTATTACCCAGGGGCGTAACTACAGGGGTTGCAGGGGTTGCGATTGCTACCGGGCCCCATGCTCCAGGGGGCCCAGTAGCAAACCAGTGGGTGAACTTCCAGGATTGCAAAAGTCACACTTGCGACCGGGCCCTGGCATTGCACCACTGTGGGGAGGCCCAAAGATTGCAGGAAGGGAGCCCACTGCAGAACTTGTGAAAGGATCCTGCTGCGGGACCGTAATAAAAGGCCATGCAACGAGAGTAAAGAGCCCCAGGATTAGTGGGAAGAGCCCTGGGCTTGAAGGGAAGGGCCCCGGCCAGGGATCTGGGGGGGCCCTTCATGGTTTCTTGCATCGGGGCCCTGAAGGCTCTAGTTACACCTCTGCTATTACCACTTTACACCTTCTATGCTCCATCCAAAAAAAAAAAAAAATTCAAATTGTTATGTTAAGATAAAATGTATAGTTTTTTCCACTTTAGGTTAGCAGTGATTTTATTATCAAATGCCAACACAGCAGTCGCTGTTGTATTCTTCCTGTGCCAAGTAATGTAATATTGAATTGCAAGCTCATTTTGTGACTAGCAGAGCATTACTTAGATGCTTGGTTTGTTTTTACAAGCCCTTAGGCGTATTTTTATTTTACGGGAGTTTTAGTAAGTGCTGCTCAGCAACACCCTACATCCAGACCGAGGTGCTTTCTGCATGCATGACCCAACAATGCCAACTTTAGCTGAGCAGTGGGTGAACCTGGCAGAGACAGAAAGTGAAAGCATGTCATTTAATCAGCAGGGATCTCAGTGATGTGGCATATGATGACTTTGATATTTTTAAAGGTCAGGATGTTAGAGGGACACTGGAGAGTCTTATATATAGAAACACAGTAAGACGCAGGGAGGGATCACAGGCGCATAGCAATGTACAGGAATGCTGTGGGAAGTAACATGGCACAGTGTGGAAGCACAGTAGTGAGCTGTAAGGCTTTATTTGGTAGAAAAAAATAAAATAAAATAAATTATATATATACAGTAAAACCTTGGTTTGAGAGTAACTTGGTTTAAGAGCGCTTTGCAAGACAAGCAAAATTTTCAAATAAATTTTGGCTTGATATACAAGCGATGTCTTGATATACGAGTAGCCTCAAGTCACAGCTGAGTATAAAAGAGAAGAGAGGAGCCTCTAAGTGTAGCAATATGGTTACATTTAATGAAGGTACAACATTTGGCAACTCACATGGTTGATGATTGGAACAGTCACATCTAAGAATGCAGGCATCCGGGGTAAAGCTGGCCACTTAGACCAGGCATGTCCAACCTGCGGCCCGAGGGCCGCATGCGGCCCGGAGCCGCAGGCAATGCGGCCCACTGCCCCCTGACAATTTTTATTTTTTTGCTGGGGAGGAAGGAAGTTGAGTCGGGGGCACAGCCACAGCGGCTTCCAACTAACTGTAGGCAGAGGCTGCCTCGGAGGGGGAGCGCTGCCGGATTAAAAGCAGATAGGGGATCTCCTGCTTACCCAGCGGCCGCTGTCATACGAAGCCTCGCTTGCTGGACTGGCTCCTATGATAGACAGCACATTGGTGACTACTATCATAGGAGCCGGTCCAGGAGGCAGGGCTTCGTATGACAGCGGTCGCCGGGTAAGCGGGAAATCCCTGCTCTGTGTAATCCAGCGGCTATCCTCTCTCTTCATTGCAGACTGCATTGGATGAGCACGCACTGGTAGGTTACATTGGATGGACACTGATCAGGCTGCATTGGATGGGCATGCGCTTGTGAGGCTGCATTGGATCGGCACTGATCAGGCTGCATTGAATGGACACTGATCAGGCTGCATTGGATAGGCATGCACTTGTGAGGCTGCATTGGATGGGCAATGATCAGGCTGCATTGGATGGGCACGCACAGGTGAAGCTGCATTGGATGGCACTCTTTGGGCTGCATTGGATGGGCACGCACTAGGCTGCAAGTGCCGTGCGTTCCCCCAGCAGTCAGTGACAGAGCTGCTGCTTTCCTGTATAGTTCCAGCTCTGTCACAGGTGGAGTGATATGAAATGCACTCCGTCTGTGACAGGAGCCATACAGGAAGCAGCGGCTCTGCTCTCTATTGCAGCTGCTGCTTCCTCCAGCAGTACCCGCATGACCAGCAGTACCCACCAGCAGTTACCGCACCAGAAGTACCCACCAGCAGAAACCGGCAGCAGTCTGCAATTAACTAGAAAAGGTATGTGCATTAGCGTGTGTAAATTGTTGCAATATGTTTTTTAATAACCAGTTGTGTTTTGCCATAATATGTTATGTCCTTGTTCATACATGTATGAATAAGGACATTATATTTCCTGGTTGCCTAAATCATATGTGCTAGGGGTGCAACTATCCCCCAGCACATGACTGTAAATATCCCAGCATGTGCAGTGTTGACTCCTACCACCATCACCACTTCAAATCACTGAAGGGGTCATGGTCAGTGGTGTATTTTGGTTTTGTGCTGCCCTAGGCAAGACTAAATTTGGGCGCCCCCCCCCCCCCCCCTTCTATATAAATTTGCCCCACTCCTTTTTTAACAGATGTGACTCCCTCCAAAATTGAAGGACTACAAGTCCCAGAATGAACCCCTGAGATCTCACTAGAGGGGGTGAGAGGGAGTGGGATGGAGAGGGGGGTGGGTGAGGGATAGAGAGGGGGTGAGGGAGAGAGAGGGGGGTGAGAGAGATAAAGAGAGGGGGTGGGTGAGGGAGAGAGAGAGGGGGTGGGTGAGGGAGAAAGAGAGGGGGTGGGTGTAGGAGAGAGAGAGGGGGTGGGTGAGAGAGGGGGTGAGAGAGAGGGAGGATGAGAGAGAGAGAGAGGGAGGATGAGAGAGAGAGGGATGAAAGAGAGAGGGATGAGAGAGGGGGATGAGAGAGAGAGGGGGGTGAGAGAGGCGGCTCTAGAAACCAGTGGCCTATAGAGTCTCAGGTGGAGGGGGGCGGCTTTTTTGCTGCCCCCCTGCAAAGTGCCGCCCTAGGCCTGGGCCTTGTTGGCCTAGGCCAAAATACAGCACTGGTCATGGTGGTTAGAGTGTTTCTTTAATACCTCTCAGAAGAAGTAATCCTCTGTATACTGATTCCATTTCATTTGATCATCCTCCAGTTGTGTTAAATTAGTGCAAAAGGCGAGGGGGGGGGGGGCTAGCGCAGGAAGGACATGGCAGCGTTTTATTACTTATATACCTTAACTATAGAATATATTTTATATGCGGCCCGAGAAAATGTCTTTACACTCAATGTGGCCCAGAGAAGCCTAAAGGTTGGACACACATGACTTAGACCATCCTCCACATTGCCATCTACGTCATCCCTTCCATGCTGCCCTTCGCTTTCAGATCACTTTACTCCAGGGTGGTCTTCCCGGAAAGGATTACAGACTGGCAGCCGGCGGTGCAGAAGATAGTATATGTGGACAGCTTTACCCCGGATGCCTGCATACTTAGATGTGCCTGTTTTATTCATGAACCATGTGAGTTGCTAAATGTTGTACCTTCATTAAATGGAACCCTATTGCTACACTTAGAGGCGCCTCTTTTCTCTTCAGAGATGTATAGTAACTAAGTAGAACTACTTCACTACTGTACTTAAGTACGGAAAGGCGGTATCTGTACTTTCCTAGAGTAGAATTTTTTTCTCCTACTTCCACTTTTACTTCACTACATTTTTTCGATGATTTCAATACTTCTACTCCAATATTTTTTTTTGTGCTGCATAGTTACTCGTTACAATTATAAAAATTACCACTGCCAGAACAGTAGATGGCAGGTTTCACGAAGTTCAAAACATGTGTATTATCAGCGCATACGAAAATAAAAGCTACTGTATGTATAAATAAAAGCTGCATTTGAAATAATAAAAAACAATATGATGTTCAAACTTTTGACTTCTTTCTTTAATAACTACATAACACAGTGCTTGTACTTTTACTTTCAGTACTTGAGTAGCAAAATTTTTTAAAAAACTACTTGCAATACTTAAGTACAAAAAATGTTGAATACTTTAGTACTTCTACTCAAGTCACTTTTTGATCGAGCACTTGTACTTTTACTTAAGTATGGGTTTCGAGTACTTTATACAACTCTGCTTCTCTTTGATACTCTGTAGCTCCTGCTGGATTTTGCTTCTAATCCCCTTGTAGAAGCGGCTATTTGTGGATGGACATTTTATGGTTACACAACCCATCGCAATGCTATAATCTTTTTATATGGACTATAAACTGAAGGATTTATGAATAAATGGTTGTGGAACGAATCATCTGAGTTTCCATTATTTCTTATGGGGAATTTGGCTTTGATATAAGAGTGCTTTGGATTACAAGCATGTTTCCAGAACGAATTATGCTCGCAATCCAAGGTTTTACTGTATATATATATATATACTGATATACTGCATCTCACAAAAGTGAGTACATCCCTCGCATTTTTGTAAATATTTTAATATACCTTTTCATGTGACAACACTGAAGAAATTACACTTTGCTACAATGTAAAGTAGTGAGTGTACAGCTTGTATAACAGTGTAAATTAGCTGTCCCCTCAAAATAACTCAACACACAGCCATTAATGTCTAAACCACTGGCAACAAAAGTGAGTACACCCCTAAGTGAAAATGTCCAATTTGGGCCCAAAGTGACCACATTTTTTGTGGTCACCATTATTTTCCAGCACTGATAAAAATATATGTTGGTGTTAGTCGCCAGCAGTACCTGGCTGGACTGACTTTGCTGGAAACTCCGGAGGGGGAGAGAGTGGCAGCCTGGACTGGGGGCAGACTGCTGAGGAACGTGGGGCTGGCTAAGGATTCTGAAGTATAGCAGCATATTGGTGATTGTAAGGTGGATCCTCCAGGAGGGCTCAAATCTACTCTGGAATTATTGGCTTCTGATGATTATCAGTCTGCCTACACTGACCCCCTATAACAAAGGGGTCGGTGATTTCTGGTAAGCCTTTTCACACATAGGGTGTCCATGTGGTGACGGGATTGAGGATCTGTTTATGTGTGGAAGAATCCTTTAGAGACTGCACTGAAGCTTGTCGGTGCGTGGGACTTTATATGCGATTTCTTCACTTATTGCTGTTGCACTTTATATTTATATTTATTCACTGTGCATGGGACTTTATAAGTGATTTTTTTTCACTTATTGTTGTTGCACTTTATACTCACCATCGTTAATGCACTTTATATTTATTAATTGATACTAGCGATTTTATTTATTATATATATATTCATAAATATTATATTACACTTAGTGCACTTTAGATGAGCGCGGCTCTGTACACCTCTATAGGTGTATTTATACCATTTTCCAGCACTGCCTCATTTAGTGTGGTCTCAGGGATCCACTGCGGTTTTCTTATACCTGGATTTGTGCTATATTACGCCCTTACACATCCATCTTTTTGGTAAGGAGCCAATCCAGAGTTGGTGGTGGGAACACCTGCACTTTGATTTGCTGTGGTTTTTTCCACCAAGGAGTTCACTTTACTCACCATATCACTTGGACTATATTTGGATTGGACTTTACATATATATATATATTCTTTGCTAATTTTTGCACTATTATGCTAAAGAGTGTCTTATTCACCTTGATGTTCAGTTGACACACTAGAGCACGAGCAATATATATTATTTGTTGATATATATTATACTTTGATATTTTTTATACCACTAATTTTTGTTAATCACATTTGTGATTTGTTTCCCTAAATTTAGGGACACTATTTGTATGAGTTTAGCGCACCTCATTTTCACACTTTCACTATTTTTATTACTTTAGGTTGCAGCTTCACCATACTGTATCCTGCGCACTTTTCACATACATATAATAAGGATTACCTATAGATACAAATTATACTTTTTTTTTTATTATACACTAAAACCTTGGATTGCGAGCATAATTCGTTCCGGAAGCATGCTTGTAATCCAAAGCACTCTTATATCAAAGCGAATTTTCCCATAAGAAATAATGGAAACTCAGATGATTAGTTCCACAACCATTTATTCATAAGTCCTTCAGTTTATAGTCCATATAAAAAGATTATAGCATTGCTATAGGTTATATAACCATAAAATGTCCATCCACAAATAGCCGCTTCCACAAGGGGATTAGATGCAAAATCCAGCAGGAGCTCCAGAGTATCAAAGAGAAGAGAGGCGCCTCTAAGTGTAGCAATATGGTTCCATTTAATGAAGGTACAACATTTAGCAACTCACAGGGTTGATGAATAAAACAGGCATATCTAAGTATGCAGGCATCTGGGGTAAAGCTGTCCACATAGACTATCTTCTGCACCGCCAGCTGCCAGTCTGTAATCCTGACCGGGAAGACCACCCTGCAGTAAAGCGATCTGAAAGCGAGGGGCAGTATGGAAGGGATGACGTAGATGGCGGTGCGGAGGATGGTCTATGTGGACAGCTTTAGCCTGGATGCCTGCATACTTAGATGTGCCTATTCCAATCATCAACCATGTGAGTTGCTAAATGTTGTACCTTCATTAAATTTAACCATATTGCTACACTTAGAGGCGCCTCTCTTCTATTTTATACTTAGCTGTGACTTGAGGCTACTCGTATATCAAGACATCGCTTGTATATCAAGTCAAAATTTATTTGAAAATTTTGCTTGTCTTGCAAAGCGCTCTTAAACCAAGTTACTCTTAAACCAAGGTTTTACTGTATAGGATTTATATAGCGCCGACAGTTTACGCAGTGCTTTACAACTTGAGGGTAGACAGTACAAATACGATACACTTTAATACAGTAGGAATCAGAGGGCTCTGCTCGTGAGAGCTTACAATCTAAAAGGTAGGGTAAAGAGATACAAGAGGTAATAACTGTGGGGATGGGCTGATGGAGAAAATAAAAGTACAGTTGTTAGGTGGATGCCAGATAGGTTTCTCTGAAGAGATGTGTTTTCAGGGATCGTCTGAAAGTAGACAAAGTAGGAGATAGTTGGACAGATGGGGGTAGAGCATTCCAGAGGATGGGAGAAGCTCGAGAGAAGTCCTCTAGGCGAGCATGGGAAGTGGTAAAAGGGAACTAGAGAGCAGGAGGTCCTGGGAGGAACGAAGAGAACGAGTTGGTTGGTATTTTGAGAC
Organism: Pelophylax lessonae; assembly: GCF_965119305.1. Classification (NCBI taxonomy): domain Eukaryota; kingdom Metazoa; phylum Chordata; class Amphibia; order Anura; family Ranidae; genus Pelophylax; species Pelophylax lessonae. Next base: position 185,712,007 of record NC_138779.1, read on the forward strand.
CAGATTAGTGATGTAGCTGGGCGCCAAGTTATGGATGGCTTTGTAAGTTATGGTTAGTAACTTGAATTTAATTAGTTAGTTGAGTGGCAGCCAATGGAGGGATTGGCATATTTACAGGTAAGCCTATAAAAAGGATTACCTATAGATACAAATTATACCTTAGACTTTCTCTTTAAAAAGTAAAAGGTGCAGTGCTATATAATTAGGGAAATACATTTCATAAAGAGTCCACATCCAAAAAGAAGTCCAGGTAGATTCATAAATCTAGGTGCAGCTGAATAAATGTGCAGAGGCCACCACCGATAACCAATCACTTCCTCTTTAATAAATAGACAGGAAGGTATATTATATTTACTTTTTTTTTTTTACATTTCTTCAGTATTTCCTGGTTTCTGGCCTAGGCCAAAAATATGTCATACATCCCAGGAGTGTTCATGGGCACACCCTCCTGCCTTGATGCCTGAGCATGATGAATTCCAGGAAGTAAATGCTACATGAATCTTTATTATTATTATTGTTATTATTATTATTATCATTATTATTATCATTATTATTATTATATTACTTAGGCTCCATGCACACAGGGCGTCATAAAAACGTGCTCCAAAGCTGTTTACATAACGCCGGGAAACAGCAGCTGTAAAAACGTGCTTTCAGTAGCTTTTTCTACTAGCGTTATTGCACGTTTGGCCACAGTAGCTGTTAGCAGCGTTTTTTTCTGCCTCCATTCAAAATCAATGGTTCCCTATGGGAGCCTATTGATTTGAATGGAAGTCACACCGCAGGTCGGATCGGGGTGATCCGACTTGCGGTGCGACCTGCACTGTGAGAATCTTGAGGGGGAACTCCACGCCAAAATGGGGAAAAAAACGGCGTGGGGTTCCCCCCCAGGTTCCAAACCAGGCCCTTCGGATCTGGTATGGAATTTGAGGGTAGCCCCGCGCCGAAAAAAACGGCGTGGGGTCCCCCCCAAAATCCATACCAGACCCTTATCCGAGCATGCAGTCCGGCATGCCAGGAAAGGGGAGGGGACGAGCGAGCGGCCCCACCCCCCCTGGATCATACCAGGCCACACGCCCTCAACATGGGGGGGTGTGGGTGCTTTGGGGCAGGGGGGGCTCTGCACCCCGCACCTCAAAGCACCTTGCCCCCATGTTGATGAGGACAAGGGCCTCATCCCCACAACCCTGGCCGGTGGTTGTGGGGGTCTGCGGGCAGGGGGCTCATCGGAATCTGGAAGCCCCCTTTAACAAGGGGGCCCCCGATCCCGGACCCCCTCCCTATGTGAATGGGTATGGGGTACACTGTACCCCTACTCATTCACCCCATAAAATGCAGTGTATGGAAATAACGACAGGAGACGTTTTGGAAAATTTATTAAAAATCTTCATCCGGCTCTTGTCCTCTCCGGGGGTCTTCTCCTCTCCGAGGGTCTTCTGCTCTTTTGCTGTCCGCCCTTCTTGTCTTCTCCTCTCCGGGGTCTTCTGCTGTCTTCTGCTCTTTTGCTGTCCGCCCTTCTTGTCTTCTCCTCTCCGGGGGTCTTCTGCTGTCTTCTCCTCTCCGGGGGTCTTCTGCTGTCCGCCCTTCTGCTGTCCAATCTTCTTGTCTTCTCCTCTCCGGTCTTCTGCTCTTTTGCTGTCGGCTGTCGGTTGTCCTTCTTCCTCCGGTCCTCCTCCTCCGACGTCTTCAGCGATAATGCCGGCCTCTGGTCTCTGCAGCTTATTATATAGCCATTAGGGGCGTGGTCGCCAGATGACGTCATCGGGAGACCACGCCCCCTTGTGTCACAGATGACGTCATCTGTGACACAAGGGGGCGTGGTCTCCCGATGACGTCATCTGGCGACCACGCCCCTAATGGCTATATAATAAGCTGCAGAGACCAGAGGCCGGCATTATCGCTGAAGACGTCGGAGGAGGAGGACCGGAGGAAGAAGGACAACCGACAGCCGACAGCAAAAGAGCAGAAGACCGGAGAGGAGAAGACAAGAAGATTGGACAGCAGAAGGGCGGACAGCAGAAGACCCCCGGAGAGGAGAAGACAGCAGAAGACCCCCGGAGAGGAGAAGACAAGAAGGGCGGACAGCAAAAGAGCAGAAGACAGCAGAAGACCCCGGAGAGGAGAAGACAAGAAGGGCGGACAGCAAAAGAGCAGAAGACCCTCGGAGAGGAGAAGACCCCCGGAGAGGACAAGAGCCGGATGAAGATTTTTAATAAATTTTCCAAAACGTCTCCTGTCGTTATTTCCATACACTGCATTTTATGGGGTGAATGAGTAGGGGTACAGTGTACCCCATACCCATTCACATAGGGAGGGGGTCCGGGATCGGGGGCCCCCTTGTTAAAGGGGGCTTCCAGATTCCGATGAGCCCCCTGCCCGCAGACCCCCACAACCACCGGCCAGGGTTGTGGGGATGAGGCCCTTGTCCTCATCAACATGGGGGCAAGGTGCTTTGAGGTGCGGGGTGCAGAGCCCCCCCTGCCCCAAAGCACCCACACCCCCCCATGTTGAGGGCGTGTGGCCTGGTATGATCCAGGGGGGGTGGGGCCGCTCGCTCGTCCCCTCCCCTTTCCTGGCATGCCGGACTGCATGCTCGGATAAGGGTCTGGTATGGATTTTGGGGGGGACCCCACGCCGTTTTTTTCGGCGCGGGGCTACCCTCAAATTCCATACCAGATCCGAAGGGCCTGGTTTGGAACCTGGGGGGGAACCCCACGCCGTTTTTTTCCCCATTTTGGCGTGGAGTTCCCCCTCAAGATTCTCACAGTGCAGGTCGCACCGCAAGTCGGATCACCCCGATCCGACCTGCGGTGTGACTTCCATTCAAATCAATAGGCTCCCATAGGGAACCATTGATTTTGAATGGAAGAAAAAAAACGTATAACGTGGCTTAACGCACGTTAAGCAACGTTATGGAGCCTTTAGCAGCGTCAGACGTTTTTTGCAGCTTGACGCTGGAGCTCCTGAACCCACAGTTCCTGGGTTTTTTTTGGAGCTGTAAAACGCCTATGCCACTTGGAGCTCCTAAAAGCTCTATGTGTGCATGAGGCCATAGAATAACATGGATGGGCGTTCTGCAGCTGCAAAAAAAAACGTCTGACGCTGCTAACAGCAGCTGTAAAAACGTCCAGTGTGCATGAGGCCTAAAAGGGCCAACAGTTTGCGCAGTTTAACCACTTTACCACTGGAGGATTTTGCTGTCTTACGTCTGGGCCACTTTTTGTGATTCGGCGCTGTGCGACTTTAACTGACAATTGCGCGGTCGTGTGACGCTGTACCCAAACAAAATTTACGTCCTTTTTTTCCTACAAACAGAGCTTTCTTTTGGTGGTATTTAATCACCTGTGCGATTTTTACTTTTTGCGCTATAAACAAAAAAAGAGCGTTTATTTTGAAAAAATAATATTTTTAACATTTTTTTTATATGAAATCCCCCCCCCCCCCCCCAAAAAAAATGTAAAAATCTAATTTTTTTTAAATTTTTGGCCAATTTGTTTTCTGCTACATATGTTTGGTAAAAAAAATCACAATAAGCATATTTTGATTGGTTTGCGCAAAAGTTATTGCGTTTACTAACTAAGGGAAAGATTTCTGTCATTTTTGGTGTTTTTTTTTTTAAAGCGTAATAGCGGCGATCTGCGATTTTTTTTGCGGGACTGCGACATTGCGGCGGACAGATCGGACCCTTGACTGACATTTTTTACACTTTTGGGGGTATCAGTGACATTACTACAGTAATCAGTGCTATAAATATGCACTGTTACTGTAAAAATGACACTGGCAGGTAAGGGGTTATTTTATTGGAGAGGGAGGAGTTAATGTATGCCTGGTGCTTACTAACGTGTGTGGGGGGAGGTGGCTACGCTGAACACTGCAATCTGTCACTCCTTGTCACTGAGGAGATCCGCCCGCTCTGTTTACACAAGCGGGCGGATCTCCAAACTATATTCCCCGACGATCGGGGAAGAGCAGCGGCGATCGCCGCTGCTCCTCCCCTGGCCCGACTCCCGCAGTGACTGAGTACAGCGGGAGCGAGCCTCCGGCAGCGGCGTGCGCGCGCCGCCGAGAGGGGGGAGTGTCTGGCGACGTAGGTCTACGTCGTCAGACCTACAAGAGCCACTTTGCCGCCGTAGAGTTCTAGTGAGCAGCGGCAAAGTGGTTAATACAGAAGGAAAAAGAGGGCCTTGCTCATGAAGCTTACAATCCAAAGGAAGCGGGAAGGGAGTTAAAAGGTAATAGCTGCAGGAGATGATCTAATGGAGGTTAGTAGGCTTCCCTGAATAAATGAGTTTTCAAGGATCCCATGAAGGCAGACAGGGTAGGGATTAACCAGACATACTAGGGTAGGGAGTTCCAGAGGATGGGAGAGGTTCTGGAGAAGTCCTGGAGGCGAGCGTGGGAAGTGGTAATAAGGGAACTATAGAGCAAGATGTCCTGGGAGGGGCGAAGTGGACTTTTTAGGCAGTATCTCGAGATGGGGCTGGTGATGTTAATTGCACTCATGGGGACAAAATATTATTTTACCTAGCAACGAGACACAATTCGGGGAATGGATTAAGGATAAAAATGCACAGATAAAAGATATAATGAAAAAAGGGAAAATATGTTCATATCAGGAACTGCAACACAAGAGGGATTTAATGATACTGAATGAATGGCGACATTTCGTGACATCACTACCCCAACCTATTAGATCGGAGGAGGATTACTCCCCGTTTGAACGGCTGTAATCCGGACGGTTTTGAAACATACTTTGTCTCGGATCTACAAAATTCTTACGGAAGGTGCAGATCCGGGAATACCGCCATTCATTCTAAGATGGGAAGAGGAACAGGGAATGCGCTTGGAAGAGCAACAATTGGACAATGTCCTGAGAGCCATATATGGCCAGGCCAGGGATATTAATGTGATAGAAATTAATTATAAATGTCTGTCGGATAGCCTTGTATATTGTGGCTAGTATTTCAAATATTTGTATGTTGAAGTGGAGGGATTAGCAGAGAAGGGCAGCAGTCACGGATCATCTGCCCTTACTCACTATGGCCACCGCTAGAAATGCTAGGGGCTTGCTTTTCGAAGTAATTACTCAACACAATAAAACATGGAGACATGGATGGGTGGGTAAGTTTGCTTTGAATAGCAACAATTAATTAATTTCAGTTTGTGGTGCTCAGATACAGTTTAGTTCTGCTTTAAGTGTGCAGTGGATGTGTGCAATGTTGCGTGAGTGGGAGCAAACACTTGTCCTAGATAATAGTGGTTCTCAACCATACTGAGACCGGGGCCCAGTAAACTCTTTTGTTCATTTTTTTTTGGTATTTCATAAACGAAAATTCACAAAATGAATCATCCATATACAAAAAATCCCCCCCTCCTCTCTTCAGTCTTATCACTTTCTCCTTACTCCTCTCTCTCTTTCCCTAAACCTCCTTCTCTTCCTGCCCCATCGTTTCCCACGTCTCCGTATATTTCCTTGTTTTCTTGAACTCTTCCCATCCCTTCCAGATAGTGAAAATTCTCTCCATTTGGTCCTCTCTGCTACTGCACAAGTGTTTCATTTTGTATATGTACACAATTCTTTTAAACCTATCCCTCAGCATAGGGCTCTCAGGGTCCAACCATTTTTTTGGGATTGTCTCTTTTGCTGCATTAAATAAAATATTGTACTATTGTATTCTTATAATGTTTTATTGAGCTATTCAAGTTATGAAATAGACAAAGCCACGGGTCATCAGCAATCTCGGTTTACGCAATATCCCTTATATATTGTCAAACCTTCTGCCAATAATCTCGTATCTCGTATCTTTGGACACTCCCACCATATATACAGTGCCTTGCGAAAGTATTCTGCCCCCTTGAACTTTGTGACCTTTTGCCACATCTCAGGCTTCAAAAATAAAGATATAAAACTGGAATTTTTTGGGACACAATCGTGAAGTGGAACGAAATTTATTGGATATTTCAAACTTTGTTAACAAATAAAAAACTGAAAAATTGGGCGTGCAAAATTATTCAGCCCCTTTACTTTCAGTGCAGCAAACTCTCTCCAGAAGTTCAGTGAGGATCTCTGAATGATCCAATGTTGACCTAAATGACCAATGATGATAAATAGAATCCACCTGTGTGTAATCAAGTCTCCGTATAAATGCACCTGCACTGTGATAGTCTCAGAGGTCCGTTTAAAGCGCAGAGAGCATCATGAAGAACAAGGAACACACCAGGCAGGTCCGAGATACTGTTGTGGAGAAGTTTAAAGCCGGATTTGGATACAAAAAGATTTCCCAAGCTTTAAACATCCCAAGGAGCACTGTGCAAGCGATAATATTGAAATGGAAGAAGTATCAGACCACTGCAAATCTACAAAGACCTGGCCGTCCCTCTAAACTTTCAGCTCATACAAGGAGAAGACTGATCAGAGATGCAGCCAAGAGGCCCATGATCACTCTGGATGAACTGCAGAGATCTACAGCTGAGGTGGGAGACTCTGTCCATAGGACAACAATCAGTCGTATACTGCACAAATCTGGCCTTTATGGAAGAGTGGCAAGAAGAAAGCCATTTCTTAAAGATATCCATAAAAAGTGTTGTTTAAAGTTTGCCACAAGCCACCTGGAAGACACACCAAACATGTGGAAGAAGGTGCTCTGGTCAGATGAAACCAAAATCGAACTTTTTGGCAACAATGCAAAACGTTATGTTTGGTGTAAAAGCAACACAGCTCATCGCCCTGAACACACCATCCCCACTGTCAAACATGGTGGTGGCAGCATCATGGTTTGGGCCTGCTTTTCTTCAGCAGGGACATGGAAGATGGTTAAAATTGATGGGAAGATGGATGGAGCCAAATACAGGACCATTCTGGAAGAAAACCTGATGGAGTCTGCAAAAGACCCGAGACTGGGACGGAGATTTGTCTTCCAACAAGACAATGATCCAAAACATAAAGCAAAATCTACAATGGAATGGTTCACAAATAAACATATCCAGGTGTTAGAATGGCCAAGTCAAAGTCCAGACCTGAATCCAATCGAGAATCTGTGGAAAGAACTGAAAACTGCTGTTCACAAACGCTCTCCATCCAACCTCACTGAGCTCCAGTTGTTTTGCAAGGAGGAATGGGCAAAAATTTCAGTCTCTCGATGTACAAAACTGATAGAGACATACCCCAAGCGACTTACAGCTGTAATCGCAGCAAAAGTTGGCGCTACAAAATATTAACTTAAGGGGGCTGAATAATTTTGCACGCCCAATTTTTCAGTTTTTTATTTGTTAAAGTTTAAAAATATCCAATAAGTTTCATTCCACTTCATGATTGTGTCCCACTTGTTGTTGATTCTTCACAAAAAATTACAGTTTTATATCTTTATCTTTGAAGCCTGAAATGTGGCAAAAGGTCGCAAAGTTCAAGGGGGCCGAATACTTTCGCAAAGCACTGTATGTACCATAGTACCCTTCAAGTTACACCAACTCCAACATCGTATGGATTTCTCCGGATGATGTTTCTAAGCTTTAACTGGGGTTATATACCACCTAGCCAGACGTTTATAATTAATTTCAATCATTTTTATTTCCCTGGCCAGGCCATATACGGCTCTCAGGACATTGTCTAATTGTTGCTCTTCCAAGCGCATTCCCAGTTTCTCTTCCCATCTTAGAATGAATGGCGGTATTCCCGGCTCTGCACCTTCCATAAGAATTTTGTAGATCCGAGAGATAGTATGTTTCGAAACCGTCTGGATTACAGCCGTTCAAACGGGGAGTAATCCTCCTCCGATCTAATAGGTTGGGGTAGCGATGTCACGAAATGTCTAAGCTGCAAATATTGCCATTCGTTCAGTATCATTAAATCCCTCTTGTGTTGCAGTTAACCGATATGAACATATTTTCCATTTTTTCATTTTATCTTTTATCTGTGTATTTTTATCCTTAGCCCATTCCCCGAATTGTGTCTCGTTACTAGGTAAAAAATATTTTGTCCCCGTGAGTGCAATTAACGGTGAATTATATTCACATTTTGTTTGTTCATAAGTTACATCCCATACCCTGAACACATTCCTAGTCAATTCCTATGTATTTACATCTAACATTCTATACTGTTGAATCCACATATTATTTCATAACCGTGTTTTACTTAGTGTGTTTTCTAGTGTTACCCATCTTTTGTCACATTTTTTTTTGTCCACTCAACCTTTCGTGCCAATACTGCAGCCCTATAATTGTAAAATCTGATACAGCTAATCCCTCCCGTGTTTTATCACTAGTTAGTACTGAGAGCCGTATTCTCAGTATTCTCCCAGTAAATTCTTTTAAAACCTTCCATGCCCCAACAGCAGGGGAGGACTGGGCCAGGGGGCAGGGGGGCAATTGCCCCCTGGGCCTCTCTGATGCCCCATAAAAAGGCTGCACTGCTTCTGCCACAGACATGCCTAAAGGATTCCCGGTAAAGGGAAGTAAAAAGTCCCTGCCGCTGACCTACTGAGTGCGGGATAAAAACAAGGACAGAGCACAGGCCCCCCCCCCCCCCCCCCAGCGTGGATGGTGTAAACTGTGTCTGAGCAGAGGCCGGTTCCATGCCCCACTGGAGACTCTCCTTCGCCAGACAGCTCCAACCGAGCTGTCCCAGCTCCCCCCAACTGCCCCCTACTGGCCAGGTCAGGAAACCGGATTGGGCCAGTGAGTAGAGAGTTTCTGGAGCAGGGTTTCAGCCTGGAATGGGGGTCAGGAGGATGCCAGAAGAGGGGGAGTGGGAGGAGGGCAAGTCACTGCACCATGGGCCTCTGGTTTGTACTTGCCCCCTGGGCCGAAAGTTGTCAGTCAGCCCCTGCTTAACAGTAAAAAAAGTTTGTATTCACTGAATAAAATTATGAGAATACAAAATATATATTTAAATTCTGGAAGGCTCTGGATGGGACTGCATGTCATTGAGGGGGTTGGGGGTTCTGGAGGGGGTTAGGGGACTCTGCAGCAGTTTTGGTGGCCCTGTAAGGGATGAGGTTTCTAGAGGGGGCTGATGGAAAAAATAGGGAATGTATCTCTGGAGGGGGCTGGGGTCTTTCTAGAAGACTGGGGACTTTGCAGGAGCACAATGGGGGCTGGGGTGCACTGTAGAACACTGTTGGAGGTACAATGGGGGTCTGGAGGATCTGCAGCAAACTGGGGGCTGCAGGGGGCTGAGGGGCACTGTGGGAGGTTGGGCAACACTGTAGGGGCTGAGGGCTCTCAGGGGCCTTTAGGCACTGTCAGAGGTTGACAGGCACTGTGGCCCACTATGGGAGGCTTGGTGGCAAGGAGGCGAGTTGGAAGGAACTGTGGCAGACTAGGGGATCTGCAGTTGGTTTGAGGCTTGGTAGGAGTGAGGCCGCATCCTAGCAGTAGGCCATGACCCCCAGTTGAGAACCAGTGCTCTATAACCGTGGTCTCAAAACTGTTTCGGGCCTTTGCTTGCATTTATCTGGCCCTTGGGGCACTATTCCTTCCACTGACACAAGGCACTCTTCCTCCCACTGACACAAATGTTTGGGCACTATTCCTCCACAGAAATGAGGAACTATTCCTTCCACTGACAGCAATGATGGGTTCCGGTTCCCCCCACGGATAGCAATGAGGCTGCACTATTCCTCTCAGCGATACCAACAATGGGACATTATTCCTCTCAGTGACACCAAAGATGGGGAACTATTCCTCCCACTGACAGCAATGATGAGTTCTGGTTCATCCCACCGATAGCAATGAGGCTGCACTATTCCAATCAGTGACTCCTGTTCAAATCTCATGTGATTCTTTGCAATGCGATTTGAGGCCACTCATTTTGTATGGGCACCACAAAGGTATCAATTTTGGGTATCGGGAGCATTTGCACAAGTACTCTGTATCAATGCAACCCTAGTACCAGAGGCGTAACTAGAACCTTCAGGACCCCGATGCAAGAAACCATGAAGGGCCCCCCCGGACCCCTGGCCGGGGCCCTTCCCTTCAAGCCTGGGGCTCTTCCCACTGATCCTGGGGCCCTTTACTCTCGTCGCAGGGCCCTTTATTACGGTCCCGCAGTGGGACCCTTTCACAAGTTCTGAAGTGGGCCCCCTTCCTGCCATCTTGGGACCTCCCCACGGTGGTGGAATGCCAGGGCTTGGTTGCAAGTGTGACCTTTGCGATCCTGGAAGTTCACCCACTGGTGTCAGTATTATTTTTTTGGTACTTTAATTATATTATTTCTTATCATTTTATTTTATTTTTTTACAATGTCACTGACTATGACCCTGTCCATTCAGAAAAGAAAGGAGCTGGTAAATTACATATTTACCGACCCCTCCCTGGTTCTCTATTGTGACACATCTCCTGCAGCAGGAGAAGGAAGGGAGCACAGTGGGGGGGGGGGGGACCAGGGGAGCACACAGGGGCCCAGAGACAGCAGAACACAAGTGAACTGGATAGGAGGAGTGGCGGGGGCAGCATACAGAGGAACCAATCTCCTCCATTTTCCTCCTGCAGCTACAGGGGGAAAAGGGAGGACAGTGATTTCTCTATATGCTGCTCCCGCCGCCCCTCCTATCCAGGTGTACAGGGGATACGCACAGGCCTCCTGGAGCATGGGGCTCGGTTGGAATTGCAACCCCTGCAACCCCTGTAGTTACGCCCCTGCCTAGTACAGTCCATCAAAAAATTTTATCCAGCATTTAAAGAGGAGTTCCAGCCTCAAAACAAAAATTTGACATCCGCTTGCTCCAAGTAACATGAAAAAGAATTAGATAATCACAATTTTTTTTGCTTTACTTACCTTGTTTTTGAAGAAAATATACTTACCTTCCTTCCTCTTCCTCCCTCTTCGGCCACGGCCCGTGCCATGACTTCCTGCTTGCATTGACTCCTGGGAGCCGAACGTCATCGCTCCCAGGAGTCAATGCGCCTGCACCGGCCCTGCTCGTCACTTCCGGTGCAGGCGCGTTATTCCCTGCTAAACAGCTTCAAGTTCTGGGCATGCCCAGAAGCTGTGCAGGGATGACGCGCCGGCATCGGAAGTGACGAGCAGGGCCGGCGCAGGGCATTTTGGGACTCCGACGTCACCGAAGAGGATGCTCTGGCTTCAGCTGCCCACACCTGAGAAGGCAGCGCTGGACAAGACATTTTCAAGGTAAGTATTTCTTCTATAAGGTAAGTGAACCCGGGGACAGTTCAGAGGCTATCATTGCTGAAATCAGAGATGTATAGTAACGAAGTAGAACTACTTAAGTACTGTACTTAAGTATCGAAATGCGGTATCTGTACTTTCCTAGAGTAGAATTTTTTTCTCCTACTTCTACTTTTACTTCACTACATTTTTTCGATGATTTCGATACTTCTACTCAAGTATTTTTTTTTTGTGCTGCATAGTTACTCGTTACTTTTAAAAAAATTACCACTGCCAGAACAGTAGATGGCAGGTTGCATAAAGCTCAAAAAAATGTGTATAATGTCATTTGTAAATCAGCGCATACGAAAATAAAGGCTGTGTATAATAAAAGCTGCTATACCAAATCTTTCCAATAAAAAGAAAATATGAAACAAACAAATAAATGGTGCTACAGTGCTTAAAGTGCATCAAGAAACTACTAACAAACACAGGTTAATCATTTGAATAAATCATTTGAAATAATAAAAACAATATGATGTTCATACTTTTGACTTCTTTCTTTAATAACTACATAACACAGTACTTGTACTTCTACTTTCAGTACTTGAGTAGAAATTTTTTTTCAAAACTACTGGTACTTTTTACTTTTAGTACTTAAGTAGCAAATTTTTTGAAAAAACTACTTGCAATACTTAAGTAAAAAAAATGTTGAATACTTTAGTACTTCTACTTAAGTAACTTTTTCTGCGAGCACTTCCACTTCTACTCAAGTAATTTTTTGATCGAGCACTTGTACTTTTACTCAAGTAGAAATTTCGAGTACTTTATACAAGTCTGGCTGAAATGCACTAGCTCTGACTGCCCCGGGGGTATTTTTATTGAAAAAATTTTTTGGAGGCCGGAACTCCGCTTTAAAGCCAAAGCGTTTCGGGGTTGAATACTTCCTCTTCTTCAGGGTTGAAGACAAAATAAGAACATAAAGAAGATTACATTTTCTCCATATTTTGAAAAATAGTTTTTTTTTTTTTTTTTCTAACCCAGCAAATAGTTGAACGAGGGTAAAGGGTGTGGGAGATGGCAGCAGGCCAAATATCTGTATGAAATAAAAGGCATGAAAATCTCTATTGAATTGATCGATCACTTTTTCTCTGACAATGGCCCCCATAGCCAGCCTTCCACATAGGAGCAGATAGATACTAGTCACACACATTTGAGAATCATGGGTAGTTATTGTGTGTATTTGCTATTGAATGACAAGTGTCATGGGGAGAGGGGGGGCATTTTCACAAAAGTATCGATCGATTGCAGACAAAATCACATTGCGGTAAGCTTTCCATCCTGTGGCAGAATTGATTAAATATTACAATTGTAAAAAAAACCCTAAATCAATTTCTACACCATTTTCTATCTACTCTAGAACACAGAGTTGAAGATGCTCATGGAGCAGGTCTGATTTGAAGGAAACCTTTCATGAGAAAAACAGGAAAGTCATTGGCAACCTTCTTAACCTCTTCACCCCCTTCATGACCAGGCCATTTTATGGGATATGGCACTGCGTTACTTTAACGGACGATTGCGCAGTCATGCAACGCTGTACCTAAACAAAATTTATGTCGTTTTTTTTCCCCTCTGCGGTTTTTATTTTTTGCGCTATAAACAAAAAAAGAACGATAATTCTGAAAAAAAAAAAAATATATTTTTTTTTACATTTTGCTATATAACATCCCCCCCCCCCCCAAAAAAAATGAAAAAATCTAAATTTTTCATCCTTTTAGGCCAATTTGTATTCTGCTACATATTTTTGGTAAAAAAAAATCGCAATAAGCGCATTTTGATTGGTTTGCGCAAAAGTTATCACATCTACAAACTAGGGGAAAGATTTATGTCATTTTTATTTATTTATTTATTTTTTAAAGAAGAAGTAAACCCTCCTCTGACACTTTTACCTATAGGTAAGCCTATGATAAGGCTTTCCTATAGGTACTGTAAATATCTCCTAAACATGTACCGTTTAGGAGATATTTACCTTACATGCAGCCAGTGACGTCACTGGCACATGCGCTCTGAAGGAACGGCCGCTGGTGCCGTTCCTTCAGAGTCCCATGCCGTGACCGTCGGCTCCCGCGCGCGTGCGCGGGAGTGACGTCACCGTGCCTCCGGCCAATCAGATGGCCGAATGCCGCGATCCCGGAAGACGGGTGACTGGACATGTCTCCCATCATAGAGGTAAGCGGGCGGCACGGCGGGGGCTCGTTCTAAGGTAAGTATTTCATAATGAGCTAGTATGCGATGCATACTAGCTCATTATGTCTTTCTCTTTCAGGGTGAAAAAAAAAATAAAAATTTTCGGTTTACAACCTCTTTAATAGAAATGGCGGGGATCTGTGATTTTTAGCGGGACTGCGACATTGCAGCGGACAGATCGGACCCCTAGCTGACATTTTTGACACTTTTGGGGGGTACCAGTGCTAAAAATATGCACTGTTACTGTAATAATGACATTGGCAGGGAAGGGGTTAACCTAGTGGGTGATCAGAGGGTTAAATGTGAGCCTAGGGGAGTGTTTGCTAACTGTGGGGGGTTGGGCTTGTGAAATGATTATAGAGACCTGTGATCATTTCAGAGAGAAGAACGGTCGGCTGTGTTTACAACAGCTGACAGTCCTTCTCTCTCAGCGGGGAGCAATCGCAGGTGCCTGAGTGGCAATCACGGCCACCGGTCCCATGGATCGGCATCCCCGCTGCCTGCGCTTGCCCCCCAGCACCAAGCTACGTCGGTTCGCGCAGGAGCTCCAGCCTGCTGCAGTAAAAGTGCGGCTGGTGGTCCGGAAGCTGGTAAAACATATCTAAAAAAAAAATTTTTAAAAATCGAATTTCTTTATCAATTCAGACCAATATGTATTCTGCTACATAGTTTTGGTAAACGTGAGGCATATATTGGTTGGTGTGTGCAAAGGTTATAGGATCTACAAAGTATGCAATATTTTTATTTGTTTATTTTACTGGTAATGGCGGCGATTAGTGACTTATAGCCGGACTGCGATACTAACTGACACTTTTGATACTTTTTGGGGACCAGTGACACTAATACAGTGATCAGTGATAAAAAAATATGCACTGTCACTGTACTAATGACACTGGCAGGGAAGGAGTTAACATTAGGGGCGATCAAAGGGTTAAATGTGTGCCTGACCAGTGCTTTACTACTGTGGGGGAGTTGCTTGTACTAGGAGAAGACATGGATTGGTGCCCCTGATTAGCAGAGACACAGGATCCATGTCTTCTGTAGTGACCAGAGATGTATAGTAACTAAGTAGAACTACTTCACTACTGTACTTAAGTACAGAAAAGGCGGTATCTGTACTTTCCTAGAGTAGAATTTTTTTCTCCTACTTCCACTTTTACTTCACTACATTTTTTCAATGATTTCAATATTCTACTCCGATATTTTTTTTTGTGCTGCATAGTTACTCGTTACTATTATAAAAATTACCACTGCCAGAACAGTAGATGGCAGGTTTCATGAAGCTCAAAACATGTGTATTATCAGCGCATACGAAAATAAAAGCTACTGTATGTATAAATAAAAGCTGCATTTGAAATAATAAAAAACAATATGATGTTCAAACTTTTGACTTCTTTCTTTAATAACTACATAACACAGTACTTGTACTTTTACTTTCAGTACTTGAGTAGCAATTTTTTTTCAAAACTACTGGTACTTTTACTTTCAGTACTTGAGTAGCAACATTTTTAAAAAAAACTACTTGCAATACTTAAGTACAAAAAATGTTGAATACTTTAGTACTTCTACTCAAGTCACTTTTTGATCGAGCACTTCCACTTCTACTCAAGTCACTTTTTGATCGAGCACTTGTACTTTTACTCAAGTATGGGTTTCGAGTACTTTCTATAACTCTGGTAGTGACAGAACAGTGATCTGCCTTTATCGAGTCCGCCGTACCCGTCCATCAGCTTCCACTGTGTCAGCGAGAGCGGGCCGCTCCAAACCTGGAAGTGCAGGGTTATGTACGCGTTACGTGATCCTGCGCAGGAAAGCCGTCTTGCCCCTGTATATCTATAGTAAACGGTCGGCAAGCAGTTAAAGAGATTTTTGCCCTTTCAGGAAAAAGTGACAGTTTCTCTAAAAGGCCACCATATGCAGGGCTGGGGCAAGGGGTGGGCAGGATTTGTGTTGGGAGTGGTGTTTTTTTTTTTTTTTTTTTGGGGGGGGGTTGTATTGTTCTACAGGGGTAAATTTGTGTGTGCTAAGAGTGGTGATTGAGGGGGAATTGTCATTTTTTTGAGATTGGAATGAGGGACGCCTATTAGCAAAATGATGTAGGCATGATGCCAGGCCCCCCATTAAAGGCGAATTATAAAAAAAAAAAAAATTGATTAGTTAAACCCACAAGTTTTTTTTTTTTTTTTTTACCACTAATATTTCTTTATATTGGCTTTTGAAATCTACAAATGCAGCAATTTAGAAATTGGATGAAAGGTTTAGCACTGGGAAACACTTTTTGAAAGATAAAAAGTGCATTTTACATACAACTATAAAGATCAGACCAAAATGAGGGACAAATGAGGAGGAAAGAGTGATGGAGGAATTTTTTTCCAAATCAGAGGCAGTCCCTCGAAATCAGGAACGGTTGGGAGCTATGGACTTGTGTTGGGAGTTGGGATGGGGGGGGGGGGGGGAGAAGATTTGTGCTAGGAGGGGTGATTGAGGGGGTATTTGGAGTGTGTGTGTGGGGGCGGGGGATTTGAGATTTGAGAGGAGGGGGAATTACTGCTTTGGGGGGTAAGCATGCAGGTTAGTGCTCTTTTTTTGGGGTATTTTTGCTGACACATAATGCTTATACATCTTGGGGGCGGGGGGGGGGGCACAGTTTGGCATGGTCACCCTGGGCTCTAGGTGACCTTGTCCCAGCACTGACCATATGACGCTCTAATGGCACTTTTCCACTGCAAGTACCGGCTAGTACCGGCTCGGCTCTACTCGGCCCTGCTTGGCCCAGTTTGCTTTTCCACTGCTGGTACCGCATGGTACGGTGTTGGAACGGTTCGGTACGGTTCGGTATAGGTTTGCTTTTCCACTAAAGTAGTACTAAAGTTAAGTGGGTGGGATAACAACGGGGTGGGTGTGATTCTCTGACCAATCAGTGGCTAGTAGTGACTGCATGCAAAGGATTGTGGGATATGGTACCAGTTTGGTACCTGTTGGAACCACAATCGAGTAGGTACTGTTTTTTCAGAGCCGTACCGTACCGCACCGTTCGGTTCCATGCAGTGGAAAAGCAAACCTATACCGTACCGTACCGAACCGTTCCGACCCTATACCATGCGGTACCGCAGTGGAAAAGCACAAAAGCGTGCCGAACCGGTACGGTTCTATGCAGTGGAAAAGCGCCATAATACTCACCATCCACAAAACTCCCTTACTGCACTGTTTCTCTATTGGCTCCAGGAGTTTAACCCCTTGACACCGCCATAACACATATATGCGGCCCCCCTGCACTCGGCTTTTTTTCTGTGGGGCCGCATATATGCATATCTCCCTTTGTGCAGGGAGCGCACCACACAACATGTTCCCAGCACAGAGACCACGGTCTCACCAAGAGCGGAACCCGTACTAACAATCGGGACCCAGAACTCCCGATTACAGGATCCAGCTGAGCTGCCCTGCTGCAGTAAATCTGCGTGGGGCGGTCGGCAAGTGGTTAAACAGACTTAATGGTGATTTCCTCCTCTTCAGGTGATCATGTGACAATTGGCCCGAACGTTGCATCCTGGGAGGTTGCATGCTCCTCCATACCCAGAAGCAGAAGGTATTTGAGATGGCGCTGGCAGAGCAATGGTGGGCATTAAGGAGACCTTGTCTCTATCTGCTTGTTTAGAGCAAAGTGAAAGAGTCCATCTAAGTAGCCAATTAGGACTTCTACCTTGCAGTACTGGGATCCTTGGTTTCAGCCCAAACCAGGACACTACCGGCAAGCAGTCTGCATGTTCCTCTGTGCTTGTGTGGGTTTCCTTTGGGTACTCCGGTTTCCTCCCTCACTCCAAAGACATGGTAGTAGGCTAGTTGGCTCCTTTCTAAATTTGCCCTAGTTTGTATGATTATGAGATAGGGACCTAGATTGTAACCTCCTTGAGGCCAGGGACTTGTTAGAATGTACAATATGTTAAATTGTTGGTGTCATCTAAACACCAGTAATAAATAGCTAGGTGTCTGGTTGTCATGGTAACACTATGGCTTTATTACTTTAAATCGGACCTTGCAGTAGAATACAAGGATTGGCGTAAATCGGCACCCCCGTTGATTGAATGGGCATGAGAGAAGGATTTTTTTAACCCACATGGAACAGTTGGCCTCCTTGGAAATTGAAAAATGAGATATATATAGTAATACATGGTCAGTGTGGAAATATTTAGGAAATTCCTCAGAATGTGCAACATTATTTTTTGTAAGAATATTTTTTAATTTAACCATTAGATTTTTTTTTCTCCTATTTCCTTTCCTTTTCTTTTTTTTTTACTTTTTCTTTCTATTTCCTTTTCTTTCTTTTTTTTTCTTTTTCTTTCTATTTCCTTTTCTTTTTTTTTTCTTTTTCTTTCTTTTTCTATTCATATCTATGTAATTTGTAAAATGATATGAAAGGCAAAATGTATTATTATTACTTCATTTGGGTTCTTTTAAGGCCTTAATTTTGATCCTTATTATTTTCCTGTATAAGTTAGAATTTACTATCCCCGGATGTCCTCCTGATATGTTACCATTCTATGTTCAGTGCTTGTCATTATATGTTTTTAATAATGTGACAATGTATTGTGGTGCTTATTCTCATTGATTGCATTAGGATTATATAGGCTAGAATATGTCTGTTTGGTTAATTCAATTGTATGCCATGTGCAGTATTAGGTTTTCTAGGGACGTGTATTACAATTCATTGTCAGTTTGAATGTGTAAGGGTCCATTCACACTAGCGCGACTTGTCAGGCGACTTGGTCACCTGAAAAGTCGCGGTGGGTCGCTCGCCATTGATTAGCACAGGACCCGTTCTAATAGGAGCGACACAAGTCGCCCCGACTTAGAAAAAGGGTCCTGTACTATTTTGGGGCGACCTGAAGGCGACTTGCATTGACTTCAATTATATGAAGTCCGTGCAAGTCGCGCCGAGGTCGCGGTGCACAGCGTCGCCCCACCAAGTCATGTCACCACAGTCTGAACGGGGTCTAATAGTTGTTTTGTATTTTTTTTAAGAATAATAAACTCAGAATTAATCAGAATACAATGAACACTAAAAATATCAGGCCCTTCCTCCATTTTAAATTGCCTTTTTCCCTGTAGGATAAAACAATTAAAAATACTTACTTTTCCTAGAGAATGCAGAGCAGCCAAAATCTCACAACATGATGCTAAAACACAGTATGAAAGATTTGGGCTTCTGAGCATTTCTTGGGCTCTACCCAGAAGGAGCAAGATGTCACCCTCACCTAGGTACCACTAGCAGAAGCCATGAGAAAGACAAGGGGGGCTTGCATTTTTATCTGCTTAAAATAAGCCCCGGAAGATTTTACCCCCTTCCTGACCAGGGCCTATTTTGCGATTCGGCACTGCGTGATTTTAATGGACAATTGCGTGGTCGTGCGACGCTGTACCTTAACGAATTCGATGTCCTTTTTTTCCCACAAACAGAGCTTTCTTTTGGTGCTATTTGATCACCTGTGCGATTTTTTGATCATGCGCTATAAACAAAAAAAGAGCGTCAATTTTGCAAAAATAACAATATTTTTCAAATTTTTTTATATGAAATTCCCCCCAAAAAATTTAAAAATCAAAATTTTTTAACATTTTGGGCCAATTTTTTTTGCCATATGTTTGGTAAAAAAAAATTGCAAAAAGCGTATTTTGATTGGTTTGCGCAAATGTTATTGCGTTTACTAACAAAGGGAAAGATTTTTGTCATTTTTGTTGTTTTTTTGTTTAACGCGTAATGGCGGCGATCTGCGATTTTTTTTGCGGGACTGCGACATTGCGGAGGACAGATCGGACCCTTGACTGACATTTTTGACACTTTTGGGGTTACCAGTGACATTACTACAGTAATCAGTGCTATACATATGCACTGTTACTGTAAAAATGACACTGGCAGGGAAGGAGTTAACTTTATTGGAGAGGGAGGGGTTAAGTGTGTACCTAGGGGCGTGTTTCTAACTGTGATTGGCTGTGGCTACTAGTGTAAGAACAGAGATCAACGGTCCTACATAGTAGAACCGTTTGATCACCATTCTTACACAGGGGAGAATGACAGGCGGCTTTGTTTACATCAGCCGCCTGCCTTTCTTCCGGTGTAACGGAAGATTGCGGTGTAACGGAAGATCGCGAGTGCCCGGCGGACATCGGGTCCGCCCGCCGGGCACACGCACGGGGGGTCTGTGACCGCGCGGGAGCGGGAGCGCGCCTCCGGCGGCGCACGCTCGCTCCCTAGAGCCTCACAGGCTAGCGACGTAGCCCTACGTCGCTTTGCCTGTGAGGGGCTGACCGCCGCAGTAAATAGTCGTGCGGCGGTCGGCAAGCGGTTAAGTCAATGACTTAGAACAACCATTGTTGTATTGAAAGTCAGAGTAAAATCAGAAATCATTCTGCTTTTCTTGGTTAGTGGCTCTAGATAATGAAGCAGGAGGCTCAGTATAACAGCCAGCCAACTAGCATTTTTAGGTGCAATGGCAGTTCTCGTATTCTTCTAAAGAAAGATTCACTTACAAAAAGGGGCCTACCCTAGAAAAATGCACTAAAAAACATAATAACTTTAAGAAAAAGACAGCCAGGGGCACCGCCTACATTCCATGAAATCCTTCTTTACGTCTTATCGTTGGCTGTAAAACGATTAGCATTGAGTATCTGTGTTCCAAGCTCTTTTATATATGACCTCCTGCCAGGACTGTGAAACCTGACTCATCATAGTAAGATATTTCATTGCTGAGATAAGACTTTTCCTTGTCGAACTTCCTGTCACTCCTACACATACACATTTTGACTGCCCTGTTACTCACGCTTATTGCTCAATGTATGAGAAAGGCCCTACGAGCAAATTGTCATAGACTGATACTGTGTATGTCACAGGTGTCCCTTTCAGTATTACCCTTGTTGTGCCAGTTATTTCTGAAGGATCAATCTAGAGGAGGGACGCAGCTGATTTTCATAATTAGTTCCTTGGGTTCAAGATTTGTCCATGGGATACTCTGCTTTTAAAAGTGTCTATGGAATTCAGTGTAGACCATCTGTCAATTACAATCATTCCTTTTCTCCATTTTTTTAAAAGGTCAAATCCTGGCAAAATATGTTTTTCTCTTCTTTTTGCATCGAACGAAGAAGGATTTGATCTCCTGGCTGGGTTTTATTGTTGCCTATGTCTCTGTTGCTGAGATTTCTCTTCCCGTCCAGGTGAGGACAAGGGAGAATGCACTTGTAGGCAGTTGGTACCTGATGGGGCCATGCCAGTAGAGCCAATGTGCCTATTTATCAATCCCCATCAATGTCAATTGAAGGGATGGTGGAGAAAGCTTAACTAAAGCCCAATTTGTCTCGTATCTGTCTCCTTTAGGAGCCCTGGGTTACATCCCTATGTTGGGTCTTTACTGCTGTCTTTTTCTCACTTATAGAGATGGCCTCTTGCTGCCTGTTCCAGTGATAACTTTGAACCAAACTACACAGTTCATTCCCCATATATTCCAATTAGCAGTGGTGTATTTAGGGTTTGTGCTGCCCTAGGCCTGACTAAACTAGTGCACCCCTAATTTAAATATGACCATTCCTTTCTGTCACGGCCACACCCCTTCCTGTTTAAGACCCACCCTGTCATCTGTAAACCACACCCCTTCCTCTTTGGGCCCCACCTTTTCCTCTTAGAGCTCCACCTCTTCCTCTCTGTACATTAAAAGTGGATACCAAGTGTCTACTTGTATATTTTGTTGTTTTGTATACCATTTCAATTCTAGTCTATTGGAATGGCAAATCTGCATTAAGCACAGGTAAATGCAGGTCCGAAGGAGGTCAAGTGCACCTGTCAATGAAATCTGAATGATCACTGAAACATCTCAAACTGATGTCAGAACAAATGCCAGTGTTAGATGATAACAAAGGCCCTTCCAGGGGTGGAAGTGCTCAAATACCCCTAAATGACATCACATTGGGCCAGCAGATAGGGTTGGGCTAAATCCATATTTGTCAATTATTGGATATACAATGCTGATCTGAGCTCTTGGCTGTCGGTGCCACTTATCCCAGGAGAAACACCGGGGATAGGGACCTGCAAATCTAATGTTCCATTTGATGGTGGTTATGTGACATTCACAAACCAGTTTCATAGTCAAAGAATTAGGACTCATTTAGGCCAAAAATTACCCCAAAATATGTCAACACACAGACTGAAAAATCTTTAACCTGTGTATGTTTAATTAGATTACATTTCGCTAAATAAAACATAATTAACTGCCATTAAGATGGTCATATAGAGAAAAACCTAAGACAAATCAGCGGATTTCAAATACCATGAGCAAAAAAAAAGTATACGTTCCAGCTTCACTTCTCATCCAGAAGACTACAAAAGCCCAGTATTTTCATTACATTAACACAGGAGCGCTCAAGATTTAAGCCTATCAATTTCAGGACAACGGGTAGGATTAATTAGCGCTCAAAGTATGACTCACTAGGAAACAATCCTGTAATCACTTTACATATCTCTTAAAAGTTATCAAGCGGGAAGGAAACCACCTAAATGCTCTCTTCAGAGTTGTCAGTAAGGAATGCAAAGAAAATAACCCCTCTACTGTCATACCTGGGGGCTTCCCTCCTTTCCTCTCCATGCTATTGACAAAGAGAGCCCTGGGAGAAAGTTACATTACATATTGTAACTTCCTCCCAAGGATGCTGCGGAGGAGGGGAGGCAGAGCATTAGGCTGCAAAGACCTGCTGCCATTGCCACACTTGCTAGTATTGGTGACTGCCAGTTGTATTAAGTGCGGCCGCTGGTCTGACCAAACATCAGGCCAGTCACTGGCCGCCAGCCAGTATTATCATACTGGCAGCAGTGCGGCCCCTTTATGGGGGAACCAGACAGGTTTGCCTCCTGGACCCTGCCCCCTGGCCCAGTTGGCCCCATAAGACAGGCACAACACTGCTGTAGTCCCCCCCCCCCTGGCAAAGTGCCAGCCAAGGCTAAGATACAACGTTCAAAAGGGGAGAACAACTCTGTCCGAATGTTGGTTTTATCAGGATGCTGATAAACAAGCCAATGGATGTAAGAGACCATTAATTTGAAAAATGTCAAAGTTAAAATAAAATTGAAGACAATGAAGCCAATAAAAACTATTGCTGTACCAGACCGGTATCTGGAAGTATCAAACCCGGGAACATGAACCAGTCTGAAATGCATGAAGGAGACATTGCTGTGATGAGATAAAGCACATGCGCATGAAACATGTCGTCACGGCAATGTCTCCTTCATGTGTTCCAGGCTGGTTCATGTTCCCGGGTTTGATACTTCCGCCATGTGCCTCTGAGTTGCGGTGAGTGCCGGCAAGCCCAGCTCGGCTCCCGCTTGCATACGTCTCCTCCGACCTGTACTCTATCAGCAGGGGTTTGGCTACAGTTAACCCAGTGGACCCAGCAGTCATTACCGATCATCATCAGAATATACCGGTCTGGTACAACAACAGTTTTTATTGGCTTTATTGTCTTCAATTGTATTTTAACTTTGACATTTTTCAAATAAATGGTCTCTTACATCCATTGGCTTGTTTACAAGCATCCTGATAATACCAACATCCGGACAGTGCTGTTCTCCCCTTTTGGTTGCTTGTTGGATGGTTATCGGTGCTTAGCTTGACAGCTGCACCAATTTGGTTTGGGATTACTCACAGTACAGGTTCCGCAGTGTCAGCACTGGAACTTTTGTTGTAACATACAGTGTTGCCTATGAGGTACCCAGGATTAGCTGGATTAATAGCAGGATTGAACGTTCTTAGGCACCAAGGGAAGATTTTTTGCATAGCTATCATGTCCTTAAAGCGGAGTTCCACCCAGTAAACTTTTTTTTTAATAAAAACCCGGGAACATGAACCAGTCTGAAATGCATGAAGGAGACATTGCTGTGATGAGATAAAGCACATGCGCATGAAACATGTCGTCACGGCAATGTCTCCTTCATGTGTTCCAGGCTGGTTCATGTTCCCGGGTTTGATACTTCCGCCATGTGCCTCTGAGTTGCGGTGAGTGCCGGCAAGCCCAGCTCGGCTCCCGCTTGCATACGTCTCCTCCGACCTGTACTCTATCAGCAGGGGTTTGGCTACAGTTAACCCAGTGGACCCAGCAGTCATTACCGATCATCATCAGAATATACCGGTCTGGTACAACAACAGTTTTTATTGGCTTTATTGTCTTCAATTGTATTTTAACTTTGACATTTTTCAAATAAATGGTCTCTTACATCCATTGGCTTGTTTACAAGCATCCTGATAATACCAACATCCGGACAGTGCTGTTCTCCCCTTTTGGTTGCTTGTTGGATGGTTATCGGTGCTTAGCTTGACAGCTGCACCAATTTGGTTTGGGATTACTCACAGTACAGGTTCCGCAGTGTCAGCACTGGAACTTTTGTTGTAACATACAGTGTTGCCTATGAGGTACCCAGGATTAGCTGGATTAATAGCAGGATTGAACGTTCTTAGGCACCAAGGGAAGATTTTTTGCATAGCTATCATGTCCTTAAAGCGGAGTTCCACCCAGTAAACTTTTTTTTTAATAAAAATACCCCCGGGACAGTCAGGGCTAGTACATTCCACAATGGCTAGCCTCTGATCTGTCCCGGGTTGCACTTACCTTTTAGGAGAAATACTTACCTTGAAAAAGTATTGTCCAGCGCTGCCATCTCAGGTGTGGGCAGCTTGAAGCCAGCGCGATCCTCTTCTGTGTCCTCTTCCGTCTTCTTCGGTCCCACGATGCACTGCACCGGCCCCGACGTCACTTCCGGTGCGCGCGCGTCATCCCTCCACAGCTTCTGGGCATGCCCAGAAGCTGTTTAGAAGGGAATGACGCGAGCGCCCCGGAACTGACGTCGGGGCCGGTGCAGGCGCAATGATTCCTGGGAGCGATGACGTTCAGCTCCCAGGAATCATTGCAAAGCCAGGAAGTGACGACAGGCCGTGGCCGCCGAGGGGAGGAAGAAGGAAGTAAGGTAAGTATATTTTCTTCTCTACGAGGTAAGTAAAAAAAAAAAAAAAAATGCGATTATCCATTTGTTTTTCAGGTGACCCGGAGCAAGAAGATGGAGGTAAGTATCATTTTAGGGTGGAACTCCACTTTAAAGGATGAGTGCACCTTAAAAAAGTGCACTTATCTTTTTTGTCCTAAGCCAACCAATCCCACCCTCCCCTTCCACAGATGTATAATAACCAAGATCCAGCTGCCACTGCCTTTGTTGTTTGTTTAAATCCTGTGCCCCAAGTCTTCTCTTTCCTGGTCATGCAAGTGCATTACAGTCTGTATAGACCTCTATAGGGCTCCTCTAACTTCATCTCCCAGCTCCCCCATCATTTTTAAATAAAAGGTCTCAGTTGCTTGATGTTGATCCATGCCTAATCTGTTAAATACTTTTTAAAATTTTGTATACACAGTAGTTGTGGCATCTGGCCTGGGGCTAGCCTGGAAGAGAATAAAAAAAGGTTTATAAATGTCTAAACATATTGAGTCTTAAGGCCCGTATACACGAGTAGAAATTTGGCCAGGAATTTTCGTCCGACGACCGATCTGCCGATTTTGGGCTTGTTAGTATGGTGCTCTCGACAACCGACTCCGACTTTTCGGCCAAAAAAATCCTGGTGTGCAGGCTATAAAATTTTTGTCCTCCGTCAAAACACGTCCGATTTTCGTGCAGTCAGTACAGATTTCGATGGGGAAAAATCTTATGAGCAAGACTAGGCATGCTCAGAGATGAAAGGACACATACAAAGCAATCCAACACATCACGTCCCTTCTGAAGTAGAATTCTGTTGTGCGGGAAAATTTGTGTGCAGTCTAGAGCACATTCCAACCAACAGACACCACTCTGGACAAAAGACGGACGACCGGTCGGCGGAAATTCATTGCGTGTGTATGAGGCTTAAATGTCTTGTCAGTTAACTAATGTAGAAGCCAAGGGGGGCACCATTGTTGGGTTATCCTGAGGGCATTAGTTACCCTTAATCTGGTCCTGAGAGCCAGAAATGGTGTCGTCTAGTTAATTGTCCAGAGTAAAATAGGGGGAATGTAGTTTAGAGAGGAGAAATAGGATGTGCACCCTTACAGGAACACACTATGTCTCATTGGATCAATAAAAATCCACAATGGATACAACAATGGCCTTAAAAGTGCACCTATCCATTTTGCCCTATTGCCCTGAACTAACTGATCCTACCCTTCCCCTCCACAGATGTATACTTACCAAGCCCCAACTGACACAGCCTTGCTTTATTGAAATCCTGCGCCTTAAGTCCTCTCTCTCCTGGCCACACAGGTGCTTTACAGCTCCCCTAGACCTCAATAGGACACATCTATCTTTGTCTTCCAGCTCCCTCCTCATTTCTACATAAATGCCTCAGTCAGTTGCTTGATTTTATTCCATGTCCAATCTGTTAAATATATAAAATGACAAAGTTTAATATAGTTGTGAGATCTGGCCTGGGGTCACTTTTAGCATGCATTGAGTCCTAATATCTTTTCAGTTAATCAATATATGGACCAAGGAGGGGCACCATTGTTCAACTGTGTTTAAGGCATCAGTTGCTCTTAATCCAGTCCTGGGAGCCAGTAATGGTTTTGTCAGGCTCTAGTACAGCCTTTCTCAACGTTTTAAACACGGAGGATCCCTAAATGTTTACTTTCCAGTCTCAAAGAACCCTTGCCAGTAATTAGGATATCTACAGCTCACAGTACATTAGTGTGATAGTTAGTGGGCAGAATGTTACTTACATTTGTGGTCATTGGGAAGGATTCCCCCTTATAGATAGCTAAAAAGATCATTGGTGTCAGTGGGAACTTACCTTAGAGCATGGGCATCCGCAGGTAGGAGCAAGGGGGGGGCAAATGCCCCCCCCCCCTGGAATCTCAACTTCCCCCTTTAAAGTGATTGTTAAGCCACTTTATACCATCCTGTCTGGTCTTTTTAATAGACCTGTTTGCCCCAGAGCCTGTGTTTTAAAAAAATAAGCAATTCTTTACCAGTTTTCAGAGGGCTGAGGCCGCTCACATGACCCGTTGTCTCTCTCCTCTCCCTATCTGACAGCTGCCTGCAGCGGAGAGGACAGAGGAGGACAGGAGAGCTATGGATGATGGAGGCACATAATCTGACCACAGTGTCAGGGCTTAGTCGCCATGGTATACTGTGGTCAGTTTACAGAGGGGAGGACATAGCCAGGCAGGATCAGCCAGGTATTTTAGGTGATATAAGGGGCCAAATTACACAGCACAAGCACTGTGTTGTATAACATGCTTTAAGGGAACAGGATCATTTTTTTTTTTTTTTTAGGTTAACAAATACTTTAAAAATAAATGCTCCTGTTTGCTCTTTAAAAATTAATACTCAAAATAAGTATACGGAATAAGCCCCTCCCCTTCATGACATTGTTGAAAAAGGGGCAGAGCATTGGTGACCTTAAAATGTTGCCCCCCCCCCCCCTGAAAAAAGTTCTGCGGACGCCCATGCCTTAGAGCAGGGGTCTTCAAACTATGGCACTCCAGTTGTTCGAGAACTACATTTACCATCATGCCTAGCCATGTCTGTGAATATCAGAGTTTACCAATGCCTCATGGGATGTGTAGTTCTGCAACAGCTGGAGGGCCGGAGTTTAAGGATCCCTGCCTTAGAGTTACAAAATAATCACTGTTCAAGGAATCCCTCCACCTCTGGAGGAACCCTAGGCTTCAATGGAACCATGGTTGAGAATAGGCAAATAGGAGGTCCACCTTCATAGGAACACACTATGTGTAACCAGATCAAGAAGACTCCACTATGGGTACTACAATAATGACCTAACAGAGATATCAACTCTTCACCACCCTAATAAAAATGTATGAAATAGCTTAATGGTGTTATTCTGATTTAACTGTATCTTAATAATCACACAAGGAGATAAGACAGAAAAAACAATATCTTTAGTAAAAGTCTCAGAAGACCTTCTACAGTCGCATAGATTTCAGTCATCTGAAAGTGGGCACTATCTTTTCATTGGCATCTAATTGTCTTAATAAGTTTTTATGCAATTCAGGTGAACTCCTCCCTGAGTAAATAGTCAGTAATTATTCTGTAGTCAGTGACAGGTTTATTAGTGATATTAGCAATGCTTCAGGGAGCCTAATTAACTCTTTATTGGCATGTTATGTCCATTTAAATTTATGTATTAGATGAGTTTCACTCAGGTGCCCAACATCATTATCATCTGTCATGAAAATGTACTGTATGACTGAATGGCAAGCACGTGCACAAATACAACCATCCTACCTTTCTTACACTGAGAGTCCATACATATTTATATCAAAACAGAAACTAGATGACTTTCTATTGTAAATCCTGTCTAACCTCTTTCTTCTGGCTGTATGTATATATATATATATATATATATATATATATATATATATGTACCGTATATATATATATATATATATATATATATATATATATATATATATACTGTATATATATATATATATATATATGGCAGCACAGAGGTGGACCTTATGCCACACTGCCAAGTGTATAATTACCTGTTTTTGCTCGCTCAGTGTCCTCTTCTGGTTAGGTTTGCCAGGTAAATTACATTTTTGGCTCAAATGTAGTGAATGGAGTAGTTAATGATTTTGTTGATCTGTCCAGGGTTTCTTGAGCTGAGAGTTTGATTACTCCCAGCATTCCAGCCTCTGAACGAAGTTTCCAGAGCATAGGGCTGGGATATTCAAATTATCAGCTGAATATTTATCATGCCCCAGCCAGCCCCTGGAAGTAGGCATTTAGAAGGAGGTTGGGAAGTGATAAATGTGCAGGAGGCCTGAGCAGATTGTTCTTTCCCCTCCAAGGATGGTTCCACTTTTAAGTAGGTTTACTGAAACAAGAAATTGCAGTCTGGGCCTCAGCAGCTGCTGGCCTGAGGGCCTAGAGAAGATTGTCAGTGGATGTTTGCTGGAGGGCACTGCACTGAAGAACTGGTCTGGAGAAGGCTCTTGTTTTCCCTCTCAATAAGGATCTACCTGTGGATGCTGTGTGGCAGACAGCTCAGGACATTGTGACCTTGCCATGGACTGTTAGTTGTGCAATGCCAAAAGGCAGCAAATTACCAGAAGCTGCTACAGTATATGGACTGGGACTGCTAATATAGAGTCCTCGATATAATGGCCAATCCTTGTTACCTTCAGGAAAATCTGCTGTTAGAAGATTAGTGAGAGGTTTGTCTTCTCATTATTGCTGCTTTTTGTAGTATCCTGTGACTCTAAACCCCTCTATTGTTTAAAGTTCTTCAGCAATAAATACTAAAAAGATATCCCCTAGACTGAGCCTAAATTCCTGATGTGTGTGTGAATGTGCTTGTGGGACTGGTGGCCTCTGTACTACAATAGGAGACATGGGCATATTCTCAGCAGCTCCTCCGGGGGTAAGTGCTATACCCATCCTCTAGCAATGTGATCATGTTGTTACCTAGAGCTCCCAATCACATTGCAAGGGTCAAGAGATGTTAGGAGAGGCTACCAATTACATAATTACTGTGGCAGCCGGACAGAATGATAACGTGCTTGGGAAGCCCATGCAATGCCTCTGGCATTACAAGGTCTTAAGGGGCTGTCAAGATCCAATGATAATGGATTGAAACTAAATAGTTGTGCAAAATACCATTAAAGGCTTATTAAAATCATGTGCCATATGGTAATATGTGCTGTGTTAAGACCATTCATTTAAATAGCTATAACTTTACAAAAATTGTGTACTGTATGTACCATTTCTGGCAGAGCACCACACCATGGGTTACTGCATTGTTTTACACTGAACATGGCAAGTGCATTCATCACACAAACATGTGTACCATGCATTGCTATACTGCAAATGGGTGCTTAAAGTGACCCTTTCACCAGAGGGTCACCTTTATCCAATAGCCCACCTGTAAAAGAAGATTGAATAAATGTACTTTTATGCTGGTTCATGTATTGAAGATCCACTGCATCTCTGATGCCCAGCTGCTGAAAGTATTAGACCTTTAAATTGAGTCAAACACTTGCTTCAATCACAATGGCTGGTGGGGGGAGCAAGTATGCTACACACCCAGAAGTGTAGAATAACTGCAGTGGTTGGGAAGCGGAGAACTGATGGCTTTTCAACACACAGGCCACTTATAAAGTAAGTGTATCAATGTTTATTTTGACAAGTGGCTTTCTGTGTAAAAGTGACCTTGTAGTGACAGGGTCACTTCAGAGGATCAATGTGTAATTGGAACACAAAAGTCGCCATTCTGTGCAAATGAGTGATATAAATCTCACTTCCCAAAACTTTCCTCCTTTCCAAATATTTGAACACCATTCTGGTGTGATATCTGATGGCGGAGCAACATTTGTTCTGTTATGTGTGTCGCTAGTTGTTTCATTGCTCTGCCTTCCTGGACACACCTTTGGGTATACCACCCTTAACATTCAAAATCTTACAGGCACTTCAGATATTATCTTTTATTCAGCTTTTTGGGGTGCTAACTGTACCTACAATGGAGTGCTTATCCTTTATTAAGAACCCTCTGAAGACCTGAAAAAAATAATTGTTGCTCTACATAAAGATGGCCTAGGCTATAAGAGATTGCCAAGATCCTGAAACGGAGCTGCAGCATGGTGGCCAAGACCCTACAGTGGTTTAACAGGACAGGTTGCACTCAGAAACGGCCTTGCCATGGTCAACCAAAGAAGTTGAGTGCACATGCTCACCGTCCTATCCCAAGGTTGTCTTTGGGAAATAGACGTATGAGTGCTGCCAGCAATGCTGCAGGGGTTGAAGGTCAGCCTGTCAGTGCTCAGACCATACGCCGAACACTGCATCAAATTGGTCTGCATGGCTGTCGACCCAGAAGGAAGCCTCTTCTAAAGATGATGCACAAGAAAGCCCGCAAACAGTTTGCTGAAGACAAGCAGACTAAGGACATGGATTACTGGAACCATGTCCTGTGGTCTGATGAGACCAAGATAAACTTATCTTGGCAATCTTCTGATAGCCTAGGAAGGCGGTCACTAAATGGCCCGCTACCTGTATTGAGTCCTTCAGTCCCCTCCTCACTGCGGCTCCCGGCTCACCCGTAGCCGTGTCCTGTTGGGCCACGAGTAGGGGGCGTGACGTGCCCCCTGCTCCTGACTGCGGCTCCCTCTCACTCGGGCAGCGAGCTAGGGCGTGACACTATGTGAACGCCCCGCCCCCCTGTTCACGGCTTTTGGCTCAGCTCCTGGCTGCAGTTCAGATATGTGGAGCACATTTTAGGGGAGAATAGCTGCAATATTTTGGCATATTTTGTTCTGCTCATTAGAGTGCCCCCATAAAGTGCCCCATTAAAAAAAAAAAAATGTGCCCAACAGAGTGCTCCCTTGACATAAAATGTGCCCATCAGCGTGCCTCCTATTTTATGCTAAAGGACATGCTGATGGGCATATTTTATCTTAAGGGGCACTCTGATGGGCATATTTTATGTTAAGGGGCACGCTAATAGGCATATTTTATGTTGAGCGCAAGGCTGATTTACACGTTTTGTTTTGCCCATCAGCGTGCCCCCTAACATAAAATGTGCCCATCAGCTTGCCCCCTAACATAAAATATGCCCATCAGAGTGCCCCCGAACATAAAAATGTGCCCATCAGCGTGCCCCTTATTTTATGTTAAGGGTCACGCTGTTGGGCAAATTTTATGCTAAGGGGCACGCTGATGGGCACATTTTATGTTAGGGGGCACGGTGATGGGCACATTTTATGTTAGGGGGCACGCTGATGGGCACATTTTATGTAAGGGGGCACGCTGATGGGCACATTTTATACATTTTATGTTAGGGGGCACTCTAATGGGCATATTTTATGTTAAGAGCAACGCTGATGGACACGTGTTTGTTTTGCCCATCTTTCTGAGTCATAGCACAGACTTCAGATTCGGACCTCGGCCCAAAGAAAATTTTGGCGACCGGACCTCCTTGAATTTTAATTCATTACCCCTGGCCTAGGCCATCTTTATGTAGAGCAGCAATTCTTTTTTTCAGGTCCTTTAGAGAGTTCTTTGTCATGAGGTGCCATGTTGAACTTCCAGTGGCCAGTGTAAGAGAGTGAGAGCGATAAAACAAAATTTAACACACCTGCTCCCCAGTCACACCTGAAACCTTGTAACACTAACGAGTCACATGACACTGGCAAGGGAAAATAGCTAATTGGTCCCAATTTGGACATTTTCACTTAGGGGTGTACTCACTTTTGTTGCCAGTGGTTTAGACATGGCTGTGTGTGGAGTTATTTTGAGGGCACAGCAAATTTACATTGTTATACAAGCTGTACACTTATTTATATTTATACTTATTTACATTGTAGCAAAGTGTCATTTCTTCACAAGATATAATAAAATATTTCCAAAAATGTGAGGAGTGTACTTACTTTTGTGAGATAATGTGTGTGTGTGTGTGTGTATATATATATATATATATATATATATATATATATATACACACACACACGAACATTTGTGTGTTTGAGTTTTGATGACGTGCACATCCTAATGCAATAGGCTGTGCACACCTATGCACCATAGAATAAAATAGAGTACCTGTCTCCCTAGAACAGGGGTTCTCAAACTACAGCCCGCCAAGGTCATTTACCCAGCCCGCCCGTTAGGCCTGGCAATACCATAGGTCCCGCTCCCACAAGCCTCCTCCACTGCTGTCATCAGTGCACACCAGAGAGCAGGAGGCAGCTTAGCTCAGAGTGGAGGACAGGAGAAGGAGCTGCCCAAATTAACTTCTGAAGTTAAACTGCAGGTGATTGGTTGCTAGGACACAGGAATATTGCTAATATGGAAAGTCACCCTTCTGGCTCCCGCTCCTGGCCTCTGTCCAGAACTGTGCTGCCTTCTGCTCTCAGCTGTAAGATAGGACACTGCTATGGGGAGGAAAGGAGGGGGGGCAGAGGTCACTGCTATGGGGGAAAGGGGGGCAAAGGACACCACTGTGTGTGTTTGTGGGGGGGGGGGGAGGTGATTTGAAGGGGGCAAAGAACACTGTTATGGCCACCCTCATAGCAGTGAGAGATAGTGAACTGGTCCCCTGTTTAAAAAGTTTGAGGACCCCTGCCCTAGAAGCCTACAGTGAGACCTAACACACTCCTGATCCCTGTGCTCTGAGCCTAACACACTCCTGATCCCTGCATTCTGAGCCTAATGCAATCCTTATCCCTGCGTTCTGAGTCTAACTTACTCCTGATTCTTGTGCTTTAAACCTAATGCACTCCTGGTCCTTGCGCTCTGAGCCGAACGCACTCCTGATTCCTGCGTTCTGAGCCTAACACACTCCTGATCCCTGCACTCTGAGCCCAACACACTGAGCCTAACGCACTCCTGATCCCTGCGCTCCGAGCCTAACGCACTCCTGATCCCTGCGTTCCGAGCCTAATGCACTCCTGATCCCTGCACTCCGATCCTAACGCACTCCTAATCCCTGTGCTCTGAGCCTAAAGCACTCCTGAGCCCTGCGCTTTGAGCCTAACGCACTCCTGATCCCTGCGCTCCGAGCCTAATGCACTCCTGATCCCTGCGTTCTGAGCCTAACGCACTCCTGATCACTGAACTCCGAGCCTAACGCACTCCTAATCCCTGTGCTCTGAGCCTAATGCACTCCTGAGCCCTGCGCTTTGAGCCTAACGCACTCCTGATCCCTGCGCTCTGAGCCTAATGCACTCCTGATCCCTGCGTTCCGAGCCTAACGCACTCCTGATCCCTGCGTTCTGAGCCTAACTCATTCCTGATACCTGTGCTCTGAGCCTTACGCACTCCTGATCCCTGCGCTCTGAGCCTAACACACTCCTGATCCCTGCGCTCTGAGCCTAACTCACTCCTGGTCCCTGCGCTCTGAGCCTAACGCACTCCTGATCCCTGCGTTCTGAGCCTAACACACTCCTGATCCCTGCGCTCTGAGCCTAACGTACTCCTGACACTCCCTGTGTTCTGCATAATAAGATATGTGCAGTGTGCATAGGAATTCGTTCATAATTTTTTCAAACTATAGTCCGGCCCCCCAACAGTCTGAGAGACAGTGAACTGGCCTCCTGTTCAAAAAGTTTGAGGACCCCTGCCCTAGAAGCCTGCAGTGAGATCTACTCCATGGGAACCATCACACGTACAATATTCTTTTTCGGGTAGCCAGAGCACTCACAGTACTGCAGGGATGCCGGCTGAAAGTTTCTGGCACTACAAAAAAGAAAAAAAACAAAACACTAAACTGTGTCATCAGTTTCTATATGGAAGAAATTCAGCCGGGTGTCTGGTATGTTTTTTTTTTTTTATTTAAATGACCCTACCAAGGCTGCCGATAATTTACCGCCATCGCACATAAATAATGTTGCTTTCTATTGATTTCTCCTGATATCATTTCACCATTTAATTATTTCTGATCTCATGCATCTGATTACATCCAATCTCATATGCAAACAGCTCAGTTTGTATGCAAGGCTGGTGATACCAAGGAGCAATGATACCCAACCAGCCTCAGACACACCTAAATCAGAATAAGCTTATTGTCTGTTGTCTTTCTAAATGAAAACAGGATGTAGTAATCAAAGGCGCACAGCCCAGACTGTTTACTATTCATTGCAGGGAGCTAGATTACAAGCGACTTTAAAGGGACATTGTTAAACCGCATAATGGGCTGGTAATGGCCTGTTCCCCAAGGATGATTTTACAAGGACGCATTGGCTATCCTGATATATATACACAATTACTCGGATGGCTGAAAATGATCAGTGCAGTTATCTCAATGTCTTCCCAAACCCCACTGTAATTTAATATGCAAATTTCCTTTTTTTCAGATCTAATAAATCTATGAATTTTATTTAATGAATTCATTTCCTGTGTGCTGATTATATAAGAATCTGGTTATGTATGTAAGCCCTAACAATGAAATTCTCCTATTTTCTCCCTTTTTGTCTGTTCAATATATCATTGAAATTGTTTTCCGTTATATATGGTCTGTGATACAAAAAGGACCCAACAGAAATAATATATACAAACAGAATTTTATTAAAACTATTTAAATTTTATTAGTACATAAGTCAAGCCTTTGTACTAAAATACAGATATATCCAAAAATGTATACATGTATTGCTAGCTTTATAAAGGCTCTTTCACACTCGTAGTTGGCTGTGGTGTCCTCTCAAGAGCAATCCATAGGACAGCATTTAATCGCTTCCTCACCGCCTGATATAATGCTGCACTATCATGCCGCAATTGTGTGCATTGCATGCAGTTGCAGTGCAGTCTAAAGCCCCGTACACACGTACCGATTGTCGGCCGTAAATATTGTAGGCTTGTTAGTATGATGCTTCCGACAGCCGACAGCGCATTTTCGGCCGAACAGAATCTGTCGTGCAGGCATTAAAATTTTTGTTGGCCAACACCAGAACGGCCGATTGTTCGCCAGTCAGTACAGATTTTGGCCGACAGACAGCAGATTTGCAAGACTGGGCATGCTCAGAAAAGAAAAAAGACAAGGAAAGTTGACCATCACATGACATCACTTCTGCAGTCGGCTGTTGTTGGCCGACAAAATTCGTGTGCAGTCTTTTGCAATTTTCAACAGACACGACAGCCCTGGACAAAAGACGGCAGATCATTCGGCCGACGATCAGTACGTGTGTACGGGGCTTTATTGAACTCAGTGTGTGAGTTTGTGTCAGGAAACCAGAGCACACCAAGATGCAAGTAAAATAAAGCGATTTATTTATGCAACAATAATAATTGCACAGCAAGAGAGAGGAGAAAAATCAAGAACAGCTGGGGTCAGGTTCAAAAGTGGGTAGTCATCCAAGCCGGAATCGAGTCCAGGAGCAGGTAGTCTGCCGAAGCCGGGTCATTTGCCAATGCAGAGTCCAGTTCGGCACCGCAAAGTCGGCGTTGCACTGATTCGGACAGTGCAATTGCCTCCGATTTCACATGTCAAATCGGACCAATGGGAACGTGGACTAAAACCCGTAAGCTATGTACTATGTACAGCGGTACCAGATTTTGTGCAAACCAATTTTAGTAAATCTCCCCCAGTGTGTGCAAGCAGCATTTAGAACAACAGGAAAGAATTTAACCCTCCTTTTAGGGTCTGTGTTCAGCATTTGCAAACTAGAGTTGAATGGTACTTAAAGTGCAGCTCCACACAAAAGTTCTGCTTTAAGGCCTCCTCCCCGACTCCTGTTTGTAAAACAGTGCTTTTGAGGAGGAGGGCAGGAGCGGGAGCGGGTACCCGATTTTGACTTCCGCCTTAGGCAGTCAGAAGTTGAAGTTCCTCTTCCTGAAGTATTCTGGAACACATGACAGGTCCCAGAAGACTTTCAGACCAGTCACAGAACGCAGCGCCACTCGCGCATGCGCACTGGGCACCCGGCTGTCAGTGCCACCTTGCGCCACCAAGGGAGGACACAGGGTGGTTCTTGCTGGTGGCCGCTGTTATTCAGCGATGTGAATGTAGCCTATAGCCTCTTACACACAATCGGATTATCGGACAAACTTTCATCCGTTTTTTGTTGCATGCTGGTCTCATATGGAAAGTGAAGAGGTTACTTTCATATGAAAATTCCTGTACGACAGAATTCAACTTCAGAAGTGATTTCATGTGTTGAATTGTTTTGCATGTTTTCTTTAGTTTCCGAGCATGCCTAGTCTTGCTCTTATGATTTTTTTTTGACGAATACTGTACTAATTAAATGAAAATCGGACGTTGTGTTGACGTACGATAAAAAATTTATAGCCTGCACATCCAGTTTTTGTCGTCCGAAAATTCGTAATCGGCTGTCGAAAGCACTATACTAACAATCCGAAAATCGGCAGATCGTTCATTGGATGAAATTTTACTTCCAATTTTCGTATCGTGTGTACGGGCCTTTAGTCCGCATTCACACTGGTGTATTTAAAGAAGAACTTCACTCAGAAGGGCAAGTTCCTTTTTAAGTCCTCCTCCCCTCTCCTCTCCCTTATTTGCCATGCCATTTTTTTGGAGGGGTGCCCAGATTTGACAGATACCCACTCCCACTTCTGCTCGGATTGCCTAGGTCACCCGAGTAGAAGGTTTTACCTTCCATCCTTCCCTCAGTGTTCTTGGACACGTCATAGGTCCCAGAAGACTGTGGGACCATTCACAAAGTACAGCACGGCTTGCACATTTGCTGTGGCACATCTGACTGTGAAGTGGAAAGCAGTATAGCTGGCTGCCCACAGTTAAAATGCAGGGAACCCGAAGGCTAGTGAAGAACTAGCCCAGGTGAGAACGCTGCTGGATCCATGGACAGGTAAGTGTCCTTTTATTAAAAGTCAGCGGATACAGTATTTGTAATTTTTTTTTTCCCAGACTGAACAACTGCTTTAAGCGTACATTAATGTGAAGGGCCGTGTTTGCCCAGACAGGATGCACCTTTATTCCATGCATTAACATGCAGGCAGTCCCATTCATGCCTATTGGGATGCAGTGGCTGCACAGACACAGCTGCTGGTCCCAATTTTACATCTGTTTGAATACGTCTCCAAATGCAGATAGTAAGCGTTCAGGACACGCACCCTCATCCACACAGATTTCAAATTGGGAACAGTGGCTCTGTGCAGCCGCTGCATCCCTAAAGACAAGACTGCCTTCACACCAATACACAGAATACCTGTGCATCCCATGTGGGCAAGCACAACCCTTTACACAGATATATGCTTAACTAGTTGCAGACTTTAGGCATGCGACAGTACACACGATCCCCAAAAAACTTAATTGTTGTACACAGGGTGTGTGTAGCACATCCATTCTCTCTGCCCAGCTTCTGGGACCCCCACCCCATTCTGAGAATAATGTAATTTGTGGCTGCGATTAAGCAAAGTTGGCATTACAGTATACTTAGTGCCGGTTCACACTAGGGCGACCTGTGAGGCGACCTGGTCGCCTCACAGGTCGCCTCCCATAGGGAAGCTACGGACCCGTTCTAATAGGAGCGACACAAGTCGCTCCGACCTAGAAAAAGGGTCCGGAGCTTCTTTGGGGCGACCAGGAGGCGACCGCCATAGACTTCAATGTTATGAAGTCCGTGGCGGCCGCTCCGAGGTCGCGGCGCGCTGCTCGCACCGCAACCTCGGAGGTCGCCACCTAAAGTAGCGTCGCGGTAGTGTGAACCGGCGCTCAGAGAAGAAGGTGGCAGCTCTAGCTGTCAAAAAAGCAGTCTGAATCAATCAGTGTTTATAAACACCACTGCTCCATACTGGATTACACAAAGATACAAAGTGACATATTGTTACATTTGTATCTTTCTATACATTCATTTGCAGATCAAAGGGATGAACCTAGATTTGCAGATGATGTCAGTTAAAGCAACTTGACAAGTAAAAAAACTTTTTTTTTTTTTTTTAAATAAAATGTTCCTCTGTTTAAATTCTTATTCTACTTCTCTCTTCGACTATTATTTTCCTGCTGATTTGTTGTTTCTTTCTATTTTATTAGCTATTAATATATAAAAAGGTTTCTTTTGTTTGGTATTATTTTTAAACATTTAAAATATATTTACAGATTTCCCATTTCGTGTGAACGAGGCATACTTGAGAACTGGATTTCCATATGAAGAATGGGAAATACAGATTTTAGGCAAATGGCAGCGAATGTGACCCCGTCTGGGTAAGTACCAGTGAGTGCTTTTTTCAGCAAAATATGCCTTGTAATTTTCTGATTTATAAATATATGCCTCTAATGACACTTCACAGAGAAGTGCTGAACAATAAATAAAAAGCGTAAACTGTGCTGGATGTAATCTTCTCTATTGTTGTTATGCAGTCATTGGAAAGTCAGACGATTCTCTTCTTTAGAAGCTTAAGTGGCCAAAAAGAAACACCTAGATAAGTGCAAGCAAACACACCTTAACTCTAAAAATAGAGTCTATTTTGCATATGCTGTAATAGAATGTATATAGATCCTTTTAAAGTGTATCTGAACCCAACAAAAAACAATGTATATATTCAGAGATGTATAGTAACTAAGTAGAACTACTTCACTACTGTACTTAAGTACCGAAAGGCGGTATCTGTACTTTCCTGGAGTAGAATTTTTTTCTCCTACTTCCACTTTTACTTCACTACATTTTTTCGATGATTTCAATACTTCTACTCCAATTTTTTTTTTTTTTTTTTTTGTGCTACATAGTTACTAGTTACTATTATAAAAATTACCACTGCCAGAACAGTAGATGGCAGGTTTCATGAAGCTCAAAACGTTTGTATTATCAGTGCATAAGAAAATAAATGCTATTGTATGTATGAATAAAAGCTGCATTTGAAATAATAAAAAACAATATGATGTTCAAACTTTTGACTTCTTTCTTTAATAACTACATAACACAGTACTTGTACTTTTACTTTCAGTACTTGAGTAGCAATTTTTTTTCAAAACTACTGGTACTTTTACTTTCAGTACTTGAGTAGCAAAATTTTTTAAAAAACTACTTGCAATACTTAAAGTGGAGTTCCACCCTATTTTTATACTTACCTCCATCTTCTCGCTCCGGGTCACCTGAAAAAGAAATGGATAATCGCATATTTTTTTTTTTTTTACTTACCTCGTAGCGAAGAAAAAATACTTACCTTACTTCCTTCTTCCTCCTTCCTCGGCCGCGGCCCGTCGTCACTTCCTGGCTCTGCAATGATTCCTGGGAGCTGAACGTCATCGCTCCCAGGAATCATTGCGCCTTCACCGGCCCCGACGTCAGTTCCGGGTCGCGCGCGTCATCCCCTTCTAAACAGCTTCTGGGCATGCTCAGAAGCTGTAGAGGGATGACGCGCGCGACCCGGAAGTGACGTCGGGGCCGGCGCAGAGCATCGTGGGACCAAAGAAGGCGGAAGAAGACGCCGAAGAGGATCTCGCTGGCTTCAAGCTGCCCACATCTGAGATGGCAGCGCTGGACAAGACGTTTGCAAGGTAAGTATTTCTCCTAACAGGTAAGTGCAACCCGGGACAGATCAGAGGCTAGCCATTGTGGAATGCACTAGCCCTGACTGTCCCGGGGGTATTAAAAAAAAAAAAGAAAATCCAGGGTGGAACTCCGCTTTAAGTACAAAAAATGTTGAATACTTTAGTACTTCTACTCGTCACTTTTTGATTGAACACTTGTACTTTTACTCAAGTATGGGTTTCGAGTACTTTATACAACTCTGATGCAGATGACCAGTCTTTCGATGTGGTAAATGCATTCCTTTTTTTTTTTTTTTTTCATTCTTTTTTGCTTTATTTTCAGCTGCCAGTAACACATACATTTCCTGTCCTAGTGAAACAGTACTGCGTCTATGGAGGAGTAGTATTGTCAGCGTAGAACAGGACTACAGAACCCCCCCCCCCTCTTCTTTTCTCCATAGCATAGCCAACAGGGGTTTTGTAGCAGCGCTCCGGCACTATCTGTCACCAGCACTGCCGACAGTGGATGACTGATCAGTGTACCAGCCTGCTGCTGGTACCATGTGATCGCTGTGACCAATCACAGCAGATCACATGACAATTGTACACAAGGGATGGCTTCCTTTCATGCCATTCACTGTGTACAATTGTGTTGGGATTGGTCACAGTGATCACATGGTACGGACAGGGCCAGTCACAGCTAATCACAATAGTATTACACTATCACATTACATTATCACAATCACAATACTGAATGGATCAGTTTAATTCAGTAAAAATGGTTGGGTACACCAGTGAAATTCACTGGTAAAAGCAATCATAATGTGTAAAAAAAAAAAAAAAAATCCTTATCACTTCCCCAGAGTAGTACAGTGTTACTATAACACTAAAAAATAAATAAAAAAAGGTATAAAAAGAAAAAAAATAGAAAATTAAAAATAAAATTTTTAATGCTATCATCAGTCAGTGTCCCTGATCACCGCCAAACCAGTTTTATGATGACACCGTACTGCACTGGTGACAGTATGTAAAAAAAAAAAAAAAAAATGTAAAAAAAACATTTTTTAAAAATGTCTTCTTTTTCTAAGATACGATTTAAGTACTGTCCGTGATACTTTTTTTATTTGCACTAACATACAATTTTTCATTCCAAGCATTTCCCCTTCATCAAGATCCAAGCAGTACTGATTCACAAAATGTTTAGCAGAATGGTAAAAAAACACACAATCTCAAATCCAAAAGGAAAAAAAAGAGAAAACCAAACAAACATAAACAAATGTAACTGGCAATGGTAATAAAACTAGCATAGTTATTGAGATAAGACAGAGGGAGAGCTAAAGAAAGGTGGGGGGGGGGGGGGATAGCCACAGAGGGGGTCATAAAACTGTAGAATAAGGCTCCATGTACACGGGACGTTGTTAAAAGTCCCTTTGAATGCTAGAATTTTTAGGACGTTTGAAACGTCCGTTCGGTCGCGTTTGTACCCGCGTTTAGCGGGCGTTTAGCAGCGTTTGCGGGCGTTTGCGTTTAGAAGCGTTCCTAGAGGTCAAAAAAAATTATTCCCCTTTAAAATGGAAAAACGTGAACGCTAAACGCGGGTCATCGCGTTCAGATGCGTTCGGACGCGTTTGTGTGTTTGAAACGCCGGGAAACACACATTCGAACACAAATAATTGGGTTCTAAAAACAGTCCCTGAATGCAACTGCCTGCAAATGACTGTAAACCACCTGGTGTACATGGACAGATAAGATAAAATGTAGATGGGTTCAGGGGCTTCTGAAAAAAAACGCCCAACTGCTCCTAAACGGCCATTTCCAGCGTCCCGTGTACATGGAGCCTAATGAGTAAGGAAACCCCTATCTAAATTTAGGCCGTTCGTTTTTGTGTCAAAAAGAAGTATCATTCTTAATTGGAAAGTTTTCCTTTCCTGGACAGTTCTGAAATTCCCTTTAAGAACTAAAACATTGAGGTCTTCTATAGTGTGGTCCGGTTGTGAAAAATGATGTCCCACAGGTGTGCAGAAACTATCTTCTTTATGTTCCTTGATGGTGTGTCTGTGCTCACTTGCAACTTCTGTCCTGTTTCGCCTAAATATGATCCTTTGCTACATCTTTTGCATTGGATGAGGTACACAACATTACTGGAGGTGCAGTTGTATGACCCTGTTATATTGAAGGTCCCATTTGTGTGTGTGACACTTTTAGACAGATTAATCTGGTTGCACAGTTTGCAGCGTTTTTTATGGCAGGGTTTGCTCCCATTATTTGTGACTTCATAATCAGAATTAAGTTTCCTGCTGATTAGTTTATATCTAAGGTTGGGTGGTTGTCTGAAAGCCAGTATTGGAGGATTGATCAGTATTGGAGGTTGTTGAAATATTCCTTTCAGAGTTTAATCCTCTGTTATGATGGGTTGTAAATCTTTGATTATCTTACTTATCCCTTCTAGTGCTGGATTGTATGTGGTGACTAGAGGTACACAGTTATTTGTTTTTTTTTTCTTTGTATTGGAGAATATTTTCTCATTGGGTTTTCAAGGCTGTGTTTATGCCGGTGTTGATGGTTTGGCCTTTGTAACCTTTCTTACGGAAGGAGTTTGCTAGTGTTCTGAGATGTTTATCTCTGTCTTCTGGGTCTGAACATGTTCGGTGGTATCTGATGGCCTGGCTGTGTATGATGGCCCGTTTAGTATGTTGGGAGTGAAAATTGGAACTGTGGAGATAGCTGCATCGGTCAGTCGCTTTCCTGTATATTGAAGTATGAAGCTTGTCATCCCTGATGTTTACTGTGGTGTCTAGGAAGTTGACATGCCTGTTAGAATAATCCATTTTAAGTTTGATAGATGAGTGAAAGGTGTTGATCAATGAGTAAAATTGTTTTAGATTTTCCTCACCTTCTCCTAATCCCACCTGTTTCCCATCCATCCATCAGCATTCGTGTGCTTCCATTGTGGAGACACTCAGGTTGACTAGTGTTAGGACTGCAAGATACACAGGGTGCCGTGATGAGGCCTTGCAGCTTATACATGCGTTTGCAAATGTGTGTTAACTAAACCCCTGTTTTTAACCCATTTTGTTGGACAGGTTTATTTGGTTTGATAGCAGACTGGTGGGTAAGTATGTCAAACTAAGGACCGGCTGGTTTCCACACACCTTCTTTGATCCCCCATTCTTTTCAGTTTTGTTATATACAGGGATGGAGACGTTGAGCAGTGCTCGCTGGTGTCTCATTTAAAGTCCCAAAACTGCCCATGTTTTGTTTTTTAGAGGTACACAGTTATTTGTTTTTTTCTCTTTGCATTGGAGAAGATTTTCTCTTTGGGTTTTCAAGGCTGGTGTTGATGGTTTAGTCTTTGCAACCCTTCTTCCGGAAGGAGTTTGCTAGTGTTCTGAGATGTTTATCTCTGTCTTCTGGGTCTGAACATGTTCGGTGGTATCTGATGGCCTGGCTGTGTATGATGGCCCGTTTAGTGAGTTGGGGGTGAAAACTGGAACTGTGGAGATAGCTGCATCGGTCAGTTGCTTTCCTGTATATCGAAGTATGAAGCTTGTCATCCCTGATGTATACTGTGGTGTCTAGGAAGTTGACATGCCTGTTAGAATAATCAATTTTAAGTTTGATAGGTGGGTGAAAGGTGTTGATTAATGAGTAAAATTGTTTTAGATTTTCCTCACCTTCTCCTAGCCCAACTGTTTCCCATCCATCCATCCATCAGCATTCGTGTACTTCCATTGTGGAGACACTCAGGTTGAGTAGTGTTAGGACTGCAAGATACACAGGGTGCCATGGTGAGGCCTTGCAGCTTATACATGCGTTTGCAAATGTGTGTTAACTAAACCCCTGTTTTTAACCCATTTTATCCCAAGTATGAAGCATGTCATCCCTGTGGTGTCTAGGAAGTTGACATGCCTGTTAGAATAATCCATTTTAAGTTTGATAGATGGGTAATAGGTGTTGTTGATCAATGAGTAAAATTGTTTTAGATTTTCCTCACCTTCTGTCCATATGATGAAGATATCATCAATATAGCGATAATATCTTTATGGCTTTTGTTGTATGCTGTTCAGGAATTTGTCCTCCAGATCAGCCATAAATAAGTTTGCATACTGGGGTGCCATTTTACTTCCCATAGCGGTACCCATACATTGGAGATAGATGTCATTATTGAAAGTGAAGTAGTTGTGTGTAAGAATGAATTTGATGAGCTGTGTAACATCCTCAGCACTGTATTTGTGGTTTGGTGAGGATGATAAGAATCTGTGACATACAGATATGTCACAGATGCAATCCGTGACAGAGGCGGGTATCGGATCCCTGCCCTTCTCACTAACTCATGACAAAGGACCAGCCAATCTCACACCCTGCCATCACTTACATAACAATGCCACTCTCAGCTGCACCCTGCACAAAGATTTTCCAGCTTGCAGGGCCACAATCTAGGTGCCAGCAGGCTGAAAGAGATTGCTAATGGGCTAATTAAGCAATTAACCCTTTCACTGCCACCACCTCCTTTATTTATTTCCGGAGCGGGAGGAAGCTCTTAATTTTAGAAATACCAATTATGATTTTAGAATAATCGCCTGTAACACGCACTGTCACCACAGACAGGAATGTTCAGAGGATTTCTTTTCTTTTTCTAAAAAATTGTGACATAAAATTACAGTTTCAAATGCCTCTTACTCAGACTGTCCCCTTTCCAAAAAGGGGTAATTTGGGGGATATTTGTACTGTCCTGTAAGAGGCTTGTTAGCATGTCATGGGCTGCTCAGTCTAAAATGTTCGGGCCTATTTTTTGCCCCTGGTTTTATGTGATGTTGCTATTAAAACAGTTTGGCCTCTTTATTCTTTTGGCTGGGTGCTCCTTGGTGTATTGTCAGTCAAAGTCAGTGAGACAATCAGGAGAGAGAGAGGGCCGGGTGGAATGGCAGCTCAATGACTGAATGGACACATGGAGCTCAGCTTGGGTGCCCCCATAGCAAGCTGTTTGCTGTGGGGGCACTCTCTAGAAGGGAGGAGTCAGGAGCAGCAAAGAGGAGGATCCGGGCTGCCCTGTGCAAAACCAACTTCACAGAGGAGGTAAGTATAACATGTTTATTATTTAAAAAAAAAAAAATAAAGAGACTTTGCAATACTTTTAACATCTAGGGGCAATCAAGTGGTTAATTGCGTACAATACAATGTGTAATGTGTGTAATATGTTGGTCGTTATTTCACAACAGCCGACCGTCCTTCTCTCTCAGTGGGAAACGATCGCAGGTGTCAGGCGGCAATCGAAGCCGCCTGACACACGCGTCGGCTTCCCCGCTGACGATCGGGGCGGGAGCGCGCCGCCGGCGGCGCGCACTTGCCCCCCCCCCCCCAGTTCCAGGTCTGGCCCAAGACACTGTGCTG
This sequence comes from Pelophylax lessonae, assembly GCF_965119305.1. Classification (NCBI taxonomy): domain Eukaryota; kingdom Metazoa; phylum Chordata; class Amphibia; order Anura; family Ranidae; genus Pelophylax; species Pelophylax lessonae. The sequence continues at coordinate 185,756,695 of NC_138779.1, forward strand.
CCTGGGACCAAGAATGAAATGCTGCCCCCCACAAAAAAAAATAACACCCAAGAAAAGGCCCCAACATCCATTATTTTATATAAATATAAAATTTAGAAAATTATATATACTGTTATCTTCTTCCATAACTCACCCCGGACCGGTCCACCAAACACCCACTGTCTGTCCTCAGTCCTCCTGTCACTCCTGTGTCTGCCACGCCCACCGCCGTAGAAGATCCAGCCTGTCCTGCGTGAGATGGTGTTCACTGATGTCGGACGTCATTGCGCACACCAGGATCAGGTAAGGGACCAGAGGAAGCCCTCCGCCTCCTCATACTCATCAGTTTGCACTATGGACGGCAGTATGAGATGGGGAAATGCCGCCCTTAATACGCTGCAAACTGATGACACACAAAACTACTGGAAAAAAAAATCTTGGGAGTCAATTTGCTGCCCCTCTCCAAGTGCTGCCTGGGTCCAGTGGACCCAGCGGGACCCATGGTAAGGCCGACCCTGCCCAGTTCCTTTTCTGGCGAGCGACGTAGGTCTACGCCGTTTTGCCTGCCCGAGCCACCCTGCCACAGTAAAAAGGCGGCGGGTGGTCGGGAACTGGTTAATGTGAGATCTCGGGTCAAAAAGACCTCACATCTCACATCTACATTAACTACTTACCCACCAGGCCTATTTTTGACACCTTTTGTTTACAATTTAAAATCAGTATTTTTTGCTAGAAAATTACTTAGAACCCACAAACATTATATATATATTTTTAGCAAAGACTCTGGAGAATAAAATGGCGCTCATTGAAATATTTTTTGTCACGTGGTATTTGCGCAGCGGTCTTTAAAACGCCATTTTTTTGGAAAAATTATGAAAAAATCACATTTCCCTGCATTTAAAAAAAACGAAACAGTAAAGTTAGCCAATTTTATTTTGTATATTGTGAAAGGTGATGTCACGCCGAGTAAATAGATACCCAACATGTTACGGTTTAAAATTGTGCACACCCGTGGAATGGCGACAAACTACGGTCAATAGAAATCTCAATAGGCGACGCTTTAAATTTTTTTAACGGTTACCAGTTTAGAGTTAAAGTGTAGCTCTTTTTTTTAAATTATTGCTCACACTCTGGCAATCGCGGCGATACCTCACATGTGTGGTTTGAACAGCGATTTAATTTGCGGCTCGACTTCCATATACGTTTTCTTTCGTGCGTGAGCTAACGGCGACGGGGGCGGCTAAAATTTTTTTCACTTTTATTGCTGTCACAAGCAATGTAAACATCCCTTGTGATATCAATATGCAGTGACAGGTACTCTTTATGGAGGGATCGAGGGTCTAAAAGACCCCAAACCCCTCCACTACACTTCCATGTATTCAAAACGCCGAAAACGGCATTTTTGAATATAGTCGTTTTTTGAATCTGCCGCCTTTAGCAGCAGTGTAACCCGGACGTGACGTCATGGATGCCGCCTCCGGGTTACGTCATTGGAGACCCGATGGAAGCCGCATCCGGCTTTGATCGGGACTCCACCCAGCCGGCTGATGTGCCGGTTGGTTGCTCGGGTCTCCCGGTGGGACGGGAGACCCAGGCAGAGCCGCGGAAGGCGGCGGGGGGGGGGGACATCCTCTCCCGCTCGCCGGGGTAACGATCGAGCGGCTCCCAAGCCGAATCGGTTGTTACCGCCAGAAAGCAAACCGCCGGCTCTAAACAACAGTACTAGCTAGAGGCATCATCCCAGTATAACCCCGCAAATTCAGCTGACGTACCTATACGTCACTTTGCGGTAAGTGGTTAAAAAAGAAAGTCATTTTTTTTCATGATGAAAAAAATTGGCTCTTAAAATCCGTTGCTAGGAATGACGTATGACGTCATTCCGGTCCTCCAAGGCCATAGAGTGGAGTGAGGGCCTGCTTGCCCTCACTCGACTTCCTGCCTGAGGGGACAGCGGACAGGATCGTTTTCCCTGCTGCCGACGGCTCCGGTAAGTGGGGAAAAGGACCGGGAAGAGGGGGGGCACCTCTCCCACTGCCCATAAGGGTGATCCCGCGGCGAATCCACCACTGGGACCACCCTTATATTAAAGAGGACCGCCCGCCGTTTAAAAAAAAAATACCGGGGTAATGGCAGCTCTCTGCTGCCATAACCCCGGTATTTAACCGCTTGCCGACTGCGCACAGTATATTTACTGCGGCAGTCGGCCCCGGCCAGGCAGAGTGACGTAGGTCTACGTCGCTCGCCTGTCACTCCTTCCAGAGCCAATAGCGGGCGGGCGCGCGCCCGCTGAGGCGCGCGCCCGCCTCGGCTCGTTCACGGAGGAGTGCGGGAGTGTGACTGGCGGACCCGATGTCCGCCGGTCACACTACGATCGCCGGTACAGCGGGAGAAAGACAGAGCGGCTTGTGTAAACAAGCCACCTGTCAGTTCTCCCTGTGTAAAAGTGAAGATCAAACAGTTCTACTATGTAGAACTGTTGATCTTTGTTTTTACACTAGTAGACCTGTCCCTGCACAGTTAGAATCACGCCCCTAGGACACACTTAACCCCTCCCTGTCCAATACTGTTAATCCCTTCCCTGCCAGTGTCATTTTTGCAGTAACAGTGCATATATATAGCACTGATTACTGCAGTAATGTCACTGGTACCCCCAAAAGTGTCAAAAATGTCAGTCAAGGGTCCGATCTGTCCGCCGCAATGTCGCAGTACCGCACAAAAAAAATCGCAGATCGCCGCCATTACTCGTTAAAAAAAAAAACACCAAAAATGACAAAAATCTTTCCCTTTGTTAGTAAACGCGATAACTTTTGCGCAAACCAATCAAAATACGCTTTTTGCGATTTTTTTTTACCAAACATAGGTAGCGTAAAACAAATTGGCCGAAAATTTTAAAAAATTTTGATTTTTACATTTTTTTTTGGGGGAATTTCATATAAAAAAAAGTGAAAAATATTGTTGTTTTTGCAAAAATTACGCTCTTTTTTTGTTTATAGCGCGTGATCAAAAAATCGCACAGGTGATCAAATACCACCAAAAGAAAGCTCTGTTTGTGGGAAAAAAAGGACGTGAAATTCGTTTAGGTACAGCGTCGCACGACCGCGCGATTGTCCGTTAAAGTCACGCAGTAAAAAAATCGCAAAATAACCCCTGGTCTTTTAGCAGGAAAATCCTCAGGTGGTAAAGTGGTTAAAGTCAAAGTATTGACGTAAATACACAGTGGGCGGTCCGTAAGTGGTTAACAAAAAAATAAACAACAAATGAACTGTGCCGTATGCTTTGCTGCATACCAGGTTTATGGGATAACCTTCAAACAATGACTATGTCCTAATAAAACCAATCCAACCTTCCATATAAAGGTGAAGCTGAACAATAAGCTCTCACTTCCTACTCTCAATACATTCTCTCTTCCTGTCACCCTGCTGGCTCCGTATTTCATCATCGTCAACCTGGACAATCCGGTTCTCCCAGTTTTTGTTTATGGCTGGACGCCTGGTGACTTCTTTAGTCTCTATTTGCTTTAAAGGGATGGGGGAAATTTTCATTTAGGTTTCAGTTCCTTTAAATCATGGCCACGCTTGTTACTGGAAATCCCTTATTACGGGTTAAGTTTGTTTTGACTCTTTACTGATCTGCAGATCACTTTAGGGTTTTTTTTTTTTTTTTCAAGATTTGTGGTTAGCTATTGAAAAAACACACAATGGAATTTTCTGTGAAAAATAATAACTTTTTTTTTTTTTACTAAGGACTTCAAAGAACAATTCAAAAGTGTGAAAATCTGAAGAAAAGATGGCGGCCAACACAAAGTGAGTGTCGCAGTGCAGGGTCCCCCATTGTCATGAGACAAGGACAGGATGTGCAGATACCGGATAAGCGCCCTCAGACTCCTCCCACTTTCAGCAGCCCCATCATTATGCCCTCTCACTGTGCCCACTCACTGTGCCAAGGCTTAGGCCTCATGCACACTGGATATTATCCACTTTAAGACCGGAAGATTTTGCTGCTCAATGACCAGGCCACTTTTTTCAACTTGGCACTTCGTGACTTTAACTGACAATTGCGCGGTCATGCAATGCTTTACCCAAACAAAATTTACGTCCTTTTTTCCCCACAAACAGAGCTTTCTTTTGGTGGTATTTGATCACCTCTGTGCTTTTTATTTTTTGCGATATTAATAAAAAAGAGCAGAAATTTTGCAAAAAATCGACATTTTCTACTTTGACTGTTAAAAAATATAAATTTTTGTCATATATTCAGGCCAAAATGTATTTAGCTACATGTCTTTGACAAAAAATTCTCAATGAGCATATTTTTATCCACTTTAAGACCGGAAGATTTTACCCCCCTTCCTGACCAGGCCATATTTTGCGATTCGGCACTTTTACTTTAACGGACAATTGCGCAGTCGTGCGACGCTGTACCCAAATAAAATTGATGTCCTTTTTTTCCTACGTAGATAGAGCTTTCTTTTGATGGTATTTAATCACCTGTGCGATTTTTATTTTTTGCGCTATAAAAAAAAAAGTGTGACAATTTTGAAAAACAAAAATAATATTTTTCACATTCTGATATATGTAAAATTCCCCCAAAAAAAAAAAAATTGGAAAAAATGTAATTTTTTAACATTTTAAGTCAATTTATTTTCTGCTACATATTTTTGGTAAAAAAAAAAACACAAAAAAACGCTGATAACTCATTCTACAGCTAATGCCATACCTCCCAAATTTTTGAGATGGGAATGAGGGACACATATTTGCAAAAGGGGGTAGGCATAGGGCACACCCCCTGCCACGCCCCCTTAACCGCTTCCTGACCACCCGCCGCCTTTTTACTGTGGCAGGGTGGCTCTCCTGTGCAAACCGATGTACAGGTAAGATGTAAGCGTATTTTGTAACCAATGTAAGCGTATTTTGATTGGTTTGCGCAAAAGTTATTGTGTCTATTAACTACGGGAAAGATTTATGTCATTTTTATTTTTTGTTTTTTTTTACTAGTAATGGCGGCGATCTGTGATGCGACATTGCGGCGGACAGATCGAACCCCTAACTGACATTTTTGACACTTTTGAGGGGACCAGTGACTTTACTACAGTAATCAGTGCTAAAATATGCACTGTTACTGTAATAATGCCATTGGCAGGGAAGGGGTTAGCCCTGTGGGTGATCAAGAGGTTAAATGTGAGCCTAGGGGAGTGATTCTAACTGTGGAGGGGGGGGGCGTGGTTTCTGAAATGACTATAGAGACATGTGATCCTATATAGCAGGATCACATGAGCTCTATGATCATTCCAGGGAGAAGATCGGTCAGCTGTGTTTACAACAGCCGCCCATCCTTCTCTCTCAGTGGGGAATGATCGCGGTTGTCAGGCAGCAATCGGAGCCGCCTAACCTGTGCATCGGCTTCCCTGCTGCCAAGTGGGGGCGGGATCGCGTTCCTGACAGAACGCGCTCACCCCTTAGCTTCCCGTGAGCAACTGACGTAGGTCTACATCGGTTTGCGCAGGAGAGCCACCCTGTAAAAAGGCGGGTGGTGGTTGGGAAGCGATTAAGGGGGCGTGGCAGGGGGTGTGCCCTATGCCTACCTCCTTTTTGCAAATAGGTGTCCCTCATTCCCATCTTAAAAAGTTGAGAGGTATGGCGTTAGCTGTAGAAGGCGTTAGCTGTAGAATGAGTTATCAGCGTTTTTGCAGTAGCATTTTTTTGTGTTTTTTTTTAGCTGTAGCCTAATTTTTAGCTCATTTTTTACCAAAATTATACTCCCGCAAAAGCTTATGGCTAAAAAAACGCTGATAAACTCTGAACAGCTGCAATTTTTTGTGTTTTTCTGGCATTTTTGAGCTTTTTCAGCTTTTATTACAGTTAGAGCATTTTTACAGCTGAAAAACAACTCTCAAAACCCACTAGTCCTGTTTTTTTTTTTCAGCCAGAAAATGTCCCTGCAAAAAACTGCTGAAAACAGCCAATGTGTACATAGGATAACATGCTGGGGACTTTACTGGCTGCAGAAAAAAACGTCTGACCCCAAAAACAGCCGCTGTAATAACGTCCCGTGTGCATGAAGCCTCATTGTTTATAATTTTTTTTTTTTGTGTCATTTTTTTTCTTTTACTTAGTCATTTACCCCCATTTGCGCCTAAGGGTAACTAGAACCTTCAGGGCCCCGTTGCAAGAAACCATGAAGGACCCCCCGAACTCCTGTCTGGGGCCCTTCCCTTCAAGCCTGGGGCTCTTCCCACTGATCCTGGGGCCCTTTACTCCGATGCGGGGCCCTTCATTACGGTCCTGCAGCGGGACCCTTTCACAAGTTCTGCAGTGGGCCCCCTTCCTGCCATCTTGGGGGCCTCCCCACGGTGGTGAGATGCCAGGGCCCGGTCACAAGTGGGACCTTTGCAATCCTGGAAGTTCACCCACTGGTGTCAGTATTTTTTATTTTTTGGTATTTTAATTGTATTATTATCATTTTATTTTATTTTTTTACAATGTCACTGACTATGACTCTGTCCATTCAGAAAAGGAAGGAGCTGGTAAATTATCTCTGATGTGACACATCCCCTGCAGCAGCAGCTGGCATGAGAGGGGAAGGAGGAAGCCGGCAGCACAGTGAGGGGGGGGGGGGGCTATAAGGGGAGCACACAGGGGCCCAGAGACAGCAGAACACAAGTGAATTGGATAGGAGGAGTGGCGGGGGCAGCATACAGGGGAACATAGGCGAGCGCACAGGGTGTGCCGGGTGTGCCTGGGCACACCCTAATCCCCTAGTGCACATTAGCATTGTTGCTCTGTGTGCCAGCGGGGAGGTGGGAAAGATCTCACTCTTACCAGCTCAGCCATAAGAGAAGTACTTAAGCATTTCTCTTTCATTGTGCCAGCAGGGAGATGAATGCACCCGGGCCATATACATGTAGACACACACATGCATGTGTGCTTGAGATTTGGAGTGCACACCCTAATGCAATGGGCTGCGCACACCTATGCAGAGGAACCAATCTCCTCCATTTTCCTCCTGCAGCTACAGGAGGGAAAAGGAGGACAGTGATTTCTCTACAGGCGGCCCCCGCCACCCCTCCTATCCAGGTGTGCAGGGGAGCTGCACAGGCCCCCTGGAGCATGGGGCCTGGTTGCAATTGTGACCCCTGCAACCCCTGTAGTTACGCCCCTGCTGGGTTTGTCTACATAACCAACCTGATTTTATCCATTTAATATAGCAGATTAAGCTAATTATAAAGGTGCCACCATGCTTATGTGCTTCGTGGATATAAAGGTTAATATTTCTTAGGGGACTGTTTACTCTGAGCCAAGCCGACCCCGGGTAGTCAGCATACAACTTCCATAGGGATAAACATGAACATTTGGTTTACCACCTGTATTTGTATGTATATAACCAACGTGTGACTATGGCATTTTAGGGTGGGCAGATTGTCCCTGTGCAACTGACCCCTTTGGGTACCTATTGGGGCATGCACTGTTCTTGTATCCTATTGTCTACATCCACACTGCCCTTGCTTGTTGCAGCTGATTATGTCATAGTCCTGTGTGTGTGTTCAGCCTGCATTCTGCATCCACTTTACATGCTCCTCACATCTCTGCCTGAGCTCTGCCTCCTGATGCACCAAGCCTTTTCTCTGCACACACAGTCTCATTTCCAGCACTGGCTGTGCTGTGCCTCCATCCTGTATCTGCCTGAGAGATCCTTGTGTTCATTACTGTCATTGTGCTGTGCACTGCCTGCCCATCCTGAGATGCCATTGCCTGTTATTACTGTTAAGGGGACGCTCCAGTCAACCTGAAATTCGGGCCTTGATTTGCATACAGGGACACAGCCCAGGGCTCCTGTCTTTTCCATCCACATATTACTATACTGTAGTAGACCAGGCAACCCTGTATCCTCACTGCTGGTAATCTGAGAACCCCATCTCTTGAACCTTATCAATGTACAGGTTAGGGATCGACCGATTATCGGCAAAGCTGGTATATCGAGGGCCGATATGCACTTTCTCCGATATATCGGAATCGACCACCAAGGTGGCTGATACAGTATTACTGATATTTCTGAAAGTGCTTGTACTGAAGTGATACCTGCAGCTAGAAGCATCACCTCGGTACCTGCGTCCATAGCCAACGGTCGACTGTCTTGTAATAACAACCAGTGCGGCTGAGAAGCCGCTTGGCTGCCATTACAAGGAGCGGGAGGGGACGCCCCCCCCCCTCCTCCCGCAGCTCGCCTGGGTCTCCCGTCCCACCGTTCTTCAGACCTAAGTCAATAGTGAACCCTACAGACTAAGACTGGGATGCCATTAAAGTTCATGTGTGTGTAAAGGCAGGTGTCCCAATACTTTTGACAATATAGTCTATCTGTGCTATTTAACCACTCACCGACCAGCCGCCGCAGTTATATGTTTGCAGGTTGGCAGGTTCCCTCGAATCGCTGTATCTGTATGGCGGTTCACAGGAGCGATCCTGGGGACGCACATCCGCGCCCACTCGCCAGACCGGAAGCCGAGGCTCGGGGCACCTGTGAAGATAGAACGGCAGTCTGCTGTTGTAAACACAGCAGACCGTTGTTCTCTCTGCTATCAACACAGAGCTCCTGTGTTCTTGTTATTTAGGAACCCATGTCTCTGTGTTGATATTACAAGCCCATCCCCCCACAGTTAGAAAACACCCCCTAGACTCACACTTGACCCTTTGATCGCCCCTGGGTTAACCCCTTCCTTGCCAGTGTCAATATTACAGTAACAGTGCATATTTTTAGCACTGATTACTGAAGTAATGTCATTGGTCCCCCCAAAAGTGTCAAAAATGTCAGTTAGGGGTCCACAATGTTGCAGTCTCGCTAAAAATCACTGATCGCCGCCATTACTAGAAAAAAAAACAAAAAATAATAAAAATGACATAAATCTTTCCCCTAGTTTGTAGACGCAATAACTTTTGCGCAAACCAATTTAAAATATGCTTATTGGGATTTTTTTTTACCAAAAATATGTAGCAGAATACAAATTGGCCTGAAAGGATGAAAAATTAGATTTTTACATTTTGGGGGAGGGGGATGTTATATAGCAGAATGATTTTCAGAATTGTCGCTCTTTTTTTGTTTATAGCGCAAACAATAAAAATCGCAGAGGTGATCAAATACCACCAAAAGAAAGCTCTATTTGTGGGGGGGAAAAAAGGACGTAAATTTCATTTAGGTACAGCGTCACAATTGTCCGTTAAAGTAACGCAGTGCCAAATCGCAAAATATGGCCTGGTCATTAACCACTTGCCGACCACCGCACGACTATCTACGTCGGTGGTCAGCCCCTCACAGGCAAACTAACGTAGGGCTACGTTGCTTGCTTGTGAGGGTCTAGGGAGCGAGCGCGAGCCCCCGGAGGTGCGCTCCCGCGTGGTCACGGACCCCCCCGCGCGTGTGACCAGCGGACCCAATGTTCGCCGGCCACTCGGCGATCGGCAGGGGGAGAGGGAGAATGTCAGGCAGCTTGTGTAAACAAGCTGCCTGTCATTCTCCTCGCTGCAAAGACACTGATCACATGGATCTACTATGTAGATCCGTTGATCAGTGTCCTTACAGCTGAAGCCACAGCCAATCACAGTAGAAAGCACGCCCCTAGGGACACACACAGCCCCTCCCTCCCAAATAAAGTTAACCCCTTCACTACCAGTGTATTTTTACAATAACAGTGCATATATATAGCACTGATTACTGTAGAAATGTCACTGGTAACCCCAAAAGTGTCAAAAATGTCAGTCAAGGGTCCGATCTGTCCGCCGCAATGTCGCAGTACCGCAAAAAAAATCGCAGATCGCCGCCATTACGCGTTAAAAAAAAAAACAACAAAAATGACAAAAATCTTTCCCTTTGTTAGTAAACGCGATAACTTTTGCGCAAACCAATCAAAATACGCTTTTTGCGATTTTTTTTACCAAACATAGGTAGCATAAAACAAATTGGCCGAAAATGTTAAAAAATTTTGATTTTTACATTTTTTTGGGGGGAATTTCATATAAAAAAATGTGAAAAATATTGCTATTTTTGCAAAATTGACGCTCTTTTTTTGTTTATAGCGCGTGATCAAAAAATCGCACAGGTGATCAAATACCAACCAAAAGAAAGCTCTGTTTGTGGGAAAAAAAGGACGCCAAATTCGTTTAGGTACAGCGTCGCACAACCGCGCAATTGTCCGTTAAAGTCACGCAGTGCCGAATCGCAAAATACCCCCTGGTCGGAATGGGGGTAAAATCTTCCGGGGCTTAAGTGGTTAAGGGGGAAAATCCTTTCGGTCCAGAAGTGGTTAACTACAGAAGAGAAAAGTCAGGTCACTAGGCTGGCTATGTAATGTGATCGGACTGTATCATTCTCAGTACTGGATGGACAGAAATACAAATGCTTTGGCAGACTATATACAAGAAGCTACTGTATCTTCATTTCATCCGTGTATTTATCTGCTCTCCTGGAATTCAGCTATAACTTTCAGGGCAACTCTTGCTGGAATTCCAATAATCACTTGTGATACATTTTGTCTATTTATTGGAAGAATGGGTGATAATGTGAGAGCAGGTGACAGTCAGAAGTCCCTAACACTCGCTCCAGGCTCCCTCCCTGCCCTCCGCGTCCACCATTGTTATCACATTAGCTGCTTATCCACCAAACTTTACTGCCATGTATTTCTTTCTACACACAATGGGACCCCCATTGACTACAAAGACCCCCCGTGGATGCTTTTCTGGCAAGAAATGTTGCTTTTTGGGGGGATGGTTTGTCTCATAGAGCTCGGTATTGTGTGCAGATTTCCTCATATTGCTATGATTATGCAGGTGTGTTTGTTCCATTATGGCTTTCTTTGTTTCTTTTATGCATTTCATCTTTTTGCAGTTGAGTGTGTGTTGTGTAGTTCCTGTAGTATGTACTGGATGTTCAGTGGGATAATTCTTAACCACTTAAGCCCCGGAAGATTTTACCCCCATTCCGACCAGGGGGTATTTTGCGATTCGGCACTGCGTGACTTTAACGGACAATTGCGCGGTCATGCGACGCTGTATCTAAACGAATTTGGCGTCTTTTTTTTTTCCCACAAACAGAGCTTTCTTTTGGTGGTATTTGATCACCTGTGCGATTTTTTGATCACGCGCTATAAACAAAAAAAGAGCGTCAATTTTGCAAAAATAGCAATATTTTTCACATTTTTTTATATGAAATTCCCCCCCAAAAAAATGTAAAAATCAAAATTTTTTAACATTTTCGGCCAATTTGTTTTATGCTACCTATGTTTGGTAAAAAAAATCGCAAAAAGCGTATTTTGATTGGTTTGCGCAAAAGTTATCGCGTTTACTAACAAAGGGAAAGATTTTTGTCATTTTTGTTGTTTTTTTAACGCGTAATGGCGGCGATCTGCGATTTTTTTTGCGGTACTGCGACATTGGGGCGGACAGATCGGACCCTTGACTGACATTTTTGACACTTTTGGGGTTACCAGTGACATTTCTACAGTAATCAGTGCTATACATATGCACTGTTACTGTAAAAATACACTGGTAGTGAAGGGGTTAACTTTATTTGGGAGGGAGGGGCTGTGTGTGTCCCTAGGGGCGTGCTTTCTACTGTGATTGGCTGTGGCTTCAGCTGTAAGGACACTGATCAACGGATCTACATAGTTTACACAAGCCGCCTGACTTTCTCCCTATCCCCCGCCGATCGCCGAGTGACCGGCGGACATCGGGTCCGCTGGTCACACGCGCGGGGGGACCGTGACCACGCGGGAGCGGGAGCGCGCCTCCGGGGGCGCGCTCGCTCCCTAGACCCTCACCAGCTAGTGACGTAGCCCTACGTCACTTTGCCTGTGAGGGGCTGACTGCCGACGTAGATCGGCGTTAGGCAGTCGGCTAGTGGTTAAAGGGATTGTAAAGTCTCAAGGTTTTTCTGCATTATAGGAACAAGAATAATATCTGCATCTAGTATCTAAGACAATGTATGTATAAAGTTCAATGGGTTAAAGGCACCAATAGGCAGTGGTGTATTTTGATTTTGCGCTGCCCTAGGCAAGACTAAAATTGGGCACCCCCTCCCCCTCCTAAGTAAATTTGCCCCACTCCTTCATTTTTTACGGATGTGACTCCCTCCAAAATTGAAGAACTACAAGTCCCAGAATGAACCCCTGAGATCTCAGGAGAGGGGGGGGGGGTGAGAGGGGAAGGGAGAGAGAGAAAGGGGTGAGTGAGGGAGGGAGAGAGGGGGTGGGTGAGGGAGGGGATAAGAGAGGCTGAAAGGGGGAGAGAGAGAGAAGGGGGGATAAGAGAGAGAGGGGGGGGGGTGAGAGAGAGAGGGGGGATGGGAGAGGGGGGATGAGAGAGAGAGGGGGTGAGAGAGAGAGAGAGAGAGAGAGAGAGAGAGAGAGGGGGATGGGAGAGGGGGTGAGAGAGAGAGGGGGGGGGAGAGAAGGGGGAGAGGGGGATGAGAGAAAGAGAGCGAGGGGGGTGAGAGAGAGGAGGGGTTGAGAGAGAGAGAGGGGTGAGAGAGAAAGAGGGGGGTGAGAGAGAAAGAGGGGGGAGTGAGAGAGAGAGAAAGAGGGGTGAGTGAAAGAGAGGAGGGGGGTGAGAGTGAGAGTGAGAGAGAGGGAGTGAGTGAGAGAGAGAGGGGGGTGAGAGAGGAGGCTTTAGCAACCAATAGAGTCTCAGGTGGAGGGGGGCTTTTTAGCTGCCCCCCTGCAAAGTGCTGCCCTAGGCCTGGGCCTTGTCGGCCTAGGCCAAAATACAGCACTGCAATAGGTATGCTTATGCATAGAATGCCATAAACAAAGGGGTGCAGCGCCAAGATGGTGGATATATAAAAAAACTCCAATAAAGGAATGTTCATAAAGGAAAAACAAAGATGATCCCCACACCAGGTGCCATGACTGCTGAAAGCACAATTCACCACTGTGTCTGGAGGAAAAACCTGCTTACCAGAGGAGATTGACCCTCAAATGATAGAGTGGTGAAGCAGATATATGGAAGCCTCATGAGTTCTCAACCGTATAGGTTCTCAACCCCATCTATAAGACCTCAAATCCCTCCGCTGCCCATAAAAGCATTTAAAATACCAAAATGATCAGGCTAATAAATATGGACCTTGAAATAGGTGCAAAGAGGTTGCAACGGCGCTACCTTTAAAGTGATTAAGTACCACGTGGATAATGTGCCAACATAAATAGTGATGCTCAAACACTATTAGAGAACTTATATTTGGGTCCAAACTAAGGTGCACTAGTGACTTGTGGTGTGGCAAGAATAACCAATTTTTTATCCTGGACCCAAAGCAAGGTGCAATAGTAAAGTGCTGAGTGCTGTGCAATAAATATGCCAAAGTAATGGAGAAACAGTGAATTTTATTTCAAAGAATAAATATATTATACAGTGCAATTTACTAGTGATAAGTTGTGCTTGGTGAAAAAAAACAAATAAAAGAATTCCTCCTTGGAATAAAAGTGCTTGTGTAATCAAATAAATAAGGAAAGATTCCACTTAGTGAAAAGATCAAGTAAAAAAAGAGTTTTATGAATGAAAAAAAGAAAAAAAAGCAGACGTCCTCTGACAAAACGCGTAGGGTGGAGTCTATTAGATCATTACGTCACTTCCGGCATTCTGAGCCTGGGCCGTGGAACGCGGAAGCTTCCCGGCTACACCAACTGATCTCGGACAGCCTAACCCGTGAGTTACTACTATTTAGTAATAGTTACTACTTTTCTCCATTTTCTATTACATTGTATATGGCATCATGGGGTTCCCTCTTTCTTTTTGAGGAATCAAAAGCTTGCAAACGCTCATTCTACCGGAGAAACCCTGAAAAATCCCATCTTGTGGCAAACAGTGTCGTATGTGAGGTGCGACACCTAGTGGTCACACCGGTGGATGCAACCCCATTTTTTTCTTTTTTTCTTTTTTCTTTTTTTCATTCATCTGCCGATTTTCGGATTGTTAGTATGGTGCTTTCGACAGCCAACTCCGACTTTTCGGCTGACAAAATCCTGATGTGCAGGCTATAAAATTTTTGTCGTCTGTAACACAACGTCCGATTTTCGTCTCATTAGTACGGATTTTGACGGAAAAAAATTTAAGAGCAAGACTAGGCATGCTCAGAGACGAAAGAACATACAAAGCAATCCAACACATGACATCACTTCTGAAGTAGAATTCTGTCGTACGGGAAAATTTGTATGAAAATAACCTCTTCACTTTCCACATCAGACTAGCATGCCACAAAAAACGGACGACAGATCGTTCGATAATCTGATCGTGTGTACGGGGCTTAAGTTCAATGTGGCCTGTGCTCATACCGCTCTCCTCGCCTTTCCTCCGCTCTGCTCCTCTGTCCAGGAGGCACGGGCACACGCCACATTGAACTTATGCAGACATGATATTTTAGGACAGAGAACTGACTAAGAACTACTACACTATCTGAGTTCCTTTACTCCTGAGGTTGGCCTGATCACCTGTTGGGGTTTGTCTGCCTGGCACTGGAGAAGAGGTCCATATTTATTAGCCTGATCATTTTGGTGTTTTAAATGCTTTTATGGGCAGCGGAGGGATTTGGGGTCTTATAGATGCAGTTGAGAACCTATACGGTTGAGAACTCATGGGGCTTCCATATATCTATTCGACCACTCTATAATTTGAGGGTCAATCTCCTCTGGTAAGCAGGTTTTTCCTCCAGACACAGTGGTGAATTGTGCTTTCAGCAGTCACGGCACCTGGTGTGGGGATCATCTAAGTTTTTCCTTTATGAACATTCCTTTATTGGAGTTTTTTTTATATATCCACCATCTTGGCGCTGCACCCCTTTGTTTATGGCATTCTATGCATCAGCCCACGTTCATATTGGCCCAATTTTTTTGTTTATTTCAAGTCAAAGCGCATGTCAAATCGGAGCCAATTGCCGGCAATGGCACTGTCCGAATCAGTGCGATGCTGTTTTTGTGGTGCCGCATCGATTCCCAGAAGTAGTTTCTGCACTACTTTTGGCGACTTTGGGGGGGGGCGATTTCATTAGACATCTGTGCAGAAACCCGCTTGGATGTCTGTAAAATCGCCCCCCGAAGGCGGACTGAAAATGCTGGTTTGAAATCGTGCAAATTCAGCTGAACTCGCACAATTTCAAACCCACCTCAGTGTGAACCTACACTTAAAGCAGTAGTATACAGATTTTTGTAACTTTTAACTACAGGTAAGCCTATAATATGGCTTACCTGTAGGTACAATTAATTAACATCTCCTAAACCTGCGTGGTTTAGGAGATATTTGCACTGCATGCAGTTGCTGATGCGAGCGGCGCATGCGCTCTGAAGGTCCGGCGGAACTTCAGAGTTCCTTGCCGGGAAGTGCCGGAAAATGACTCCCGTGCACATGCGCGGGAGTGACGTCATCGCGGCTCCGGCCACTCACAGCGCCGGAGCTGCCAAACCCGGAAGAGACACAGAGGGATCATGTCAGCTCCCACAGCGGTGTCCGGGGGTCCATGTCGGGGCTTCGTTCTAAGGTAAGTATTTCATAATGAGCTAGTATGCGATGCATACTAGCTCATTCAATATGCCTTTGTCTTGCAGGGTTTTTTTTTTTTTTTTTTTAGTATACTACCGCTTTAAGGTGAAAAAAGCCTTCTTTGTTGCAGCTGCCCCCAGAGCTCCCCCCCTTTTTCTTTACCTGAGCCCATCCGTTCCAACAATGTGCATGAGCCCAGTGGCTCCAGCTGTCTGTCCTCATTAGATAGATTGATAGCAGCAGGAGCCATTGGCTTCCGCTGCTGTCAATCAAATCCAGTGACACAGGAGCGGGGGGGCGGGGCCGAATTCTGCTGTCTGTGTGCAGCGGGACTGGGGAGCACACCCGCACGGGTGCCCCCATGGAAAGCGGCTCTCTGTGGGGGCACCCGATGAATGGGAGAAGCCAGGAGCGCCGGTGGGGCAACCAGGGCCGGTGCTTCCACTAGGCAAACTAGGCAGCCGCCTAGGGTGCATTGCCACCTAGGGGCGCAGCCAGGAGTCGGCACTCTCTCCATCATGAATGATTATTGTGAGCTGAGGGGTGGCGGTGGGGGAGGAAGAAGGGACAGAGGAAGATGCCAGGTGTCTTGGGCAGTGGAAGAACTACCAGGCCCTGGCTTTCCACCACTGTTGGAGGGGCTACAAAATGCAGGAAGGGAGCCCACCAGAGTGCTGCCTGCATGATGATCCTCTTCGGCTGGAGCTGTGTGGCCTTAACCCCAGGCAGGAAGTGACTCTCTACACTGAGCTGGTAGGCAGCCGTTCATTTCCCTGGGTTGGTATTAAGCAGGGAGCGGAGGAGAGCTGAACCTGAGCCGAAGCGCAGCACTGGAGGGTGGAACCTTTACTGGGGCAGAAGCGACGAGGCACCAGAATGGTCTGAGGAGGTTGGTGATGAAGGACATGCGGAGCTCTCTGACTGCTGCTTTTACCTCCACCAGGAGCCGGTTGGGGCTGTGGTGAGCACTGTGGTCCAGGAGAGGAGCGTCCTGGGAGAAGGAATCAGCAGGCTCACTGTGAAGGAGCGCAGAGTGCGGGCCACTCTCTTCATACCGCCCAGTGAGTGTCCCCAGAACAGGGGATCGGGGTCCCTGGGTGTTATATGGAGCATCCCTGGTATGAAAGGGAATCGGGGTCACCAGGTGTGCCATGGGGAATCGGAGTCACCAGGTGTGACATGGGGGATAGGGGTCACCGGGTGTAACAGGGGTTTGTGGTCACCAGGTGTGCCATGAGGAATTGGGGTCCCTGGGTGTGCTATGGGGGATTGGGGTCCCCAAGTGTGACATGGAGGAACATCAGGGTCCCCAGGTGTGACATGGATCAGGGTCACTGGGTATGACATAGAAGAGTTTTTAATCCCTTCCCTTTTTTTGGGGGGGTCTGGGGGCGCAAGTAGCTGGTCTTGCCTAGGGCGTAAAATAGTCTAGCACCGGCCTTGGGGGCACCTCAGAAAAGGGGGTTCGAGGCTGCTCTGTGCAAAACCCTTGCACAGAGCAGGTAAGTATAACATGTTCGTTATTTAACCGCTTGCCGACTGCTCACAGTATATTTACTGCGGCAGTCAGCCCCTCACAGGCAGAGTGAAGTAGGTCTACGTCGCTTGCCTGTGAGGCTCTAGGGAGCGAGCGCGCGCCCGCGGAGGCACGCTCCCGCGCGGTCACGGACCCCCCCGCGCGTGTGACCAGCGGACCCGATGTCCGCCGGTCACTCGGCGATCGGCGGGGGAGAGGGAGAATGTCAGGCAGCTTGTGTAAACAAGCCACCTGTCATTCTCCTCGCTGTAAAAACACTGATCACATGGATCTACTATGTAGATCCGTTGATGAGTGTCCTTACAGCTCAAGCCACAGCCAATCACAGTAGAAAGCACGCCCCTAGGGATACACACAGCCCCTCCCTCCCAAATAAAGTTAACCCCTTCACTACCAGTGTATTTTTACAGTAACAGTGCATATATATAGCACTGATTACTGTAGAAATGTCACTGGTAACCCCAAAAGTGTCAAAAATGTCAGTCAAGGGTCCGATCTGTCCGCCCCAATGTCGCAGTACCGCAAAAAAAATCGCAGATCGCCGCCATTACACGTAAAAAAAAAAAAACACCAAAAATGACAAAAATCTTTCCCTTTGTTAGTAAACGCGATAACTTTTGCGCAAACCAATCAAAATACGCTTTTTGCGATTTTTTTTACCAAACATAGGTAGCATAAAACAAATTGGCCGAAAATTTTAAAAAATTTTGATTTTTAAATTTTTTTTGGGGGGAATTTCATATAAAAAAATGTGAAAAATATTGTTATTTTTGCAAAATGTACGCTCTTTTTTTGTTTATAGCTCAAAAAGTAAAAATCGCACGGGTGATCAAATACCACCAAAAGAAAGCTCTGTTTGAGGGAAAAAAAGGACGTCAAATTCGTTTAGATACAGTGTCGCACGACCGCGCAATTGTCTGTTAAAGTCACGCAGTGCTGAATCGCAAAATACCCCCTGGTCGTTTAGCAGGAAAATCCTCCGGGGCTTAAGTGGTTAAAAAAAAATTATCTGAACCTTTACAACCCCTTTAGGAATTAGGTTTCTTACTCTTCAAAAATTTGGGTTTTTAATAGGGATATGTATCAAACAATTTTTTTATTTTAAAGTGTATCTATGCCGAAATGTTATTTAATTACTCCAAAGCTGTTCTTTCGTCTGTTGTAAGAGAAATATGAGGACCTGCTGACCTCTGCTTCGGAAAGTGATTGCCTCGCTCTAATGCTGACCCTCTGGCTTCAATACTTTTTGAGCCATTAACACAATTATGCAGTTCAGTACTTTTAACTTTACTGAGCTACATTACTTGTTTCACTCCAGTGACTAAGCAAGTATGGAAGCCAGAGGGTTAGAACAACAGCTAGTGACCCTGGTGCCCAACATGGGGGTTACCTTTCATTGACCACCAATTCAGGGGGAAGGAATGCGGGAATTAATACTAATGCAGAGGGGTGGGAGGGGGTTGAATTTCCCTTCCACTTACCCAGGGTTTTTTTTTTCTTGTATATTTTTTACATACATTCAGTGCTGGAGGTGCCAGAACTGCGTTCCCCCCCACGTTCCCACTGAAAAAAAGCCACAAGCAGGGGAGTGGTGATTTAAAGCGATAATAAAGTCTCAGGTTTTTTTTGTTTAACATAACGAATATGTTATACTTAGGCCCCTTTCACACTTGTGCGACCTAAAAGTCGCTTGATTATAGCACAATTTTTTTGCCGCGATTTTGACTGAACTTGAAGCAATGACTAGGTTTATGGACCACAAAACGCATTAAAATCGTACCAAAGTAGAGCAGGGACTACTTTGAAGTCGTTGCAACTTGAAGTCGCACAGATGTGAACGGTGCTCATTGGAAATCATGGAGTACGACTTGTCATGAGACTTTGCAGTCCCCAAATCGCAGGACAAGTCACACAAGCGTGAAAGGGGCCTTACCTGCTCTGTGCCACTTTAAATTTACCTGCCAGTGACCACCAAATGAAGGGGGGTGTTGTGATAATAGTACTAACACCGATGTTGGGGCTTATTATTGCATTCACTGACACAAATATTTGGGGTTATTATTGCAGTCACAGACACCAATGTCGAGGGTTATTATTGTATCCACTGACACCAATGTTGGGGGTTATTGCATCCACTGACACCAATGTTGGGGGTTATTGCATCCACTGACACCAATGTTGGGGGTTATTGCATCTACTGACACCAATGTTGGGGGTTATTGCATCCACTGACACCAATATTGGGGGTTATTGTATCCACTGACACCAATGTTGGGGGTTATTGCATCCACTGACACCAATGTTGGGGGTTATTGCATCCACTGACACCAATGTTGGGGTTTATTGCATCCACTGACACCAATGTTGGGGTTTATTGCATCCACTGGCACCAATGTGGGGGGTTATTGTATCCACTGACACCAATGTTGGGGGTTATTGCATCCACTGGCACCAATGTGGGGGGTTATTGTATCCACTGACATCAATGATGGGGGTTATTGTATCCACTGACACCAATGTTGGGGGTTATTGCATCCACTGACACCAATGTTGGGGGTTATTGTATCCACTGACACCAATGTTGGGGGTTATTGCATCCACTGACACCAATGTTGGGGGTTATTGCATCCACTGACACAATGTTGGGGATTATTGTATCCACTGACACCAATGTTGGGGGTTATTTCATCCACTCACACAATGTTGGGGGTTATTGCATCCACTGACACCAATGTTGGGGGTTATTGCATCCACTGACACCAATGTTGGGGTTTATTGCATCCACTGACACCAATGTTGGGGTTTATTGCATCCACTGGCACCAATGTGGGGGGTTATTGTATCCACTGACACCAATGTTGGGGGTTATTGCATCCACTGGCACCAATGTGGGGGGTTATTGTATCCACTGACACCAATGATGGGGGTTATTGTATCCACTGACACCAATGTTGGGGGTTATTGCATCCACTGACACCAATGTTGGGGGTTATTGCATCCACTGACACCAATGTTGGGGGTTATTGCATCCACTGACACCAATGTTGGGGGTTATTGCATCCACTGACACAATGTTGGGGATTATTGTATCCACTGACACCAATGTTGGGGGTTATTTCATCCACTCACACAATGTTGGGGGTTATTGCATCCACTGACACCAATGTTGGGGGTTATTGCATCTACTGACACCAATGTTGGGGGTTATTGCATCCACTGACACCAATGTTGGGGGTTATTGTATCCACTGACACCAATGTTGGGTGTTATTGCATCTACTGACACCAATGTTGGGGGTTATCGCATCCACTGACACCAATGTGGGGGGTTATCGCATCCACTGACACCAATGTTAGTGCTTTTTTTTTTTATTGCACTAACTAAAACCAATGTTGGAAGTTATTATTGCTTCTACTGACACCAATGTTGGGCGTGATTGTTTATTTATTACAGGTACTTATATAGTGCCATAAATTTGCGCAGTGCTTTACATATATATTATTTACATCAGTCCATGCCCTCAAGAAGCTTGCAATCTAAGGTCCCTAAACTCACATTCAAACATACTGTACTAAAGCCAATTTAGACAAGGGGCAGTTTACTTACACCAGAATGTCTTTGGAGTGTAGGAGAAAACCTGAGTACCCAGAGGAAACCCACGTAGGCTCAGGGAGAACGTGGAAACTCCAAGCAGGTAGTGCCGAGGTTGGGATTCGAACCGATGACCCTAATGCTGCTAAGTGGAAGTGATGACCACTTAGCCACTGTCAATGATCACACTCACTGACACCAATGCTTGGAGTTATTAATGCGTCTTTTGGAACCAATAGTGGGGGTTATTATTGCATCCACTGACACCAGTGTTACGGGCTTTTTTGCACTCACTGACACCAGTGTTGGGGGGTTAACCACTTCTGGACCGGAAGATTTGCCCCCTTAATGACCAGGCCATATTTTGCGATTCGGCACTGCGTTACTTTAATGGACAATTGCGCGGTTGTGCGACGCTGTACCCAAATAAAATTGATGTCCTTTTTTTCCCCACAAATATGTATCTGAAGCTCGCATGCATTCGGATTGGCTCGGTGGCGGGGAAAGAAGGAGGGGGCCAAAATTCCAATGGACAGTGCTGCAGCGCCGTCTCCCGGAAGTGGGGAAGGTACCTGTCAAAAACAGGTACTCGGGGGAGGAAGCAAACGAGCGGAAGTTCCACTTTTGGGTGGAACTCTGCTTTAAGGACCAAAATCAGTATTTTTTGCTAGGAAATTTCTCAGAACCCCCAAACATTATACATCTTTTTTTAGCTGAGACCCTAGGGAATAAAATGGGGGATCGTTGCAATACTTTGTGACACCGCATTTGCGCAACGGTCTTACAAACGCAATTGTTTTGGAAAAAATACACTTTCATGAAATAAAAAATAAGAAAACAGTAAAGGTCGCTCAATTTTTTTGTATAGTGTGAAAGATGAGATTATGCTGAGTAAATTAATACCTAACAAACAGTGCCTTGCGAAAGTATTCGGCCCCTTTGAACTTTTCGACCTTTTGCCACATTTCAGGCTTCAAACATAAAGATATAAAACTGTAATTTTTTTGTGAAGAATCAACAACAAGTAGGACACAATCATGAAGTGGAACGAAATTTATTGGATATTTTAAACTTTTTTAACAAATAAAAAACTGAAAAATTGGGCGTGCAAAATTATTCAGCCCCCTTAAGTTATTACTTTGTAGCGCCACCTTTTGCTGCGATTACAGCTGTAAGTCGCTTGGGGTATGTCTCTATCAGTTTTGCACATCGAGAGACTGAAATTTTTGCCCATTCCTCCTTGCAAAACAGCTCAGCTCAGTGAGGTTGGATGGAGAGCGTTTGTGAACAGCAGTTTTCAGTTCTTTCCACAGATTCTCGATTGGATTCAGGTCTGGACTTTGACTTGGCCATTCTAACACCTGGATATGTTTATTTGTGAACCATTCCATTGTAGATTTTGCTTTATGTTTTGGATCATTGTCTTGTTGGAAGACAAATCTCCGTCCCAGTCTCAGGTCTTTTGCAGACTCCATCAGGTTTTCTTCCAGAATGGTCCTGTATTTGGCTCCATCCATCTTCCCATCAATTTTAACTATCTAAGTGATCATGGGCCTCTTGGCTGCATCTCTGATCAGTCTTCTCCTTGTATGAGCTGAAAGTTTAGAGGGATGGCCAGGTCTTCGTAGATTTGCAGTGGTCTGATACTCCTTCCATTTCAATATTATTGCTTGCACAGTGCTCCTTGGGATGTTTAAAGCTTGGGGAATCTTTTTGTATCCAAATCCGGCTTTAAACTTCTCCACAACAGTATCTCGGACCTGCCTGGTGTGTTCCTTGTTCTTCATGATGCTCTCTGCACTTTAAACGGACCTCTGAGACTATCACAGTGCAGGTGCATTTATACGGAGACTTGATTACACACAGGTGGATTCTATTTATCATCATTAGTCATTTAGGTCAACATTGGATCATTCAGAGATCCTCACTGAACTTCTGGAGAGAGTTTGCTGCACTGAAAGTAAAGGGGCTGAATAATTTTGCACGCCCAATTTTTCAGTTTTTAATTGTTAACAAAGTTTGAAATATCCAATAAATTTCATTCCACTTCATGATTGTGTCCCACTTGTTGTTGATTCTTCACAAAAAATTACAGTTTTATATCTTTATGTTTGAAGCCTGAAATGTGGCAAAAGGTCTAAAAGTTCAAGGGGGCCGAATACTTTTGCAAGGCACTGTATCATGCTTTAACCACTTAAGCCCCGGAAGATTTTACCCCCTTTCTGACCAGGACCTATTTTGCGATTCGGCATTGCGTGACTTTAATGGACAATTGCGCGTTCGTGCGATGCTGTACCTAAACAAATTTGACGTCCTTTTTTCCCACAAACAGAGCTTTCTTTTGGTGGTATTTGATCACCTGTGCGATTTTTTGATCATGCGCTATAAACAAAAAAAGAGCGTCAATTTTGCAAAAATAACAATATTTTTCACATTTTTTTTATATGAAATTTCCCAAAAAAAATGTAAAAATCAAAATTTTTTAACATTTTCGGTCAATTTGTTTTATGCTACATATGTTTGGTAAAAAAAATCGCAAAAAGCGTATTTTGATTGGTTTGCGCAAAAGTTATCGCGTTTACTAACAAAGGGAAAGATTTTTGTCATTTTTGTTGTTTTTTTTTTTTAACGCGTAATGGCGGCGATCTGCGATTATTTTTTTTTGCGGTACTGGGACATTGCGGTTGACAGATCGGACCCTTGACTGACATTTTTGACACTTTTGGGGTTACCAGTAACATTACTACAGTAATCAGTGCTATACATATGCACTGTTACTGCAAAATGACACTGGTAGTGAAGGGGTTAACTTTATTGGAGAGGGAGGGGCTATGTGTGTCCCTAGGGGCGTGCTTCTAACTGTGATTGGCTGTGGCTTGAAGTGTAGGAACAGTGATCAACGGTCCTACATAGTAGAACCGTGTGATCAGTGTTTCTACACAGGGGAGAATGACAGGCGGCTTGGTTACATTAGCTGCCTGACTTTCTCCCTCTGCAGCGACGATCGCAGATTGACCGGCGGACATCGTGGGGGGTCCGGGAAAGAAACAACATTTCTTGGTGGAGCTAGGGCACATGCCATTGTTATATGATGTGCAGCCTCCTTTCATGCCAAAACTTTGTAGAAAGAAGAAAGGACTTCCATGGTAATTTACTCCAAGAATTACAAAAAAATTAGAACGTCCTGGTATATGCAAAATTGAAAATTGGAAGCGTCACGCTGGAGGACACCAGTCTAGGCGTTTAGGAGTTTTCCACTTGAGACCTCCCAAACCCTGTAAAAATTAGCAGCATTATCATAAAGAGTGAGAGCCTACCTCTCCTTTACCTCTCCTTGAAGAGTTCCATCATTCATCCTGCTCTCACATATGGAAAGATTCAGCTGCACTCTAGATAATTAGCTGAGATTCCAAGAATTCCTGGGGAAATGCCTCAACGTCACCGGTACCTCCCACACAAAACAACAACCCCCCCCCCCCCCCCACCTTCATCAATCTTCCATTAAATTAAATTAAGGCCAAATATAACATGCAGCCAAGAATGCACTTTCTTGGGTGTATGGTAATGGAGAGGGATAGCATTGCACTGTATTACCAGTATGCATATATAGATAGACTTCAGTCCACACTTCTTTATTCTCTACTTAGTTTGTCCCTGGCCTGGCATTTTAAGGCAATGAATATAAACGTGCTTGTCTCTAGTCACTGAGTCATTAAAGAGGTTGTAAACCCACCTTAATAACTTGTTCCTATAGGTAAGCCTAAAATAAGGCTTACCTATAGGTACTGTAAATATCTCCTAAACTTGCACCGTTTCGGAGATATTTACATTGCATGCCGCCGATGACGTCATTGGTGCATGCGCTCTGAAGGAACGGCCATCCGCGCCATTCGCGTATCGTGAACAGCGGCTCCCTCGCGCATGGGTGGGAGTGATGTCATCGTGCCTCGGCCAATCAGATTGCCGGACGACGCGAACCTGGAAGCAGGAGGCCCAAACATGTTTGCCGTGTTACCGGTGAGCGGGCAGCACTGCGGGGGGCTTCGTTCTTAGGTAAGTATTTCATAATGAGCTAGTATGCGATGCATACTAGCTTATTAAGCCTTTGTCTTTCAGGTTTTTTTGTGGGTTTACAACCTCTTTAATTACTTCCGGACCGGCTGCCGCTGATTTAATGCGCCAGGCTGGCCCTCCAGTGCAAACCGACGTAGGTCTACGTTGGTTGCGCACCTGTAGCTAGGGGGCAAACGCGTGCCACCACTGACCCGCTCCCGCCCCCACTCGTCAGAGGGAACTCCGATGCACAGGGCAGGTGGCTCCGATTGCCGCCGAGCGCCCGCGATCGCTCCCCACTGAGAGAGAAGGACAATCAGCTATTGTAAACACAGCCGACAGTTCTTCTCTCTGGAATGATCACAGAGCGCCTGTGATCCTTCTATGTAGGATCACATGGGCTCTGTGATCATTTCACAAGCCATGCCCCCATACAGTTAGAATCACTCCCCTAGGCTCAAATGTAACCCTTTGATCACCCACAGTGTTAACCCTTTCCCTGCCAGTGTCATTACAGTAACAGTGCATATTTTTAGTACCGATTACTGTAGTAATGTCACTGGTCCCCCCAAAAGTGTCAAAAATGTCAGTTAGGTGTCCGATCTGTCCGCTGCAATGTCGCAGTCCCACAAAAAATCGCAGATCGCCGCCATTACTAGTAAAAAAACAAACAATAAAAATGATATTAATATTTCCCGTAGTTAGTAGACGCGATAACTTTTGCGCAAACCAATCAAAATACGCGTATTGCAATTTTTTGAACAGTTGACATTTGCGGTTTTGCACTTGTCTGTGTTCTTGCTAACACTTTGCTTATGAGGAAGTCAGACAGCAGAGGGAAACACAGGGGGTTGAGGGGGTTGAACGTACGCAGCTATGCTACTTCTGCTCTTTGTAGTTCTACAAGCTTCGCACCTGTCAAAAACAAACTTGTCAAAATCAACCATCTTGTTTTTTTTACAAACCATCCGCCATTTTTGGAAGGCTTTTCAGCTGATGCCACAGTATGGTGGTGTCACTTTGAGTTTTCTAGGACACTGTAAGGCATGGAAATGTCCCAATATTTCTACAAGCAGTGAGGTTGCAATTTGTATCAAGACTTGCATTTGAGTTTACTGATTTGCAAGGAAGCTGCAGTCCCAACCTAGGTTCATCCTGCAGTGCCACCTAGGGGTAATATCTGGTATTTAGGAGTGACCACACAGTTATAGGACCTGGCTTAGGGGGATATTTGTAAATAACTTTTCTACTGATAAATAATTTTTCTGTTTTACGCCATACGGTATCCTTGCCAATTAAACTTTTTTTTTTTTTTACCCTATGCAGTGTCCAGATTTGCTTACTAAGGCATTAACTTGTTAGAGAATAAATCCACCCAAAATAGAATTTTCATTTTATCATAGCTGCTGCCAACTCTGCTCTCTCTATCCCAAAAAGAGCCTCTCCTTGTGGCCCCCAGTGACAATTTTTTAACCACTTGCCGACCGCCGCACGACTATCTACGTCGGCGGTCAGCCCCTCACAGGCAAACTAACGTAGGGCTACGTTGCTTGCTTGTGAGGGTATAGGGAGCGAGCGCGCGCCCCCGGAGGCGCGCTCCCGCTCCCGCGTGGTCACGGACCCCCCCCCGCGCGTGTGACCAGCGGACCCGATGTCCGCCGGCCACTCGGCGATCGGCGGGGGAGAGGGAGAATGTCAGGCAGCTTGTGTAAACAAGCTGCCTGTCATTCTCCTCGCTGCAAAGACACTGATCACTCGGATCTAGTATGTAGATCCGTTGATCAGTGTCCTTACAGCTGAAGCCACAGCCAATCACAGTAGAAAGCACGCCCCTAGGGACACACACAGCCCCTCCCTCCCAAATAAAGTTAACCCCTTCACTACCAGTGTATTTTTACAGTAACAGTGCATATATATAGCACTGATTACTGTAGAAATGTCACTGGTAACCCCAAAAGTGTCAAAAATGTCAGTCGAGGGTCCGATCTGTCCGCCCCAATGTCGCAGTACCGCAAAAAAAATCGCAGGTCGCCGCCATTACGCGTTAAAAAAAAAAAACAACAAAAATGACAAAAATCTTTCCCTTTGTTAGTAAACGCGATAACTTTTGCGCAAACCAATCAAAATACGCTTTTTGCGATTTTTTTTACCAAACATAGGTAGCATAAAACAAATTGGCCGAAAATGTTAAAAAATTTTGATTTTTACATTTTTTTTGGGGGGAATTTCATATAAAAAAATGTGAAAAATATTGTTATTTTTGCAAAATTGACGCTCTTTTTTTGTTTATAGCGCGTGATCAAAAAATCGCACAGGTGATCAAATACCACCAAAAGAAAGCTTTGTTTGTGGGAAAAAAAGGATGCCAAATTCGTTTAGGTACAGCGTCGCACGACCGCGCAATTGTCCGTTAAAGTCACGCAGTGCCGAATCGCAAAATACCCCCTGGTCGGAATGGGGGTAAAATCTTCCGGGGCTTAAGTGGTTTTTAAAGCTTTTTTGTTTTAATACTTTTACCCAAATCTTCAGACTGGTCACAGAGTGCTGTAGCCTTTTTTTATTTTCTCCTCTTCTCTGCACATGATGATACAGGAAGTAGCATTGTTGTGATGATGTTAGTGTTGCTCTCTGTGCCAGTGCAGTTTAAATGAGGGGCATTGTGGTGATGCCAACTAAGGGGGTGGGGCCATGACATCCTGCAATCACAGTAGAATTCCGAATGAGGGAATGCCATTCATCTGGAAGACCGAGAACATCTTCAGGTGCATAATAGGTACTGCAGGGTATGGCTTAGAATGAGGGCAAGTATTCCTGTTTGGGCAACTTTTTTAAATAAAACCTAGGGGAGTATTAAAAAAAAAAAAAAAAAAATTGGCAGGAGTTGATTTTTAAAGCACCCTACTTTTTTTTATAAAATCTCACTGACACTCTGCTGGTGCCTGTTTATACCTTAATGCAGAGAATGCTTTAAGGTAAAAAATCTTCAGCCTTTAGGTAATAAGGGGTTGAACAGGAACAGGAGAATCATTTAATAAAAGACACATAAACTTTTTTTTTTTTTACTTGAGAGGTTGCTTTAAACTGACTTTATCTGCAGATCGAAGTTCATCCCTTTGATCTGTAGATAAAGATCCAAAAAGAAACAATGTTTCATTTTATCTTAGTGTTTCAGCAGCTGAGCAATGTTGTTGATAAACATTGCCCAGCTGCTTTTTTTTGACAGCTCCAATTGCTGGACCTCTTTAACACTTCACTTGTCAGCAGGGGAACCCCAGTGACAGCTAAATGAGTCATCAGTTGTTAAGGACGTGGCAGCCCTGCTCCTTAACAACCGATAATTGCCAGCTTTTTTTATTTTTACATTTCAGCTGTCAGTGTTGGAATCTCGCTGACAGCTAAAAGAACGGAGCCTGAAAGTTTCGGTTTCACGTTCAGTGCATTTTCAGCAATACTCATGCAAATGCTTAGTATTGGCACTGATACCGATATCAGTGCAACCCTAACTGACACTAGTACGAGGGGCTTTAATTGCGACCACTAACACTAATGTTGGGGGTTATTATTGTACTCACAGACACCAATGTTGGGGGATATTATTGCACTCGCTGACTTCAATAGTGGGGATTATTATTATTTTGATGTCCTCTCAGGGGGTAAAAGTGGTTGTCCTCTCAGGGGGTGGGGCTATGACACCCTGTAATCATAGTAGAGTTTCAGTTGAGGAACACTGACTATCCTTCATCTAGAAGACTGAGGACATCTTGAGGTGAATAAGGAGTACTGCAGGGTACAATTTAGAATGAAGGCAACTATTCCTGCCCGGGCACTTTTTTAATTAAAAACAAACCTAGGGAGGCCTTCGAAAAAAGAAAAGTTGATTTTTAAAGCATCTTACTCTTTTATGTCTCTTTGGCACTGGTTTTTGCTGGTGCCTGTTCTGTGCTGCAGTTTCTGGATCTGTACTTCTGCTGTGGCCATTACTATCTTAATGGCTGGAATACACGATAAGAAAATCGGACGAAAATTTTCGTTCAGCGAGCGATCGGCGGATATTCTACTCATTAAAGCGGAGTTCCGGGCACAGAATCGTTTTTTTTTTTTCAATCTCCCCCTAACAATCACCCTTACACATCGATACATCCGCTAATCCTGGTTAGAATGGTGAAATAATGAGTTTGCAAGAATAAAATCTTACTTTATATAATTTCTGATGTGCGGCGCCATCTTTGTTGTGGATTGCCGAGTCCGTTGTGGGGAAATGTCTTCCCTTCTTCCTGATTCCAGTGGGCGTAGGCCTGTGAGTCAAGAAATGAGAACAGTGGTCGGCCGCCCACGTGACTGCAAAGTGCATCATGGGAGCGCCGAGGAAGAGCTCCCAGGACGCATTGCGGCACGGAAGTGACGAGGAGAGCCGAGGCGCAGGAGGGAGGAAGTCCTTTGAAAGGTGAGTATACAAACCTCTGTAAACAGGTAAGTGAAAAAAAAAAAAACTATGGGAATATCCAATTCTGACTCAGCGGAGGGTAAGGAATACAATGCAGTAATTATTAGAAATTGAATTTTGTGCCCGGAACTCCACTTTAATGCCTAGCCATCAATTACCGATATCGATATTGTGAACGAAAAATACCATTTGAAAAAACCGAAAAATTCTGTTGTCTCGTTTGCGAATGAACGATATTCTATACGTTGGTGTTAAGGTCGTTCATTTGAAATCTGTAGAACCTCATTATAGAACGAACACTGTTTCGATGGTCGGCGGTCAATGATCGGGCGATATTCTGACCGTGTATGTTGGCAACGTTTTCAACCGACGAACACTTTTTCATAAGTCGTGGCAGGGCTGTCTTTAACACAGGGCAAAAGGGGCAGCACCCAAATAGCTAAAAGGGGATTCAAGAGAGCCCAAGAAAATTTTTGCCCAGGGTCTAATCAATATTAAAGACGGCCCTGGTCGGTGGTCGAATGATCGGGCGATATTCTAATCGTGTATTCCGACCATTACACTGAAGTGTCATGCTGAGACAAAGTAATTAAAGGAGAAAAAAAATAAATCTTTTATAAGCAATCCTGCACAATAATAAGTTAAAAAATAATATTCAGATTCTAATAAATCCGGTTCTCTTTAAGAATCACTAATGCAGTATAACTGTATAACTATAGCTGTAAAGCTTGCTTGCGTACACAGAAGTGAAATGAAGATGATAAAAACATAACAGCCTGCTGTGAAGCCGGTAAAACAGTCTGATTAATAGGAATTAATATTTAACAGCGCCCAAGGCCTGTCCACAGATCTCGGGCTGATGATTAGAAAGCAGGCGAAACCTTTCTATGTGTGTGTTCTACAAAGAGAAGACCCAGAATCAAATCACCTACCGAAATACCAACCTCCTGTCTGAATAAAGAATTTTCAGAAGAAAAAAGGAATTTCAGTAATGTGTTGGGTTTGTAGTTTTCCTTTAATTCCCTAATACCAGAAGAGTTTGTCATCCTGATACACCAGAGTTATCTGCTTTTACACAAGACTCAGGCACTTGGCATGCCTATCCGTGGGGCAGTCACAGTACGTCTTTGTGCAGCTTCAATCCCTCAGAAGTTTTTCACAATTACTAGAAAGGGGTCATGGAACTTTGCATTCCTCATTATAGGCTCATCTGAAGCCCCAAATATGGCATCCGTTTAATTGGATTTCCATCATTTCCAATAACGCAGTGCACTGTATGAAGACTATGGAGATGTCAGACCAAAATCTTTGTATAGGAAAATAGTAGAGTAGAATTTTTTTCTCCTACTTCCACTTTTACTTCACTACATTTTTTTGATGATTTCAATACTTCTACTCCGATATTTTTTTTTGTGCTGCATAGTTACTCGTTACAATTATAAAAATTACCACTGCCAGAACAGTAGATGGCAGGTTTCATGAAGCTCAAAAAATTGTGGTGGGAGTCTGCACCTATTTGGAATAGCACCTGTTTGATTCCTGCACTGTTGAAAATATATTCATCTTGTTTTGTCACATATATATATTTGAAGATTCACAATATTTTGGACTTTTTATTGACTTTGATTTCATACACTCTTCCTTTATTTCATTATTGGAATATATTGTTGTATATCACATTGGTTTATATATGATTTTGCGCACACATTAAGCTGTGGAGAGAAAAAAAACATGCAGGAAAGAGAAGGAGGGATGCTTTAAAGGGGGAAGGGAGGGACATACTTCATCTGTTTTTGTTTACAAAAAGTTACAGCCAAAGGAATTGTGATTGTCCTTTATCTTAATCATTTGAAATAATAAAAAATATGATGTTCACACGTTTGACTTTTTTCTTTAATAACTACATAACACAGTACTTGTACTTTTACTTTCAGTATTTGAGTAGCAATTTTTTTTTAAAAACTACTGGTACTTTTACTTTCAGTACTTGAGTAGCAAAATGTAAAACAAAACTACTTGAAATACTTAAGTACAAAAAATGTTGAATACTTTAGTACTTCTACTCAAGTCACTTTTTGATAGAGCACTTCCACTTCTACTCAAGTCACTTTTTGATCGAGCACTTGTACTTTTACTCAAGTATGGGTTTCGAGTACTTTATACAACTCTGAATATGAACAAAGCATATCCCTCTATAGCAGTGTTTCTCAGAGCCCATTCACACTAGCACGACTTGTGAGGCGACTTGTGTAGCCCCAGGTCGCTTGACATAACAAAAGCAATGTTAATCAATCAGTGCCGTCTTAATTGGCACTACTGAAGTCGCTCCGACTTCAGAAAAGGGTCCTGTACTACTTTGAGGCGACCTGTGATCCGACTTCTCCCATATACTTCAATGGGAGTTGCCTCCTTATCTTAATTGACACGACTTGTTATCAGACTTTCCAGGAAGAAGAAAGAGATTAGCCAAACTACCCCGAGAGACTAAAAACCAAAAAAACAAAAACAAATTTCAAGTGCATGCAAATCAATAAAAAAAAAATGCACAACATCATGCATGATCTGCAATGCATTGTAAAAGTGGTTGTAAGCCTCAGACATGAAATATGAACAAAGCATATCCCCCTTTAGCAGTGTTGCCAACCTACCAGATTGAAATTTACTGACACGGCATCCATAATTTACTGGCACAGCCATGTTTTTACTGGCATTTCCAAAAGTTACAAAATTACAGTTTTAAGTGCAAATTTCAGTTTTCAGGCTTTAAACAAGTACAATATGCAACTAGCAATGAGATTTAAGGTGGATATTAGGACAAAAAACATATTTCTTATTTTATTTTCGATATAGTAAGTAAGTAGCTTAGGGACAGGACAGGAGGGCAAGAAATTAGAATGGGAAGGCGTATACACACATGTAATTGACTACAGCACTGTGCAGCAGCACAGATGATGACACGTCCCTTTCTGAGTCAAAGTGACAGTCTTTCACCACACCAGGTGATCCCTTCAGTCCACTCCAGTCCGGTGTTCTGTCAGAAAACCCTATCCCATCAGATTTCCCTACCTGCGTCATTTTCGGTGTGGGTTCGTCATGCACCAGCTGTAGCGGCGTCACACGTCCTACTGCACATGCGCGGAATAGGTAGGGAAGTTTGATAACATCGTAAGGGGTGAGGCACCTATTGCGCATGAGCGGGCGCATGCGCACCAATGGATCGGGCAGCGGCATCTCTTATACCAAACATACATCCGATCTCCATGGCCCACACTGCGCCGAGCCGACAATGAGACAATCCTATTCCCTACCCACACGTGCATGCCCACTGTCTCATTGTCGGGTCGGCGCAGTGTAGGGCATGGAGATTGGATTGTCGGGTCGGTGCAGTGTCGGCTCGGCGCAGTGGCGGGTCAGCGCAGTGTGGGCCATGGAGATCGGATGGATGTTTGTTATACGCGATCCCGCTGCCCGACCCGTTGGTGCGCATGCGCTGGCGCATGCACACTAGGACTTTTCTCTAACCCCTTACGATGTTATCAAAATTCCCTACCTATTCTGTGCATGCCCTATAGGACGTGTGACGCGGCTACAAGCTGCTGCATGACGAATCCACAGCTGATCTCAACCGGAAATTACGTAGGTAGGAAAATCTGACGGGGTAGGGAAATCTGATGATAGAATACCGGCTTGTCTTGCACTCATCCTGCAGATCCAGCCACTCAGCTCAGCTTCCTTGCACCATGACATGACAAGATAAGCTCAGGCACTGCCTCTGCCAGACCCTCCCCCCCCCCGCTGGTGCTGCCTAAGCACACTGAAGCAGGCACTTGGATGGTCTCGGCCAGCCTTGGACTGGAACAGCGTATGCGCAGTTCTGACCCGAGTTTCACAGTCATATTTTTTACTGGCGACCTTTTTCCTTTACTGGCATTTACTGGCAGGAGAAAAGTGCCCATTTTTTTTACTGGCTGCCAGTAAAAATACTGATGGTTGGCAACACTGCTCTATGTGTGTTGAGTTGAGTGTTTCTCAAACTGCCCCGAGTGGGCCCACAAAAAACCCCGGGTCTTGTAGTTCTTGTTTTACATTATTAGCCCCAAGTCTAGGGCGGCAGGCCAATACTCTGCTGGCCTCTACTGCGGCCGCCGCATTGGTTGCAAGGATCCCCTGCCACCTGGTGTCTAGCAACCAGTGACGACATGGCGTTGCAAGGAGAGAGCGAGGCCCCAGCATTCAGAGCAGGGGAGGATTTAAATTTCTCCTCTGCTGCTCCCTGCCTAGTGACTCAATTTTGGCTCCAGCTCCACCCACCTCCCTCCATCTTCTTCAGGGCCGCACGGCTGAGGACCACGAGCACCGCAGCGCCCGCCTGAGAGAGGAGCCTGTCCATTGACCACCTGCACCTGCCTGAGCAGCCTGTGTGAAGAGCTGCTGGGGAGGGAGGAATGTTAACAATGCTTGTCCCAACTCTGCCCCATGCTGCCCTCTACTATTGGGGTGGGGGAAGGGTACATGTCCAGGCTTTGGGATAGGCTATACAACCTATAGATGTGAGATAAGATTTCAGAAAGGGCTGATGGGAATGGAATGAAATGTATTTTAACGATATGACTGGCTATATGATTGATTTTCAGATTACCTCTATGTATATGTACTGATCCAGGTGTCAGGGGAATTCTATGGATGGAGAGGGGGGGGGGGCTCAGGGCTGGATGCCAAAGTGGCAGCATACCATATCAGTACATACAGTATAAGTAAAAAATAAATAAGTTCTTCACCAAAAAAATTGGTAAATCTTGGTAAATCTTTTCAGGTGTGCCGCAAAAAATGTTAGATCTTTTTGGTGCGCCGCAAGACAAAGTTTGAAAAACACTGCTCTATAGTGTGTACTTGTCTAAATCATTAATCCTATCTGCATCAGTAATTTCTGACAAGTTATCCTGACACCAAGAAGTTAAAAGGTGACAGGGGAAGGATCTCCA
The DNA here is from genome assembly GCF_965119305.1 of Pelophylax lessonae. Lineage (NCBI taxonomy): Eukaryota > Metazoa > Chordata > Amphibia > Anura > Ranidae > Pelophylax > Pelophylax lessonae. Next base: position 185,790,787 of record NC_138779.1, read on the forward strand.
GCATACAGCCTGTGATTGACCACCCGAGCTCTGTTCCTGTGTGCTGTGTGATGGGGGCGTGTCCCTTCCCTCCAATCAGCTCTCAGAGCTCTCCTCAGTGAGCTCTGCAGTGTATAATTTAAGCTCCCCACCCCCTGAGTTCTGAAAACCCAGACAAGCTTTATAAATTCTTTGCACGGATGTAGAATAGAGAAGACTGCAGATAAACAGTTACAGCCTATGTAGGAGGATTTGTTTAATCTCTGTGAGCATAGTCACTTCACTGGATATATGGAAGGGTTTACAACTAAACTCTGGGTATATATAAAAGACACAAACTATAGCAGCTAAATACAGACTAGGTTTTGAGAGGGAAAAAAAGCAGCACAAGGAGCCAATGAGTTTATATGCTGACAAGCAGCATGCTTATAGGAGGAGAAAGCAGAGTGACAAGAGATGAGCTCATCATTGAGCTACTTCTCCTTTTACTGTCCATTCACAGGCTGGGGTGGATCTGGGACAACCTGGGTTCTGAAGAAGTGGATGGAATGATGCTGGCTATCAGACAGAGAACATCTAGTGGGAGGGGAAATATCTGGATTGAAGATCCGGATAGCAGCACAAGATGATTTTTTTTTATTTTAATGTGATTTGTAAAGGTAATTTTTTTTAAAATATCAAACATGTTGTACTTACCTGCTCTGTGCAACGGTTTTGCACAGAGCAGCCCTGATCCTCCTCTTCTTGGGCCCCCCTCGCCCCCCCCTGCTGAGTGCCCCCATAGCCAGTGGCTTGCTATGGGGGCACTCATGCAGACTTGCTCCCGAACCACGCTCTGTGTGTCCATTGACCCACACAGTGCAGCTTGGTCCTGCCCCCTGCTTCTGCTCACGAACTGTGATTGACCGCAGTAAAAGCGAACAACTCCCACTGCCAGTGAGGAGAGAGAAAGAGAGCAATGATGCTGCACTCGTGCACAGTGCTGGATTGACATCGGGCTCAGACAAGTATAGGGTTTTGAAAGTTTTTTTACTTTAAAGCGGAGTTCCATCCCCCCCCCCCCCTCCAACATACTGTAGCTGCTGACTTTTAATATTAGGACACTCATCTGTCCTGAAGTCCAGCGATGTCCGCTCCACAGCTGCCACCATTGCCGGTGAGGGGAACTGGCAGTGAAACCTTGTGGGCCCTACTGCGCATGCGCGAAGCGCGCTGTGCATTCGGATTGGCTCGGCGTCGGGGGAAGGAGGGGGGCCAAACTTCCAAGGGACGGCGCCGCGGCGCCATCTCCTGGAACTGTGGAAGGGTACCTGTCAAAAACAGGTACTCCTTCCCCCCTCCCCACTTAAAGGTGCCAAATGTGGCACCGGAGGAGGGGAGGAAACAAATGAGCGGAAGTTCACCTTTTGCATTAAGGAAAAAAATTTTAGGCATTGATTTTGGCCCCTCACCCCCCCCCCCCCTTATACTTACCTGAGCCCTTAATTCGATCCAGAGCTGTGCACGTCTGCAGCTCTTCTCTCCCCTCACTTTTGTGTCTCACTGGCTTTACTGGGTCACATGGAGCCACTAGCTCCCAGTGCTGTCAATCAAAGCTAGAGGGCGGGTCTGAGTCCCGCTGCCTGTGACATTAGACGCAGCAGAGGGTCTCAGAAGTGAGCAGCACAAGTGCGCCCATAGGAAGCGGCTTCCTGCGGAGGCACTGGACAGAGAAGGGGGGACCCGAGGAGAGGAGGTCCTGGGCCACTCTGTACAATTCCATTGTTTGATTTTTTTTTTTAAAAGAAAAGAAAATTCCTTTACAATCACTGAATTATAAAGCACAGAATGCATATTATCAATTGCAGTCTGCTTTACTAGGAGTTTGAGGAGCTTTAAAAACAAGCCTCAAACTCCTGCTTTTTAAAGCCAGTGTAAACAGAGCCTTAAAAGGTTTACGGTTTAACCCAGTGGACTGAATGGAAAAAAAAACTGACAGCTCGGGTGGGAGCCGCTGTACTAACAATCTGATGTTAGTACAGCGATCTTCCCTGCTGTGCTATTGTGTTCTGACAGGGGGGCGACCACCTCTCCAGAACACTCCGGACAGCGCTCTCAGCCATTGGCTGCTAGGGAGCTGGTTGGCAGACCTTTTTTGGTCATGAGCCTTCGACAGAAGCCTTCTGTCAGACCGGCTGCCATACACACGGGCCAAATGTCGGCCGAATTTACATTGAATTGGCCAATGCCGGCCGACATTGGCCTCTGTGTACTAGGCTTAAGTCATGCAGGATTAAAAATTTTAAAAAAACCTGTATGATCAAAACAGAGATAGATTAATTGTACGGTGAGTCCCAGGTTGCTCCTGTCAGGTCGGAGGTTATGCAGCATCAGGACTGAAACCACTTGGGTGAGGAACTGCTTTTTTTCTGGATGCTGTGAGATTGACACATTCAGCATCCCTCTGAATTATTGCGGTTATTAATAGTACCATGACTTTTCTTAACATTGATGCAATTTTGGATTAATAACATTGCAATCTTATTGCTTTTTATGTGTAGTTGTTCCTCACATTGAAAAAAAATGGTGCTAATTTAATATTATTATTTTGCTTCATGCTTCTTTTTCATATATTCGCACAAACCTTCTGCTTTTTCGGGAGAAAAAGCTTTATACCAAAGGTGAAGCATGGTGATGCAAATGGTATAGTTTGTGGTTACTTTGCTGCTTTAGGGCCTGGGCAGCTTACAGTTATCTATTAACCACTTACCCACTGGGCACTTATACCCCCTTCCTAACCAGGCCAAATCTTCAGCTTTTAGTGCTCTCACATTTTGAATGACCATTACTCAGTCATGCAACATTGTATCCTTATGAATTTTTTGTCCTTTTTTTCCCACACAAATAGACCTTTCTTTTGCTGGCATTTTATCACCACTGGGTTTTTATCTTTATCACTATAAATGAAAAAAAATGAAAATTTTAGTATTTTTTCTTCATACATTTTGGACAAAATTTATATTGCTAAATATCTTTGGTAAAAATAACCTAAATCAGTGTATATTATGTGGTCTTTGTGAAGGTTATAGAGTCTACTATGGTAGTCTACTAAGCTATGGTACCAATCACTGAAAATTTATCACACCTGATGTACTGACTGCCTATCTAATTTCTTGAGACACCCACAAGCCAGGACAGTACAAATATCCCCCAAATTACCTCTTTTTGGAAAGTAGACATTCCAAGATATTTAGTAAGAGGCATGGTGAGTTTTTTGAAGTTGTAATTTTTCCCTACATTTCTTGGCAAAATTAAGACTTTTTTTTACAAAATTGTTATATTAACAGGTTATTTATCTCACATGGCATATGCATACTTGCAACTACACCCTAAAACACATTCTGCTACTCCTCCTGAGTATGTGTGAGACTTTTTCACAGACTGGCTACATACAGAACATCATTGCCATAGTGTACACGGATAGCACAATTAATAAAAATAGATATGATTTTCTTAATGTCCAACACCCAGTTACACCTAACTTCTATTCATTACCAAAGGTACACAAACACAGAGGCTCCCCTGGGTCGACAGATAGTATCGGGGATTGGATATATCTCTAAAAGGCCAGCCAGTTAATAGATGACTATCTAAGACCATTTGTAATATGCTTACCCTCATATGTGCAGGGCACTAAAGATCTACTGAGAATCTTGGAGGACATCATTATGCCAGCCGGTTACAATTGATGTTGAGGTCCTATATTGTTCAATACCCCATTCCAGGGGGTGGCTATGATTGCTAAATTTCTCAAAAAGAGAGATCGATCCATGTAGTGTTACAATGCCTTTGTGTTGGAATTATTGGAATACATTCTATCTAGGAATGTGTTTCTTTAAAAGCGCACACTACCTCCAGATGCAGGGGGTTGTGATGGGGACCAAATGTGCCCCATCTTATGTGAACCTGTACCTGAGGGGGTAGGAGCAATCTGTGTTCTTTGGTGGTGATTCGTCTATGTACCCGTGCCATGTTTTATCGGGGCACAGGTACATAGATGATATTTTGTTAATCTAGACGGGCACGAGAGGTGAATTGGAGGACTTTATGGTATGGATTGGTCAAAACACATTTAACCTCAAGTTTATAATGGAATGTGACCAATCTAGGGTCACTTTCTTTGATATTCAGGTTTTGAAGAATCCTAATGGTAGTCTAACCACTGATTAGTACCGCAAGCCATGAGCAGCGAATACAATCCTCCATGCCTCTAGTGCTCATCCGGAGGCATTAAAGAACAGCATACCATATGGTCAGTATTTGAGACTAAAAAGAAATTGTAGTAAGGAGGATTTTCATGCTCAGGCCAAAAAAAATGACAAGAACTTCGCTTGAAAAGAGGTTACAGTAATAAATGCCTAAAAAAGGCATTTAATAGAACCAAAAAGAGATCCCAAGTATCTCTGATATACCCATCGTAAACCCAAGGGAAATGAATTATCACTTACTTTTCCATTATGAGGATTGATACAAAAGGACAAGGTTATCCCCCAGTGGGATTTTTAGGCAGTAAACAGGGAAATAGAGTATATCAAGTAAAAATGTATTTTATAAAAAAAAAAGAGATAAAAGATACAGAAGACATCATATAAAAAAGAAAATGGGGGGGGGGGGGATGCAATCAATCACTATATATCACCCAGAGTAGAGTATAAGCAGAAAAACTGCTAAGAAGTACCTGTTTGAAGTAGAAGAGGCTCCTATGGTGTGTGTGGTACATAGCATGTAATAAAGTAGCTGCTGAGGATCAGCATATATGCACATACCCCCCCCCCATTTTCTCTCCCCCCTCCCTTTGTTTGTTTCCCTACTTTTGGGGGGTATATACATACACCCCTTTGACATGCTATATATCCATTGCAGGTCCAGGTGATTGCTGACACATAGCGATCCTTGAGGGCAGTGTGTGTGTGCGGTTCTGGTCCCAGAGATCTTCTCCTTCCACTATATACCAGGTGGAGGGATCTTGTCTGACAAAAAGACACTTTGGTGTCCAATTGATCCTAATCAGCCCTATACTGGAGGCCTTTTTTTTGCACTGCATTCTAAAGTGAAGCTGGCATTTAAATACTCTATTAACTGCTATATTAAACACATGTGAGTATATATATACATTTTCTGCCATTGTTATGTTATTGATATGGACATGTTACCTATGCTATATGTAATACTATACTATATTGATATTTATACTTTTTATTATAGACTTATACTGTGTTCAAAATTCCCTGAAGAAGGATTTGTCCATAACATGTTGGTATCTGTGAATTCATGGCATTGATGTCCCTGTCCTGTACACTTTGCACCAGTATTACATTTATACCTATGCACGTATATTGCTATACCATTTTATATGATGTATTTTGCATCTTTTATCTTTTTTTTTAAAATACATTTTTACTTGATATACTCTCTTTCCCTGTTTACTGGCTAAAAAATCCCACTGGGGGATAACCTTGTTCTTTGGTACCTTTCAGGGATGTGGCAGTTAGTCCACGTGGACATTTTACACATGAACTCTATATAATATTTTTGTCTTATGAGGATTGTTAGCCATGCATCTACTGTTCTCTGTTGGCTGGATGTGCATTGAATGGATTGTGTTTTTTTCTTTTTTTTTGGGGGGGGGGGGGTCCACCACATAAGGAGGTGGGGGGACTATATGATAGAGGTCCATTTTGAGTGTGTGTGAGCCCCTTACCAGATACATTTCTTGTTCTGAATATATATATTCTTTGGATAAGCCATATAACCTGCAGTATTTACCCAACCCAGTATTTTTTTTCTCACTGGATTGGCAGGTTAATTTATGCTTAGGGTACTTTTTGTATCACTCTGTAATGCATTGTATATATGGGATATTGGATAACTAATTTATTAACAAGACTCTACATTAACATGAGTAAAGACAACTATGATATTTTTTAATGATGTTGTATGCTGTGTCTGTAGATGTATTATGTCATTTATACACAAGATGGCAGCATAGAGTGAATTCTCATCATAGGCTTGGTTTCTGAATGTTTTATTCACATTAGCCACAGGATGGCAGTAGTGATGTAATTCTTATATTATACATCTTAGCTTGTTTATGTCTAATCCAGTTTGTGGGTTCGTGGTGGGATGGGCCGGTGATTATGCATCCTGTCGCCCCTCTCCCCTTCCTCCTCTGCTGTTCTCAGTGGGGTCGACAGGATTGTGTTGGCGGATGGGCGATGGACAGCTTCAGCCGCCTGTCCGGCCATTACTGCGCATGCACGATCTGGCAGCGCATGCGTGGTAGCACATTCATTGGTGTCATGTTTCTGGCATTAAAATGCTGGAGGCAGCTATCCCAGGGGCGTTGTTTTGGCGTGAATTTCGCCCTATTTAAACACTTCAACCCCCTTTATTACCAGGCCATTTTTTACGATAAGACGCTGCGTTACTTTAACTGACAAATGTGCAATCGTGTGACGCTGTACCCAAATAAAATTGACGTCTTTTTTTCCCACAAATAGAGCTTTCTTTTGAGGGTATTTGATCACCACTGCAGTTTTTATTTTTTGCGCTATAAACAAAAAAAAAGCGTAAATTTTGAAAAAAAATTACATTTTTTACTTTCTGCTCTAAAACATATCCAATAAAAAATGAAAAAAAAACTCAAATTTCTTCATCAATTTAGGCCAATATGTATTCTGCTACATATTTTTGTAAAAAAAAAAAATCCCAATATGCATATATTGATTGCTTTGCGCAAGAAATATTGCGCCTACAAACGATGGGATATTTTTATGGCTTTTTTTTTTACTACTAATGTGCCGATCAGAAATTTGTAGCGGGACTGTGAGATTGCAGCAAACAAATTGGACACCTGACACTTTTTTGGGGACCAATGACTAAATATGCACTGTCACTGTACTAATGACACTGGCAGGGAAGGGTTTAACATCAGGGGCGATCAAAGGGTTAAGTGTGTCCCTAGGCGGTGCTTGCTGGCTGTGGGGAAGGTGCTCTGACTAGGGGAAGACAGAGATCCGTGTTCCTGCTTAGCAGAAACACAAGATCTCCATCTTCTCCCCTGTCAGAACGGCGATCTGCCTTGTTTACATAGGAAGATCGCTGTTCTGCCTGTCTCAGGAACGATCGCAGGTGGCCCAGTGGACATCGGGTCCGAAGGACCCGCTGATTGGCTGCCCCTCTGTCCAATCAGCATGCTTCCTAGTGGCTATTGCACAAAATGATGTACAGGTACGTGATTCCAAGCAATAGAGCCGACCTGCCGCAGTACATGTACGTTAGGTGGTTGGCAAGTGTGTGTTAGCATCTATCTCAATGGGTCATTTTATGGAGGTACTTTTCTGAGCAGCAGGCTTTTTAGCTTCTCTCCTTTTGAACATGGGATATGAGACCAGTGGAGCTTGCATTAAAGGCATTTGACGGTATGGTGGTGGATGTTATTAACCTCTGCTAGAGCCTCCCCAGAATGGTGCATATAGTTTTGGGGGACCCCATGGAATGAAAATGACTGTATTTCCTTCTATGTCATTCCAGAATCCAGACCACTTCTAATATGGTTATCCATCTCGGCACTGGACTTGTATATACACTTTGAGCAAGCAGGCTAGGTATGTCTATGGGGGATCTTCATGGATATGGTGGTGGCTATCTATGCTCCTTGTTGCTGAAGCTCACTAGTAATCTGTTCCTCTTTTCTGAAAGTGCTTTCATATATATATATATATATATATATATATATATATATATATTTGGATTTGAGAGTCTAAGAAGCCAATTCTTCTGTATGAGACCAGGTCTGTGGCCCCTGGGTGGGGCTCCCTGGCCTGTACATCCATTCGGTACATATTATCGTATGCCTATCTTGTGTTTGGCTGCATTGGGAGAAATGTTAAACACTTATTTTGATCCTCCTGAGACATCTTGTACATTATACTCACTGTAAGTTATAGCCACATAAACACAAAAGTTAAATCATGGTAAAAAGTAATGTTAAAACAAATTGTGTATATTGGATAAATATCATGTGTATATATTTTTCCTTTTTTCAGCAACTCTTTTCTATAACCCCCCCCCCCTTCCCTCCTCTGAGCCCTTGAAGAAGCCGACAAGACGAAACACATTGGGTTGTGATCCCCTTTCCTAATGTGATTTTATTATGTTCTATGTGTATACAATGTGGATGCAAACCTAATATAGGTCTCATTATATACTGTATGTATATATATATACAGTGGGTACGGAAAGTAATCAGACCCCCTTAAAATTTTCACTCTTTGTTATATTGCAGCTATTTGCTAAAATCATTTAAGTTCATTCTTCTTCCTCATGAATGTACACATAGCACCCCATACTGACAGAAAAACACAGAATTGTTGACATTGTTGCAGATTTATTAAAAAAGAAAAACTGAAATATCACATGGTCCTAAGTATTCAGACCCTTTGCTGTGACACTCATATATTTAACTCAGGTGCTTTCCATTTCTTCTGATCATCCTTGAGATGGTTCTACACCTTCATTTGAGTCCAGCTGTGTTTGATTATACTGATTGGACTTGATTAGGAAAGCCACACACCTGTCTATATAAGACCTTCCAGATCACAATGCATGTCAGAGCAAATGAGAATCATGAGGTCAAAGGAACTGCCTGAAGAGCTCAGAGACAGAATTGTGGCAAGGCACAGAACAGATCTGGCCAAGGTTACAAAAAGATTTCTGCTGCACTTAAGGTTCCTAAGAGCACAGTGGCCTCCATAATCCTCAAATGGAAGATGTTTGGGACGACCAGAACCCTTCCTAGAGCTGGCTGTCCGGCCAAACTGAGATATCGGGGGAGAAGAGCCTTGGTGAGAGAGGTAAAGAAGAACCCAAAGATCACTGTGGCTGAGTTCCAGAGATGCAGTCAGGAGATGGGAGAAAGTTGTAGAAAGTCAACCATCACTGCAGCCCTCCACCAGTCGGGGCTTTATGGCAGAGTGGCCCAACAGAAGCCTCTCCTCAGTGTAAGACACATGAAAGCCCGCATGGAGTTTGCTAAAAAAACACCTGAAGGACTCCAAGATGGTGAGAAATAAGATTCTCTGGTCTGATGAGACCAAAATAGAACTTTTTGGCCTTAATTCTAAGCGGTATGTGTGGAGAAAACCAGGCACTGCTCATCACCTGTCCAATACAGTCCCAACAGTGAAGCATGGTGGTGGCAGCATCATGCTGTGGGGGTGTTTTTCAGCTGCAGGGACAGGACGACTGGTTGCAATCGAGGGAAAGATGAATGTGTCCAAATACAGGGATATCATGGACAAAAACCTTCTCCAGAGTGCTCTGGACCTCAGACTGGGCCGAAGGTTTACCTTCCAACAAGACAATGACCCTAAGCACACAGCTAAAATAACGAAGGAGTGGCTTCACAACAACTCCGTGACTGTTCTTGAATGGCCCAGCCAGAGCCCTGACTTAAACCCAATTAAGCATCTCTGGAGAGACCTAAAAATGGCTGTCCACCAACGTTTACCATCCAACCTGACAGAACTGGAGAGGATCTGCAAGGAGGAATGGCAGAGGATCCCCAAATCCAGGTGTGAAAGACTTGTTGCATCTTTCCCAAAAAGACTCCTGGCTGTATTAGATCAAAGGGGGTGCTTCTACTAAATACTCAGCAAAGGGTCTGAATACTTAGGACCATGTGATATTTCAGTTTTTCTTTTTTAATAAATCTGCAACAATGTCAACAATTCTGTGTTTTTCTGTCAGTATGGGGTGCTATGTGTACATTCATGAGGAAGAAGAATGAACTTGAATGATTTTAGCAAATGGCTGCAATATAACAAAGAGTGAAAAATTTAAGGGGGTCTGAATACTTTCCGTACCCACTGTATATATATATATATATATATACTTGGGGAGGAATCACTATCTTCAGGGGGGCCTTTGGGTGTAATAATGAGTTGCGATGATCTGTAATGATTTGAAAGGGGTGTATACCCCAATGTAAAATGTTTTTAATACATTTTTTAATAAAAATCCTTTTTAACCTATGATTGTGTACTGGTAATTATTCTGTGAGGAGGCTTCAACACTTCTAAAGTTCCACACTTTTCTATTTTTGCATTCTCTACTAATTGGGATGTGGTGTTGATTTCTCAACTGAGCTCATGCCATTCTTCATGTTTGCCTTTTGTGGGTTATTGCCAAATCATGGACAGGAAAGTGTATGGAAGATGTCTTTGAGAACTTTTTTTTGTTGCCTTTAACTACTTTAGATCTTTATTGTTCAGCTAAATTGCCTGGTCTCTCTAAAGGGTTAATGCATGGTTTATCAAAGAACAGAGCTTACATCAGGGGGGCTAAGATTTGAGAAGATACAATACATAGTCTAACAAGCAGAATGCTGTCCAGAGGAGGCTATATTGCCATTGCTAAGGACTACTGTATTTGTTTCACTTGCTAAATCAACCAACCAGCCAGGAGATGGGTGACATGGCAAGGATGACAGTCAGGCCCAGACTGGCCATAGGGCTGGGCTGCTCCCTGAGCCTACACCACTCCCCCATACTCTCCACAGCTGGCCAGCCACCAGTTCATTTCAGCTGTTGGCCTGGGGGAAGAAACTACAGGTCATGTGACCATGAAGAGGGAGGAGCTGAAGGATATGCCAGACCAGACAGAAAGTGAGCTCCCCGTGCGCCTGGATAGGAGGAGCGGCGGGGCAGCTGCATATAGAAGAATCAATCCCTCTATTTTTTCTCTGCAGCCTTTTAAAGCACTTTTCCTCTCCCTCCCACACTGTTCATCAAGCGCACCACGACCACGTGCAAAGCATGCAATTGGGATGCGCTACTGCAGGGTTAAAGCAGGCAGGGAGGAGGCAATATGCCCCCTCACTGCCTGGCAAATACTCTCTGAAGAGAGTTCCAAATACTGACTGCTCTTGAGAACAAGTCCACATTGAACAAGTCCTTTTTTTTAATTGTAATCATTTTTTTTTTTAGGTTTTAACTGCCCTGTTGGGGGGGGGGGGGGGGCTTAGGTCAAATATCAGGGGTTTAAAGTCACATCTGGGACAGAGATTCCTCAGTCCCTTTCTCTGCAGCCTCAGCTGCACTGGACATTGAACGAATGGGAAGCGCTCTGAGGCTTCCTGTTCATTCACAAACTGAAGCATAGTAAGCACAGTTTATTATTCTTCAGTGATGTATGGGCATATGAGCGATTGGTACCAACCGCTCACTGCATTCCTAGTTTATCCAGTTCAACCCGTGTTTGTGAATGTGAATCAGGTATATTCAATCAGGAAAGGAAGGGACTGGTAAATAGGACATATTTACCTGCCCCTTGCTCTCTATCCTAAAACAAACCACCTGTGTGTTCACATTAGCTGCCAGTGGTAGCGAAGAGGGGGGAAGCCAGCAGCGCTGCAGGGGAGGGTGGGTACACAGGGGGGCCTGGACAGCAAGGGGGTGGGGGCCCAGATACTGAACCCCCTGCAGTTCGACCAGAGGGAGAAAAATAGGAAGAAGTTAGCAGCTTTACAGGGGGAGCCACAAAAGTCGGCAATAAGGCAGTACAGCCGGCCCTCATGCTCGGTAGGTGCCCGGGACTCCCTTTTGAACTGATAAGGCCTGGGCACATTACAGGAGGTTGGCTGTACTGCCTTATCAGTGCCGCGGCCCTGGTTTCTTTGGCTACTGACTTTGGCTTGATCTCCAACTACATTTCTGTTTGCTCCTATACTGCTACTTGTATACCAAACCTGCCTGCTGTTTCAACAACTAATCTTGGAGCCTGGCCCCAGATTGTGATATTACACTATCCTGATTACCAGTGTAAGAGGGCACTTTAATTAGGGAAAGGGATACTTTGCTGACCACCAAAGTAAGGTGACATTTCTTCGTTTACCACTAATGTAATACGACAAAAGGGGGTATGGGGGCATGTCTTAATCCAAATAAAGTTAAAACATAGAAAGAAATTAAGACAGTCCAAAGAGTGATATCACAAAGTCCATATAATCACAAAGTGCACTCTTCATTACAAGAATGATGTGTGATTCCTGAAAAAAGGAGACTCCACCTCATAAAATGGCTGTTTACCAAATATTAATGACCTCCTATCAAAGAAGGTCTCTCTCGCCTGTGGCTATAGCCCAGCCTAGGCCTCTGTTCAATCAAGGGGACTTAGGTTGAAGAAAACGATACCCACCACTCTTAAGGAGACTCGGTCATAGGTAACCCCAAAAGAAATAAAGCTTCTATAGCATAAAATCCTTATAACGTTTGATGGGTATATAGAGGTCGCACTTACATATAACACTTTAAAACATGCATAGAATAAAAGCCGGCTGGCTATGCACAGCAGCTCGTCCTTCCGGGACTTGCGCAAACGCGGTGACGTCAGCACGTCGCTCCTCCCATAAAAAGAAGGGGGCACTTCTGCCACTAGAGTAAGAGAACACTGTACAGACTGCAAAAGTAAGAGGGAACTTCTGAAATGATCACTGTTATAACCAGCAATGATATAGAGTTCCAACAGTCTAAACACTATAAAACCTTTACCGTAGGGGACAACCCCCTTATTAAGATTTGTGAGATTGACTTAAGATCTGCTAAAGAGAAAGTTCCCCTTGGGGTGGGACTTTGTAGGCACGTATGATAATAAATTCAAAAATAGTTTATTCAAAATATTAAATTTATTGAAAAATAACATAAACAGAAAAATTTTTTTAAAAACATATGGCAAGCTGATTACAGATCATATGGTCATGTGGCAAAGAGATACCGCTGTAATTGAAGGAGAGTGCCCGACGCGTTTCAGAGTTCCTTCTTCAGGGGAAAACTTTTTAATAGCGGTCTGTAAGTGATTAATCACAAAGTAATCAATCATTCAGTATGTATCAAACAGAGGATACACATTTACAAATAAGTAGAATACATAACATCAACCATCACTGGAAACATTTACATTGTGTGTTAAAACAACTTAGAACAAAAAATTGTGATCATTTAACACTTACAGAATCTGCCGTATAACACTTTGAAGTGTATGCCTGCCAGAGATAAAAGCAAGTAGCTGGATTGCTCTCAGTGCTGTTTGGAGTGCCTTAGTGGAGGAAACGATTGGTATGAAGACGGAATCATATCATGTATGCACGTTCCAAAAATGTATGCCCGTCAGCAAAAAGCTGAATGGGGACAGCTGGAACCCAAAAAGATGGGAGATCTGCCAGGTGGGGAGAGAAAAATAATTACCACAGCAATTATGACTGTGATTGCTAGGGTGGCAATAATATGATGGTTATGCTACATTGGTGTATGTCAAGGCTTCTCAGGAAGTGCTGCATGTGCTCACTGAAATTACTATAGAATATTAGGTTGCTCATCATAGCAATAATGAGTGGAAAGATTGGTTAAAGACTAGATTGGATCATCTAGGCGATTGTGGGAACAAAAGATTTTCCATATATATTGGTACCAGGATGGAATAGATATATTAGCCATCCGAAATACCAATAGACAAAAACTAATGTATGAGAAAAAAAAAAAGAAAAAAACCCACGAGAAAAGGAGTATTTTTGGAATTGATTGGGCACATGCAGCACTAGTGACAAGCGGAACAACACCATAAGCAGAACCAGTGTGGTGGTAAATGGAAAATAGATTACCTTAGTAGTTGCATGGGCTGATCTTGGAACTGGTGCATCAACCAACTATCTTCAGGCAAGTGAGCAATGCTGATCACTGCCCAAAGAGAGGGTGTTTATATATGATAGGTAATGAATTCAATTGGAATTAGCTGAGTGTATTAACTCACCTTGCACCTGATCGGCAGTCTCCTAGTGGGTTCCCTGGTGCGCAGCCGCCGGACAGACTCCCCACCGCACATGCGTGCGCATAGTGCGGCGGAAGTCCGTGCGGCCGATGCGTTCCACCGGCACGGTCACTTCCGCCGACGTGATACGCAGGCGGAGGTGAAATGGGCGAGACCAAGGGAACTCAGAGAGCCAATGGTGATCGCTCACAAAGGCGGACATCACGTGGGGTGCCCGCCTACCGTGCCGGGCATGTCGCCAAGGCATACTAAATAATTGGAAAGTAAAAATGAGACTCTGAATAGATTTGAAATAGTAATAATGAAGAATTGATAACAATGGGATATGTTAGCTATATGGATGTCTCATATTGCATTATTAAAAGAAAGAAAAGATCAAATAAAAAACAAAAGAAAAAGGCCTAAGTTCCAAACTGCAACAAGAGGGCAGAGCAGCTACGTGCCAAGTAGATCAAAACAAGTCATACCCTACATTACTGGATAGAATGGATAGTGACCTGGGGAGGAGAGCAAAAAGGGGCACAATTGATATTACATAATGATATAAATATTCAAAAATCAATAAAACAAAATGACATTGATGCTGCATAATTAAGGGATAAAGGAAAAGAAAGAGAAAATGCAAAGTTCAATAGTAATAACTAAGAAGTGGGAATTGAATGTGTTGATATGGGGAGGAAGTATGAGATTATTGTTCCATACCTCCTGATGTGAACCCTTCTAAGAAGGGTTTAAAGGAGACCATTTCGTTTAGCCCCGGAGGATCTGTCGCTTTGAGGGTACAGATCCATCGGAGTTCTCGCTGTAAGAGAGTTTTATTCCAGTCCCCTCCACGGGGACTGGGGTGAACTCTATCTAAAATCAAGAATTTTAATTTAGGAAATTTTCCTGCATGTACTGCACTGGTGTGTCGTCCTAGAGGTAAATCTGGATTGCAGACTTGCATGCTTTTGACATGTCTGTTGGCCCTTTTGAAAAATGGCAGTTTAGTTTTGCCTACATAGAAGCAGCCGCACCCACAGAGGAGTAGATAAACAACTCCGGGGGTGCGGCAGTTGGCAAAATGTCTAGGAATGAAGGTCTGACCGTTGGGTAGTGTGGGATTTTTGGTGGTTAACATATATCTGCAATAATTACAATTGCCACAAGTAAAGGTGCCCTTAAATTTACAGGGATCTTTGTTTTTGGAAGCTTTGAATTCACTTTGTGTAAGCTTGTCCCTCAGTGCTGGCACTTTTTTGAGGGTAAATTAAGGACGATCTGGTACAAATTTACCAACCATAGGATCAAGGGTCAATACATGCCAGTATCTGGAGATGATATGTCTAATTTTTTCATGTTGTTCAGGGTATTTCGTGATAATTCTTAGGGCATGATCAGGTTCTTTAGGAGCCTTGGGGGCTAATAAGGTCTTTCTATAGCATGCGAGCGCTTTTTTGTAGGCTTTTTTTAAAGTGGTTTTGGGATAGCCTCTTAGACGGAGTCTATCTCTGAGATCGTTTGCTGCAAGCTGAAAAGTTTTTAGATCATTACAATTACGTCTAATCCTGAGATATTGTCCAAAGGGGATCGAGCGAACAAGGGTGTCAGGGTGGAAGCTTGAAGCATGCAGGATGGTGTTCCCCGCAGTGGGCTTACGGTAGAGACCACTGCGGAGAGCACCATCCGCACCTCTATGGACCTCCACGTCCAAAAAGGTGATAACACTTTCATGGAAGTTCATTGTGAACGTGAGGTTACACTCGTTTTTGTTCATTCTAGCTAAACAGTTCTGTAGCAAGTCAGTTGAGCCTTGCCAGAGCATGAAAACATCGTCTATATAACGGATCCACATGATGATGTGGTCCGTATAGATGGATGTTGATTCATCGTGCAAAAAGGCTTGTTCCCACTCCCCCAGGTACAGATTGGCGTAGGATGGGGCACAGCATGTGCCCATCGCTACGCCCTGTACCTGGAGGAAATGGGAACCATTGAATGTAAAAACATTGTGAAGAAGTATGTAATGTAAGATGGACAAAACAAATTCACCGTAAGCATCAAATTTTCCACTCTTTGTTAGTGTGTGTCTGATGGCAGATATTCCCCGATCGTGTGGGATTGAACTATAAAGGGTTTCCACGTCTATAGTGACTAGTAGACAATCTTCAGGGGTAATAATGTTTTCAATTTTTTGTAAAAAATGGATTGTATCTCGTACGTGTGACGGTAACGCAGTAACAAAAGGTTTTAAATAAGTGTCTACTAGTTTGCTCACATTATCTGATATCGAACCTCTTCCCGAAATTATAGGTCGCCCTGGTGGGTTAGTGGCATGTTTGTGAATCTTGGGAAGGGCATAAAAGGTCGGGGTAACTGGAAAAGTGATCCGGATGTATTCCCATGTTTGTTTAGGGATGATGCCATTTAGAAATGCCGAGTCTATTAACTGATAAAAGGTTTGTTGGTATTTGACCACAAGGTCTGAAGAGATTTTACGATACCAATTGTGGTTTTTCAAAATGTTTAGACACATCTGGATATAGTGGTCATTATCCATAATGACAACATTGCCGCCTTTGTCAGCCTGTTTAATTATGATAGAATCATTATCTGCTAGTTTTTTAATAGCCTGTCTTTGTTGAAATGTGATATTTTGTTTCGAGGAGGGGCGTATATGGATTTTTTCCACCTCTTTGGAGACTACCTTGACAAAGGCGGCAATGTTGGCATTGGAAGTGCTGGGATACTTGTCAGATTTTTTCTTGAGCAACGATGTTTTCGCGTCAAGAGCAGGCTCATCAGCGTTTACATCTGCTAATAGTGCCTTTAGATCTATTCTGTCTATCAAGTCCTCATTATCTTCAAGTAAAGAAATTAGAGTTTCAAGAGCTGGATCTTTTTTAGTTATAGACGTTTGTGTGGAATCTTGTTTGTCAAACAACACCTTGAGATTAAGTTTGCGGGCAAAAAGATTTAGGTCCTTAATGAAATCGAACTTATCCAATTTGGTATTTGGACAGAAACTGAGGCCTTTCGATAGCACCTCAGTTTCATCCATAGATAGTTTATGACTTGAAAGGTTGACAATAGACAAATCGGAAGGCTCTGAAGTGTTAGAGGTGATGTGAGACACATTTGTATCAGTGTTGGTTAGGGTGATGGTGCAGGGGTTGGAGTGAAGCTTGGGGCTCGTTGATGAAGTGCTTCTAAAAAAATAGAATCCTGTAAGTTCAAAGTAGATAGAAGGGATGGTGGAGGGTGAGAAGAAATAGGTGCAAGAGTATTATTCTGGGAACCTTCTATTGGTTCATCCATATTAGGTGGTCTAGTTGTAGGATTTTGTTGTTTAAATAGGGAGAGATTGGTTTTGGGAAACTGTTGTGTATTGGATTTTTTTGTGGATTGTTGATTGGTAGAATCGCCTTGGTATGTGCGTTTGCCTCGATCAGAGGTTTTAGGTTTAGTGGTATTGGGTGGGGGATGTGAGGCATTTCTAGATGAGGGGTGTGTTGAAATGTCATGTGGAGGTTGATTAGATACCATCGGGTAAGTGGATTTGTTGGAATTCCATTTGTATGCTTTGTTTTGTTGAAAAGCATGAATGTCTCGATTGAGCTTTTTTTGTTTTTTGATTAGAATGTTTCTATTAAAAACCTCTAAATGTTCCTTCAATTGTTTTTCTTTTTCTTGAAACAATTTGTGAGTTTTATATTTTTGGATCTTTTCGCAAATCAACTCAATTTCAACATCTAGTTTGGCCGCGCGTGCGGTATGTTCATCTATCAAAAGGGTCATGAGAGAAGCTGAACATTTATTGAGAGTTTTTTCCCACTTGGTCTTAAAGTCCCGGTCTAGATCCTCGAGAAGAGGAAAGACCTGGACTCTAAGTCCAAAAGGGTTGATTTTTTTGTCTATATATTCACGGAAAGACTTGACATGCCAAAAATGCGCTGACTTCTTTTCAAGATTTTTAGATAGTTGGAAAAATAGTGAAAAGATGTCAGTTTCTATAAAATCCTTTTGTTCATAGTCCGCAAGGTATTTTGACATTAATGTAGTCCAATCATCACCGGTAAATTTGGCCATGTTGAAAAAAGGTTCTCAGAATCAATCAAAATTGTGGTGTAGGGTGAATGAAAAAAGGAAAAGAGAAAAGATAAGGAAAGGAACGGAATGGAAGGCATCGGCCGCACGGACTTCCGCCGCACTATGCGCACGCATGTGCGGTGGGGAGTCTGTCCGGCGGCTGCGCACCAGGGAACCCACTAGGAGACTGCCGATCAGGTGCAAGGTGAGTGAATACACTCAGCTAATTCCAATTGAATTCATTACCTATCATATATAAACACCCTCTCTTCGGGCAGTGATCAGCATTGCTCACTGGCCTGAAGATAGTTGGTTGATGCACCAGTTCCAAGATCAGCCCATGCAACTACTAAGGTAATCTATTTTCCATTTACCACCACACTGGTTCTGCTTATGGTGTTGTTCCGCTTGTCACTAGTGCTGCATGTGCCCAATCAATTCCAAAAATACTCCTTTTCTCGTGGGTTTTTTTCTTTTTTTTTTCTTTTCTTTTTTCTCATACATTAGTTTTTGTCTATTGGTATTTCGGATGGCTAATATATCTATTCCATCCTGGTACCAATATATATGGAAAATCTTTTGTTCCCACAATCGCCTAGATGATCCAATCTAGTCTTTAACCAATCTTTCCACTCATTATTGCTATGATGAGCAACCTAATATTCTATAGTAATTTCAGTGAGCACATGCAGCACTTCCTGAGCAGCCTTGACATACACCAATGTAGCATAACCATCATATTATTGCCACCCTAGCAATCACAGTCATAATTGCTGTGGTAATTATTTTTCTCTCCCCACCTGGCAGATCTCCCATCTTTTTGGGTTCCAGCTGTCCCCATTCAGCTTTTTGCTGACGGGCATACATTTTTGGAACGTGCATACATGATATGATTCCGTCTTCATACCAATCGTTTCCTCCACTAAGGCATTCCAAACAGCACTGAGAGCAATCCAGCTACTTGCTTTTATCTCTGGCAGGCATACACTTCAAAGTGTTATACGGCAGATTCTGTAAGTGTTAAATGATCACAATTTTTTGTTCTAAGTTGTTTTAACACACAATGTAAATGTTTCCAGTGATGGTTGATGTTATGTATTCTACTTATTTGTAAATGTGTATCCTCTGTTTGATACATACTGAATGATTGATTACTTTGTGATTAATCACTTACAGACCGCTATTAAAAAGTTTTCCCCTGAAGAAGGAACTCTGAAACGCGTCGGGCACTCTCCTTCAATTACAGCGGTATTTCTTTGCCACATGACCATATGATCTGTAATCAGCTTGCCATATGTTTTTAAAAAAATTTTTCTGTTTATGTTATTTTTCAATAAATTTAATATTTTGAATAAACTATTTTTGAATTTATTATCATACGTGCCTACAAAGTCCCACCCCAAGGGGAACTTTCTCTTTAGCCTTCCATTACGGGATGTGGCACACCCGGGATTGATCCCACATGAGCACAATATATTGACTTAAGATCTGTGCCACTGGGCCAAAACATTAACACTCCCAATCTTTCTTATAATTGGGAGCGCCTTGAAAAATTATTCATACCCCTTGAAATTTTCCACATTTTGTCATATTACAACCAAAACGTAAATGTATTTTATTGGGATTTTATGTGATAGACCAACACCGCGTGGCACATAATTGTGAAGTGGAAGGAAAATGATAAATGGTTTTCAAAAAAATTTACAAGTAAATATCCGAAAAGTGTGGTGTGCATTGGTGTTCAGCCCCCCTGAGTCAATACTTTGTAGAACCACCTTTCGCTGCAAGTATTTTTGGGTATGTCTTTTTCAGCTTTGCACATGTAGACAATGACATTTTTGCCCATTCTTCTTTGCAAAGTAGCTCAAGCTCTGTCAGATTGGGTGGAGAGTGTCTGCGAACAGCAGTTTTCAAGTCTTGACACAGACTCTCAATTGGATTTAGGTCTAGAGCTTTGCCTTGGCCATTCTAACTCATGAATATGCATTGATCTAAACCATTCCATTGTAGCTCTGGCTGTATGTTTAGGGTCGTTGTCCCACTGGAAGGTGAACCTCCACCCCAGTCTCAAGTCTTTTGCAGACTCTAACAGGTTTTCTTCTAAGATGGCCCTGTATTTGGCTCAATCCAAAGGCCAGATTTGTGGAGTGCACAACTAATAATTGTCCTGTGGACAGATTCTCTCTCCTGAGATGTGGATCTCTGCAGCTCCTCCAGAGTTACCATGGGTGTCTTGGCTGCTTCTCTGATTAATGATCTCCTTGCCTGGCCTGTCAGTTTAGGTGGATGGCCATGTCTTAGAAGGTTTGCAGTTGTGCCATACTCTTTCAATTTTCGGATGATGGATTGAACAGAGCTCCATGAGATGTTCAAAGCTTGGGATATTTTTTTTATAACCTAACCCTGCTTTAAACTTCTCCACAACTTTATCTCTGACCTGTCTGGTGTGTTCCTTGGCCTTAATGATGCTGTTTGCTCACTAAGGTCCACAGAACAGCTGTATTTATACTGAGATTAAATTACACACAGGTGGACTATATTAACCACTTTAACTCTGCTCACATTGCTGCTACTGCAGCAATGTGGCTCGTTATCGTCCAGTGACGTAGACCTATGTCGCTGGACTCCGCCCCTTGTGGGCGGTGCACGCGCGCCGCCGGTGGCTTGCTCCCGCTGTGTTCAGTCACAGTGGGAGTCGGGCCAGGGGAGGAGCGGCGGCGATCGCCGCTGCTCTTCCCCGATCGTCGGGAATCTAGTTTGGAGATCCGCCCGCTTGTGTAAACAGAGCGGGCGGATCTCCTAAGTGACAGGCAGGGTCAGATTGCAGGGTTCAGCATAGCTGAACATGCGATCTGTCCTTGTGTCACTCAGTCACCTCCCCCCCACACGTTAGTAAGCACCAGGCATACATTAACCCCTCCCTCTCCAATAAAATTAACCTCTTTCCTGCCAGTGCCACTTTTACAGTAACAGTGCATATTTATAGCGCTGATTACTGCAGTAATGTCACTGGTACCCCCAAAAGTGTCAAAAATGTCAATCAAGGGTCCGATTTGTCCGCCGCAATGTCGCAGTCCCGCAAAAAAAATCGCAGATCGCTGCCATTACGCGTTAAAAAAAAAACATAAAAAATGACAGAAATCTTTCCCTTAGTTAGTAAACGTAATAACTTTTGCGCAAACCAATAAAAATACGCTTATTGTGATTTTTTTTTACCAAACATAGGTGGCAGAAAACAAATTGGCCAAAAATTTTAAAAAATTTTGATTTTTACATTTTTTGGGGGGGAATTTCATATAAAAAAATGTTAAAAATATTGTTATTTTTTCAAAATAAACGCTCTTTTTTTGTTTATAGCGCAAAAAGTCAAAATCGCACAGGTGATCAAATACCACCAAAAGAAAGCTCTATTTGTGGGAAAAAAAGGACGTACATTTCGTTTGGGTACGGCGTCGCACGACCGCGCAATTGTCAGTTAAAGCCGCACAGCGCCGAATCGCAAAAAGTGGCCTGGACGTAAGACAGCAAAATCCTCCGGTGGTAAAGTGGTTAACTAATTAGGTGACTTCTAAAGGCAATTGGTTCCACTACCATTTATCATTTCCCTTCCACTTTACAATTATGTGCTACTTTGTGCTGGCCTATCACATAAAACCCCACTAAAATAGATTTACATTTTTGGTTGTAACAAAACAAAATGTGGAAAATTTCAAGGAGTATGAATACTTGTTCAAGGCACTGTACAACCAGCCTGCCCAAATGGACTCCTCTGAACTGGCTGAATTTCGATCCGTCAATGGCTGGCCTAAGCTACAGCAAGAAATCTTCATCTCAAACAGAGGTATGTCATCATTTTTTACAATTTATAAGAGAAATAGGTCGGAAGCTGATGTGACCTCCTTTAGAAAATAGTAACTGCCTGGTTGTCATAATGATCCAAAGTAGAAAGTAGATGGCTTTTTTAATTAACCTCCAGTTCTTTGAAAACTGCAGGTCAGACTTGAGAAATGCTGATAGTTTTCAAACACTGAGATGTAACCCTGACCTAAGCTGATTGAACATTCTTTCAGCCCATTCGTGACACCAGCTAATTGTCTTACTCACTGCTTACCTGGTATTGCAATCAAAGACAACTGTTGTCTTCCATTGAGGATATCCTGGGGAAATACATCATATTAAAGGAAGGGAGGATCCATAAATGTGCAGCTTACATGTACAAACATTGGTTTACCTTCTGTACTAGACATTTTAGGAGCACCCTCCCTTATAGTTTTTTTTTTTTTATTGCTCCTACAAATCTGCTAAGGTAAAATGCTTCATACCCAGTATATTCAACGGCTTTGAGATCAGAATTACTCCAATCTGAAGCTTTTGTGGTATGTAAAATGTTACATTCTAATGTTTTGATCACACACTTCTGTTAATGCTCCAGATTTTTTTTTCATCTGTCAAAACACACAATATCCCACTGTATTTTGAATGCATTACTTTTTGATGCATTTTCGTATATACATTGAATGAATTGTGTGCCCTCAACACATTGTAATCACATTCAGAAGGAACAGGTGCACCTCATATAAAATTAGAATATCTTTAAAAAGTTAATTTATTTCAGTAATTCTATTCAAATGTAAAACTCATATATTTTATATACTGTAGTTACACATGGAGTGACATATTTAAAGCATTTCTTTCTTTTAATTTTGATGATTATGGCTTACAGCTAGCGAAAACACAAAATTCAGTATCTCAGTTAATAAGAATATTACATAGGACCAATAAAAAAAAGGATTTTTAATACAGAATTGTTGGCTTAATGAAAAATTACTGCATCAATGCAGCATAGCATGGAGGTGATCAGCCTGTGGCACTGCTGAGGTGTTATGGAAGCCCAGGTTTCTTTGATAGCAGCCTTCAGCTCGTCTGCATTGTTGGATCTGATGGCTCTCATCTTGCTCCTGGCAATACCCCCATTCTCTATTGGGTTTAGGTCATGTGAGTTTGCTGGCCAATCAAGCACACTGATACCAATAAATCAGGTATTGGTACTTTTGGCAGTGTGGGCAGTGTAGTGCCAAGTCCTTCTGGAAAATAAAATCAGCATCTCCATAAAGCTGGTCATTGATATAATACAGTAGACCAACACCAGCAGATGACATGTCTCCCCAAATCATCACTGACTTCCATTGATGCAGTAATTCATGCAAAAGGAGCCCTGACCAAGTATTAAGTGCATACTATACTGTAAATGGACATACTTTTCTGTAAGCCAACATTTCTGTATTAAAAATCCTTTTTTTAAATTGTTCTAATGTAATATTTTAAATTTCTGAGATACTGAATTTGGGGTTTTCACTAGCTGTAAACCATAATCATCAAAATTAAAAGAAATAAATACTTGAAATATATCACTCTGTGTGTAACACATCCATATAAAACAATATGAGTTTCACTTTTTGAATTGGATAACTGAAATAAACTAACTTTTTAATCATATTGTAATTTTATGAGATGCAGTCCAGCCCTCCTGACACTCTAGGTTCAGAAATTTTGTGTATACCTTTAAATGACACACTGACATAATGCAGATAGGTGTTAACTCCTTAGCTTGACTTTTCTCAAGAAAAAGGCTTGAAAAGAGTATTAATAAACTAGGTCCTGGATAAACAGCCAGGGCTCAGTTGAAATAACACTAAAGGACAGAGAATAACAAGTTATAATAACAAATAAATACACCAAATGTACACACTACAAAGTATATTACGGTAAGTGAATAAATCTCTCAGAAAGCTATAAATTGCTATGAGAAATGCTTTTACAAAAGGAGAACCCTGGGCCAGCCTATAATACCTGAATCCTAATGAGAGATGAGGTAATCTAGATACCAGTAATGTGTCCCCTTTAAGAGCAATGATATAGCAATGTTGAGTATGCAAGGCCTTACTAAGATCTTCACCGGCAGTTGGAGCTCAAAGAAGAAATTATTCCCCAGTGTAGCACAGTGTGAAACAGGCAATGCAAAAAAGCTGATTCTGATTAATAATGATCCACTAAATGATCCAGATGTAGAGTGTCTGTGTTCAGTGTTTAAGAGAAACTATAACAACTGGTAACTGGATTCTGAGGAGGTGCTCTCTCACCAATCCTGATGTCCCTCTTATGAGTTCTGGAAAAACAGATAGCGGCAGCTCTCCACGCTGTGAGACACTGAGATCTGCTGTTTCAGTGAGTCCCACTGTCTCAGTGAGTCCCAGGCTTTTTCTTCATCCATCATGGCGCCGCTCTTCTCTGGTAAGCATTTCCCGCTAGAAGCACACACAGCAGTACCCAAAGCAGTACCCAGAGCATTACCACCCAGAAGTACCAGCCTGAGCCAGCAGTACCCAGAGCATTACCACCCAGCAGTACCAGCCTGAGACAGCAATACCCAGAGCATTACCACCCAGCTGTACCAGCCTGAGCCAGCAGTACCCAGAGCATTACCACCCAGCAGTACTAACCAGAGCATTACCACCCAGCAGTACCAGCCTGAGCCAGCAATACCCACAGCATTACCCCCTAGCAGTACCAGCCTGAGCCAGCAGTACCCATAGCAATACCAGCCTGATCCAGCAGTACCCACAGCAGTGCCATTGTAATGTTCTGGTACCTTTGGGTACCCTAATTACTCTTTCATAAGTGTATGCACCCCACCATTCTCTTTTGGTAAGGTGCGCATACACCTTTAAGACTGATGCTGTCATCACTGAGCGCCGGACTGGATGGCTATTTAGATCGCCGGCTCTCACTCACATGTGTTCGTTCAAACTGCTTTGTGCCTTGATGCTAACCTGTCTTGAAGCTCTCATGCTTACAAGCATACCTCGCTGTCGGAACCACGCTGCGCTGATCCCTGTATCCCGCTACCGGATCATCCGCTCTTGCCGAACCTCTCCTCTGCTACATTGCTATTAGTGATAAGTACCCCACAGGGGAAACCTCTATAACCTTTATACTAAAGCTTACACTATCTAGCTCTGCATACTAAGGACTATTACTACATCTGCATTATCTAAGATTGCTAGCTCTTGAGCCTACTACCACCTGTTCTTGCACTGGGTTGATCTCTCTTGTATGTCCACCTGCTACTTTGTCATCTGCTACCATACATGATTGCTAAACCTATCTGAATCCCATCTGCTACTATCTTACTTTCAAGAACATTTCCTTTCAAGTGTCTGTCATCTACCATCTCTACCCAACCTGTCTCTTCAGCCTATCATCACTGTGTTACTATATACATAAGTCACTCTAGGAAACATCTTATTGAGTGTGTGTATTTACTTGCTGAATTGAGATCATCCACACATGATGAGTCATTGAGAGTTGGGATTGGTGTCTCAGCGTTTCTCTACATGACTACTGAAGTGGAATATTTCTGCAGCTGAAAATCCACATCATACGTAAAACGCAGGAGCGTTACAGCCATCCAGCAGTACCCATCCTGAGCCAGCAGTACCCACAGAGGTACCCACCGCAGTACCAGCCTGAGCCAGCAGTACCCATAGCAGTACCATCCAGCAGAACCAGCCTGAGCTAACAGTACCAACAGCAGTATCAGCCTGAGCCAGCAGTACCCACAGCAGTACCATCCAGCAGTACCAGCCTGATCCACCAGTACTCACAGCAGTACCAGCCTGAGCCAGCAGTACCCATAGCACAGTACCAGCAAGCAGTACCAGCCTGAACCAGCAGTATCCACAGCAGTACCAGCCAGCAGTACCAGCCTTAGCCAGCAGTACCAGCCAGCAGTACCCACAGCAGTACCAGTCAGCAGTACCAGCCTGAGCCAGCAGTACCAGCCAGCAGTACCCACAGCAGTACCAGCCATCAGAACCCACAACACAGTACCAGCAAGCAGTACCAGCCTAAGCCAGCAGTACCAGCCAGCAGTACCCACAGCAGTACCAGCCAGCAGTACCCACAGCACAACACAGTACCAGCCTTAGCCAGCAGTTTCCACAAGGGTACCAGCCAGCAGTACCCACAGCAGTACCTGTCAACATTTCGCACCAGCAGTACCAGCCAACATTTCCCACCAGCAGTTCCAGCCAGCAGTAACCACCAGCTGTACCCACCAGCAGTACCAGCCAGCTGTACCCACCAGCAGTACCCACCAACAGTTCTTATCAAAATGTACCACCGCAAAGACAGTCAACTGCGCTCCAGACTGACCGATGCAAACCTGGAAAAACAGTTACGAGTAGCAACATCATCAATACCAGCTAACATCACACACCTCACCAAAGAGAAGCAGTTCCAGCCATCACATTAGGGGTGAGTTAATTAAATGTTTGACCTAATATAAAAGGCTAATTTTTAGGTTGATAATTTTGTACGGCCCCCAAATGATGTTATAAATATCCAAATGGCCCTTGGCAGAAAAAAGATTCCCCACCCCTGACTTAAAGGATGGGTTTACACTGATTTCCATAATAGGAAAAAAGTTCTTCAAGTGAAACAGCCTATATAAAATACTTCATGCGATATAGTTAGGCCAAACCAATATGTATTGATATGAAACAAAGGCAGCTGCAGAAAAAAAAAAAAAAGGAACTGACAAATCCTGCTTTTGTGACAGTCCTTCTTTTATGCATGTATATGCTGGTAAATCAAGTAATGTTTGCTCAATGACCAGATAAAATTATATATCCAACATGGTCCAGAGGAGACATTCAGCAATATAAGATTTAGAACATACATACAGTCTGGATCCTTGTGTCTCCCTCACACAGAATCTTGAAGTGTGACAGCACTAGAGGTCTAGAAGAACTTCAAGAGTTTGTTTCTAGGTACTCAGGAGAAGCAGCAGAATATATTTTGGGGTGTAATTCCACATATACCCATGGCATGTGCGAGAAATATATCATTTAGTGACAACTTTGTTTAAAAAAAAAATGTAATTTTCCAGAAACTTGTGGCAAAATATAAAATATTCCATGGACTCAACATGCCTCTCAGCAAATAGCTTGGGGTGTCTACTTTCCAAAAAGGGGCCATTTTGGGGGTGTTTGAACGGTCCTGCCATTTTATGCCCAATATTAGAAGCTTATGCCACACATCACCCACTCTTCTAACCACTTAAAGTCCAAGCCTTTTCTGACACTTTTTGTTTATATGAAAAAATTTTTTGTTTTTACTAAAAAATTACTTTGAACCCCAAAACAGTATATATATATATTAAGGCAGAGGCCCTACATGATAAAATGATGGGTGGTGCAATCTTTTTTGTCACACGGTATTTGCGCAGAGATTTTCCAAACGCAATTTGTTTGGGGAAAAAAATGTTTTTAAATTTAATGCACAAATACACTATAAAAAACAAGGAAAAACCTGCGCTAAATATAAATGTGCAAAATGACAATATAAAAGCTGCTAAATAGAGATGTACCGAACTGTTCGCCGGCGGACAGTTCCCGGCGAACTTAGCATGTTCGCGTTCGCTGCTGCGGGCGAACATATGCGATGTTCGGTCCGCCCCCTATAATACATCATTGAGGCAAACTTTG
>NC_138779.1:185820744-185890744 GCF_965119305.1 Pelophylax lessonae
TAGGGTTAGGGCTAGGGTTAGGGTTAGGGCTAGGGTTATTTTTAGTGCTAAGGGTTAGACGGTTAGGGTTAGAGGCGTAGGTTTACTAACTCTAACCCTAAGTATCTCACCGTAACCCTAACCCTAGCCCCTAACACTAAACCTAACCCTAACCCTTAAAGCCCAGTTCCTGTCCCATTTTGGTCGGTTCTGGTCTGTTTGCGGTTGTTTGCAGTGCGTTTAACGGGGAGTTTGGTCTGTCAGAGTTTGGTCTGTCACTGTGAAGTGGGCGTAACCCTTACACTACCTGATCGATACAACATCATACCTGATCGTATACACACACTGGATGTTTTAAAGCACGTTATTCCAAACAATTTAGGAATTTTAGGTGATTTATGCCCTTTATGGAATAAAACCCGACTCTGCGTCAACTACGTAATTTTCCATGGGAGTTTTGCCATGAATCCCCCTCCGGCATGCCACAGTCCAGGTGTTTGTCCCCTTGAAACAACTTTTCCATTACTATTGTGGCCAGAAAGAGTCCCTGTGGGTTTTAAAATTCGCCTGGCTATTAAAGTCTATGGCGGTTCGCAATGTTCAGCGGTTCGCGAACATTCGCCGATGTTCGCGTTCGCCGTTCGCGAACGGCAAATTTTTTTGTTCGCGACATCACTACTGCTAAACACTGGACCTATAGAAATCCAAAAACCAACATATAAACAAAATAGTGTAGCGCTAATAACAAATCGTGAAGAGTAGAAACTGTGAAAAATAGGACATCAAACTGTGTCAAAAAACATGCGTGCAAATTCAATAAAATTATAATAAAAATAGTCCAAACATATAAGTCCCAGAATGGATGATAAATTGACAGTTATAATCCAAAGATAGAGTTCCCAACAGATGGTGAGGCAGGAGGGAAAGCACACCCGTGAGATATGGCAAAAATGGCAGCTTTACCAATGATCGATCTGGCCTCCAGATACACAGGGGTTAAACCATGAACTCACAGGCAACTCCAACCATTATAGAAGCCATACAATAGGAAGGAAAGTAGGGAAAACACGTCCGGACGACGTCACATATGACGATACTGGTAGGGCGGTACCGGACACCACGCTGACTACGCCCCTCGGAACGCCGGCTACATTGGAACATTGCGGGACATTGCTTGATTTTACCACTTTGCTGTAAGTGCAATACTAATAAATGGTTTTCATAATATACTGGATTACGCTATGTGTTTTCCCTACTTTTCCCTACTCCCCTGTGTATCCGGAGGCAAGATCGATCATTGGTCCATTATAAGGCTCTCCTTGGCCTGTCCATTAATTTGGGAGCCCACAGTTTTTGGTAAGCTGTCATTTTTGCCATCTCTCACGGGTGTGATTTCTCTCCTGCCTCACCATCTGTTGGGAACTCCATCATTGGATTATAACTGTCAAATTATCATTCATTCTGGGACTTATATGTTTGGACTATTTTTATTATATTTTTATTGAATTTGCATGCATGTTTTTTGACACAGTTTGATGTCCTATTTTTCACAGTTTCTACTCTTCACGATTTGTTATTAGCGCTACACTATTGTGTTTACAAATAGACTATATATTGCCCAATTGCTTGGTAACATATAAAAGATGTTCTTATACCGAGTACATAGATACCAAACATGACATGCTTTAAAACTGCACACGCCCGTGCAGTGGCGACAAACTACGTACATTTTTACAAGCCTTTAAAAAGCTTTTACAGGTTACCACTTTATAGAGGAAGTCTACAGTTAGAATTGCTGCCCTCGATCTGCCGTTCACCGTGATACCTCACATGCATGGTGCAATTGCGGTTTACATATGACACCAGACCGATGTTTGCATTTGTGCGCAAACACAGGGGGACCGGGGGGCTTGAATTTTTTTATTGTTATTATTATTATTTATTTTGCTTTTTTATTTTATTTTGACACCTTTTCTTTCATTTTTTTTTTTTTATCATTTTTATTGTTATCTCAGGGAATTTAAATAACCCCTATGATAGCAATATGTAGTAACAGATACTCCTTTTTGAAAAAATTGGTGTCTATTAGACTCTAGATCTCTCCTCTGCCCTGAAAGCATTTGGCCACATCAAGATTGGTGTGATAAGATGCTTTCCCAATGGCGCTGTTTATATTGGGCCAAACCGAAGTCATGAAATGCTCGTAGCTTCCAGTATCTTAGGCCATAGAGATGATTGGAGTCATTCTGGTCTCCAGTCAGCTCAGTGGTCAGCTGACGGGACCACCGGCTGCAGTCTCGGGTTACCCGGTGGGATAGGAGAGCCCAAGAAAACCGTGGATGGTGGTGGGAGCAAGGGAGGTGAGGTGGGGTTGGAGTACCCTCCCACTGTTTGTAAAAGCAGTCTAGTGGCTAATTAGCCACTAGGATTGCTTTTACATGAAAGCCAACCGCTGGCTGTAAAAAACGATACTAAGATGATGCCTAAATCTGCAGGCATCATCCTGGTATGATCATGTAGCGGGGTTAAACATGCCTAAAGACACTGTTTGATATGTGGGAAGGAACTAGGCTCCCTCTAGTGGTAGCTGCATGGAATTTCCCGGGCTGTGACTTCCTTTTCACAAGATGAAGAAACTACATCTCCCAGGCTGCTTTGCAAGATCCAGGGTGCACGGCTGCACCGCACGGCACTATGGGGGAGGTTATTTAAAGGAGAGAGAAGCGCGCGAAGGGGGGCCTTTCTGCGCTGGACTCTGAGGAACCAGCGAGCGAGAGTGAAGGACTGACACTGGATATTGGGCCAGAGCCTTTTAGCCTGGAGGGACGACGTGGAACCGTCCCATCTCAAGCACGAGGCACATTCCTGGAGGTCATACTGCTGTTTGCCGAGACCGGAAGTCATCCGCCAGAAGGACCCCGCGCGGCTGGCATATAGCCAAAGGACTGAGACCGCAGTGGAAGCGCGCGAAGGAGAAACTTCTGTTGGTGAGAGGGCACATGCCCAATAACTGACTTTATCTGCTGAAGAGACAGTTTTATCTACAGATAGCGGTAGCGCAGCAGGAGGTGATAAAACCCCGGGGTTTATCACCATACTCTCTCAGGAGACTCATAGACAAACAATAAGGTCTGTAAAGGAGTCGCCAGAGGCTTATCTCTCTCGCAGAAGTTATTGCTCAGTTACGCAGACACCCTGCGGTGACAACTAACAGCTCGTTGTTTTCTCTCTCTTGATCTTTATTCCTAATCTGGATTACAAATGAGCTCTATTCAATAACCTTGCTAGCGAAGATCAACAAGAAAGAAGAGAACTCTGGGGGAGGGACTCAGATAGGCCCACCTACCTGGTACTGTGTCTAGCCTTAATGCAGGAGGAGTGTGGGGGTATTCTTTTACCTTTTTAAAGCTGTTTTAAATAACCTTTTATGGACTTGTATTGTATTGTATTGTATCTCCCCTATTCAATTTGATATATAGTAAACTAAGTTTGGTTAATTACAATCCTGTGCGTTGTTCCATTGTGTCACCCAGAAGGACTACCATTCAAGAAGGTAACAAGGTATTGTTGCATAGTGAAGTATTGTATTCCAATCTGTGTATCCATTTGATAGTCCAGTCCTATTCTGGGTCAGTTGTGCCTGAGGAGGGATCGAGCCAATTTGATTGGGTTGTTAGGCAGGGTGTAGACCCAATAATATAATCAGCAGCTCCTGCGGGGGTGGTGCTACACGTGGGGGCTCGTCCGGGATTTCTACAGTCCGGCAACACAACCCTCTCAGCCCCAGAATCCCCTCCCACGCAGAAATGGATCCTGTCGCTGCTGCTGAGTGGTGCAAGGAAGAGAATGTCATAGTGGAAAATGGCCTGGTGGTTGAAATCAAGGGAGAAGCCTGGACTGAAGAAAAGCTCCTCCCTGTTTTAAGGGCACTATCCACAGACAGGAAATTCTGGGTGATTGACATAAAAACTGACACCACTGCCCCACACACGTATGCACTGTGTGAGTGGAGGAAAGGGGTCCCTGATTATTTCAATGGAAACAGTGTAAAAACTATTGACCAAACAGAACTTTTCCTGATACATCCAGGAGTTCCTACTGCGGGTCCCTCATCCACCACCCCTGGGGTATCCAGCCAAGAAAAAGGTGTCCAAGAAGGGCATCCTGAGTCATCACCTTTGTCGACTTTTAGCTCAGAACTGTGTGCTGTTCTTGGGGAGATTGTGGCAAAATGTAGCAGGGACTCCTCGAGCTATCTGATGACTGGATATAGGAAGCTCCGGACATTCTCTGGGAAACAGCCTGTGCCTTCAGCAGAAGATGGGTTCGAAGAGTGGCTAGATACCGCCACTCAGGCTTTGGAGGAATGGGAGGTACCAGAACAGCACAAGAAGCAGAGGATCACAGAGAGTTTAAGGGGACCTGCATTAGAGGCTGTACGTAATCTAAAGCTTAGCAAGAAGAACTGCACTGCACAGGATTATTTGGACATTCTGCAAGATGTGTTTGGTCGGACGGAGAACGCGGCTGAACTTCTCTACCAGTTGGACCACTGTTATCAAGAAGAGGGGGAGAAGTTGTCCGAATTCATTAAACGTCTGGATAGGATTATCCACCAGATTCTGTTAAAGAAAGGAATAGACCCCCGGAAAATAGATGAGACTCGTGCACGACAGGTTCTGAAAGGGGCTCAACCTTTAGATCCCATTGCCATACTGTTACGAACTCGTCGAGATGGCGGCATTCTAGAGTACCCCGACCTGATTCG
The DNA here is from genome assembly GCF_965119305.1 of Pelophylax lessonae. NCBI lineage: Eukaryota > Metazoa > Chordata > Amphibia > Anura > Ranidae > Pelophylax > Pelophylax lessonae. Next base: position 185,825,492 of record NC_138779.1, read on the forward strand.
AATGGTCAGAGAGGAAGAGGTCATGTTGGACAACAAGAAGAAAAGTCGGCAGTTTGACTCAACTGCCCGGGTTGGAGTGATAAGTGTGGAAGAGGGTGACTCTCAAGTTGAACTCCTAAAGACCCAAGTGTCTCAGTTGATAGAAATGGTGTCCATCCTGACTGGTCAGGTATCCACTCTACCCAAGGGGAGTATATCGGAGAGGCCAGATGAACCTGTTAGTCTCAGCACAGATCCAGAGCCACGGCCTGCAAGATTGTTAACTTGTTTCAACTGCGGGGGAGTTGGGCATGTTAGAAGGGTATGTCCCAGCTCAGGAAAGGTTGCCACGAAACCTCGCGAGCCAGCGGGAAACTTCAGAGGACACCGGTGAAGGAGTCAACCAGGTGTCCGCCAGTCTTAAGGGACTCCAGAAGTGGTGCAGGATCAGGGAAACTGAGTCAGGGGGTCAGACCCAAATATAACACCCCCAGTTCTAGACTCCGGGTTACTGAGGGAAGGAAAGTCAATGCACACCGGGTTCAGCGGGGGCCCAGATCAAGGAAGAAAAAGGAGAAGAGGGCCAGGGTACAGAGAACTGAATCAGACAACAAGGCTACATCAAGAGAATTCCCAACTAACTTGGTCGGGCCCTCCCCAGTGGTCTCGGTTCAGGTGGAAGGAATTTACACAAGAGCCCTCCTTGATACAGGGGCCCAGGTGACTCTTTTGTATAGAGACTTCTATGATAAATACCTTACCCATCTACCTTTGCAGAAGTTGGAAGATCTGGAGATATGGGGTATCGGGACCCAAAGTTTTCCCTATGACAGGTATCTGCCAATCAAGTTGACCTTTGATCCATCAGTGGCTGGTAAAGCGGAAACCTTCGACACCTTAGCGGTGGTCTGTCCTCGTCCACCAGGGGCCAACAAAAGCTCTCTCATCGTAGGAACAAACACTGACCTGGTAAGGCGCCTTCTGATACAACTGGTCCAGGGACAAGATGCTCAGGCGCCAAGTATCCATCCCATGCTACGGCAGGCCTACCAACGATTAGTGTTGGAGCAAGAGACCCCCGCAGAAGGAGTTGGACGACTCTGGAAGCTGGATAGAGCAGAAAAGGTCTTACAGCCAGGAGAGGTGGCCTGTTTTAAGGCTTCTGTTAAACTCACATGGCAACAGCCGGGTCCCTTCATTATCTTTGAATCAGGTCAAAAGGAGAGACAGAGAGGGATAGAAGTGATCCCTGAGGTGATCCCTTTGAAGGTGTTACAGGAAAACCGTGGAAGGGTTTTAGTGAGTGTCAGAAACACCTCTATTACACCAGTGAAGGTACCGGCCAGAGTGCTCCTGGGCCAAGTCAACCCGGCTACCCCAGTTGCCCCCATTGATTTCAAAGAAAAGGAACAGGGTGAAGCGGTTATAGAGGAGCTTTGCTCTGGAAACGCTGCCCTCCCGCCGGAATGGGTGAAGAGGGCCAAGGCACAACTTGCTCGATGGAGGGAAATATTCTCTAAGGACGAGTTTGACGTGGGATGTGCCAGGAGCGCCACTCATAAGATCCGCCTGAGTGAGGACAAGCCTTTCAGGGAGAGAGTCCGGCGAGTCCCCTTAGGTGACTTAGAAGATCTACGTCAACAGCTGGCAGAGCTCAAAAAGATCGGGATTATCCGAGAATCCAGGAGCCCGTATGCTTCCCCGATAGTGGTAGTCCGGAAGAAAAATGGATCTTTGAGGCTTTGTATCGACTACCGAACGCTGAACAGAAGAACCATCCCAGACCAGTATACCACTCCTCGAATCGAAGATGCCCTACAGAGTCTGTCAGGGGCGAAGTGGTTCAGTGTGATGGACTTAAAGAGTGGGTATTATCAGATCCCCATGCACCCTGAAGATCGGGAGAAAACAGCCTTCATCACCCCTGTGGGGTTCTTTGAGTTCAATCGCATGCCTCAGGGGTTGTCCGGGGCCCCTGCTACCTTCCAAAGGCTGATGGAGAGGACCGTTGGAGATATGAATTTGATAGAGGTACTGGTATACTTGGATGATGTTATCGTGTTTGGCAGAACTTTAGAAGAACATGAGGAGAGGTTGGAAAAGGTCTTGAAGAGGCTACATGAAGAAGGTCTGAAACTTTCTCCTGAGAAGTGCCAATTCTATCAGTCCTCGGTCCATTACCTGGGCCATATCGTGTCTGAAGAAGGGGTGGCCACTGACCCGGACAAGCTGGATGCTGTTGCTTCCTGGCCGAGACCCACAAATGTGACCGAACTCCGGTCATTCTTGGGCTTTTGCTCCTATTACAGGAGGTTTGTGGAGGGGTTCGCCCAGATTGCCCGACCCCTAAATGAGCTCCTGAAGAATGAAGAAGATGATGTCCCTGAGTTGGTAAAGCCGGCGAAGTCCACCATGGGCCCCCGGAAGGCTAAGGAATCCATCCAGGATCAGTGGACCCCGGAATGCGAAGGGGCCTTTGTCCAGCTGAAGGAAACCCTAACCACTGCCCCTGTGTTGGCCTATGCGGACCCCACAAAACCATATGAACTGCATGTTGATGCCAGCCGAGATGGGCTGGGGGGGGTACTTTATCAGGAGCATGAGGGTCATCTGCGACCTGTTGCCTATGTGAGCAGAAGCCTACTGCCTGCTGAAAGGAATTATCCTACCCACAAACTTGAATTCTTGGCCTTGAAGTGGGCAGTGGTTGACAAATTGAAAGACTACCTGTACGGAGCTGAATTCATTGTCAAGACAGATAATAATCCCCTCACCTATCTGTTGACTACGGCCAAGCTGGATGCAACAGGACACCGATGGTTGGCTGCCCTCTCTAGCTTCAATTTTAGCCTGAAGTATCGGCCAGGAATCGGAAATAGGGATGCAGATGCCCTGTCCAGAAGGTTGCATGCTCCACAGGAACCTGCGGAAGAATGGACTCATTTGGCTCCAGAAGGGGTGCGTGCCTTATATCAGGGAACTGAATTTCGATCCCGAGGAGGGTCAAGAGCAGAAGAGATTGGGGTTTCGGCTATCGGAGTGCCCAAATGCTACTGCCAGGTGACCCAGGTTGAAGGGGAGGGTTTGCCCCGGCTGTCCAAAGGGGACTTGCGGAAGGAGCAGTTGGAAGACCCTTTGGGAAAACTTCTCTTGGAAGCCTTGGAGATCCAGAGCCCTGAGTTGCTTCTAACTGACTCCCCTCAGGGGGCCCGTCTGTTACATAGAGAGTGGACCCGGTTACAGATCAGAGAAGGAGTGGTCTACCGGAGAGGTCCATCTGAAGATCTGGAGGAGAAGTGGCAACTGTTCTTACCAGCTAAATACAGAGAGGGAGTTCTGGCCGCTCTTCATGATAATCATGGCCATCTGGGGCCCGAAAGAACCTTTCAGCTTGTCAGGGACAGGTTCTACTGGCCTTGTATGAGGGCCGAAGTTGAAGGATACTGTCATTCTTGTGTCCGGTGTATACAGAGGAAGACTCTGCCACGTCAAGCAGCCCCAATGGGCCATCTGCAAAGTCAGGGACCCATGGAGCTGGTGTGCATTGATTTCCTTTGCTTAGAGCCTGATCTGAGTGGCCAGGGGAATGTCCTTGTGGTAACAGACCATTTTACCAGATATGCTCAAGCATTCCCAACAAGGGATCAGAAGGCCTCAACGGTAGCCAAAGTTCTTGTAGAGAAGTTCTTTGTACATTATGGGTTACCACAGCGCCTCCATTCTGATCAGGGAAGGGACTTTGAAAGCAGACTGATCAAGAGACTGTTAGATATGTTAGGCATTCAAAAGACTAGAACCACTCCCTACCATCCACAGGGGGATGCCCAGCCTGAACGATTTAACAGGACTCTTTTGGATATGTTGGGGACTTTGAGCTCAGAGAAGAAACAGCATTGGGGCAGGCACGTAGCTGCCATTGTGCATGCCTACAACAGCACTGTCAGTGATGCTACTGGATATTCCCCTTATCGGCTGATGTTTGGAAGGGAGGCTAGGTTGCCAGTGGATTTGGCCTTTGGCATTTCGCCTGATCATACCTCTTCAGCATCGCATAGAGGATATGTGGACCGACTGCGGAAGAGTCTGAAAGCGGCCTATGACAAGGCTCAGGCCACATCTGATCAACGTGGACTGCGGAATAAAAAAAATTTCGACCTAAAAGTTCGGATCCATGACCTGCAACCAGGGGACAGGGTTTTGTTGAGAAACTTGGGTGTCCCGGGAAAACACAAGTTGGCAGACCGCTGGAAGTCCCAACCTTATGTTATCTGTAAGCAACTGCCAAACCTTCCTGTGTACCAAATTCGGCCTGAGGGAAGTGTGGGTCCATTGAAGGCTTGGCATCGGAACCATTTGCTGCCTCTCTCTGAAGCGGTTCGTATGCCCCCTGTGGAAGACTTGTCAGCGGCCCCTTCGACTTCTCGCCGGTCCAGACCAGTTACCAGATCTCAGACGATGCTCCCAGATGAGGGAGAGGGAAGTTCTCCATCTGAAGATTTGGAAGATGAAGAGGAGGTACCCGACTGGTTGTGGTCATCTCAGTTGCCAGAACCCACACCTGCCTCCCTGTCTTCGTCTGACTTGGCTGATAGAGGAGCCCTTCGGGCAGAAGCCCCTGAATTCATACCCTTTCATATGCTTCCAGAAGAAGCAGCTGAGGATGAAGATCCTGAGGAGGAGGTTGCACCCTTCTCTGAAGAAGAACTGACCTCTCTTGAACCATCAGGTGCCTCTGTGTTGGAACATGAGGAGGGGGACATGGAAGAATCCTCAGAAGTGCCTGATCCTAGTACCTCTGAGAGCATGCCTCCACGGGAACAGAGGGAAAGGAGAGTCATTCACCCACCTAAGAGACTGACCTATGATCAATTGGGTGAATGTTCGGAAGAAGCTGTTTTTATCTCCAAAAGGTCTCCTGACCAGCCTAGTTCCTCCACTGTAGATTTGGTGGGGGACAACCCTAGCTCACCCCCAGGCACAACTGTACAAGCCACCCAAGTTTTGGGGGGTCTGTGAGAGATCATGAGAACAAAGTATTGAAGTAGAAAACGTTTGCATTTAAGTTTGTACATAAGGATATTGGGTTTGGCCATTATAATAAGCACAGTTTTTGATGTTCACAATTTGGTTTACTTTGTGAGTTAATGTTTGCGCACATTTTGTTGCTCTGACCTCACTATATGTTTTTTTCTCTTTCTCACCTTTTGATGTTTTTTTTTCAACACAAACTTTAAGATGTAAGTGTTTAAGAAATTGCAAAGGCACATGTGCTTTTTAAAGGAGCACTATATAAAAGCACTAGAAATCAGCACTATATTAACACTGTAGAAATCACTTATTTGCTTATTAATTGCACTTTATCGTTTTACTGTTGCACTGCTATTAGAATACAAAATTGGATGTATTCAGATTGACTTATTTCAGCAAAATGTTAATGTTTTTGTTGTATAATGCCAACCTATGCACTAGGGTACATACTGTTGACCTCTTTGGGGACCAAAGTTTCTCAAGTGGGGGGAGTGTGTAGCGGGGTTAAACATGCCTAAAGACACTGTTTGATATGTGGGAAGGAACTAGGCTCCCTCTAGTGGTAGCTGCATGGAATTTCCCGGGCTGTGACTTCCTTTTCACAAGATGAAGAAACTACATCTCCCAGGCTGCTTTGCAAGATCCAGGGTGCACGGCTGCACCGCACGGCACTATGGGGGAGGTTATTTAAAGGAGAGAGAAGCGCGCGAAGGGGGGCCTTTCTGCGCTGGACTCTGAGGAACCAGCGAGCGAGAGTGAAGGACTGACACTGGATATTGGGCCAGAGCCTTTTAGCCTGGAGGGACGACGTGGAACCGTCCCATCTCAAGCACGAGGCACATTCCTGGAGGTCATACTGCTGTTTGCCGAGACCGGAAGTCATCCGCCAGAAGGACCCCGCGCGGCTGGCATATAGCCAAAGGACTGAGACCGCAGTGGAAGCGCGCGAAGGAGAAACTTCTGTTGGTGAGAGGGCACATGCCCAATAACTGACTTTATCTGCTGAAGAGACAGTTTTATCTACAGATAGCGGTAGCGCAGCAGGAGGTGATAAAACCCCGGGGTTTATCACCATACTCTCTCAGGAGACTCATAGACAAACAATGAGGTCTGTAAAGGAGTCGCCAGAGGCTTATCTCTCTCGCAGAAGTTATTGCTCAGTTACGCAGACACCCTGCGGTGACAACTAACAGCTCGTTGTTTTCTCTCTCTTGATCTTTATTCCTAATCTGGATTACAAATGAGCTCTATTCAATAACCTTGCTAGCGAAGATCAACAAGAAAGAAGAGAACTCTGGGGGAGGGACTCAGATAGGCCCACCTACCTGGTACTGTGTCTAGCCTTAATGCAGGAGGAGTGTGGGGGTATTCTTTTACCTTTTTAAAGCTGTTTTAAATAACCTTTTATGGACTTGTATTGTATTGTATTGTATCTCCCCTATTCAATTTGATATATAGTAAACTAAGTTTGGTTAATTACAATCCTGTGCGTTGTTCCATTGTGTCACCCAGAAGGACTACCATTCAAGAAGGTAACAAGGTATTGTTGCATAGTGAAGTATTGTATTCCAATCTGTGTATCCATTTGATAGTCCAGTCCTATTCTGGGTCAGTTGTGCCTGAGGAGGGATCGAGCCAATTTGATTGGGTTGTTAGGCAGGGTGTAGACCCAATAATATAATCAGCAGCTCCTGCGGGGGTGGTGCTACAATCACTCAAATTCCAGCGACGCACCAGTACGTCGCTGGCCCTTGTTGGGCATATATTGTAAGGTTCTTTTTTTTTCATGCAGCTGAACAAAGAAAAAGAACCTAACAGAGTCCTCCATTAACATCAATCAATGTGGATGAAGAAATCTCGGCCAGAAATTGTGTGGTATACCCACCATTAGACCTCCCAGCAACCATACACTGCTATGATGGGCATACATGCAATGTTCTTTTTTTCCGTTCAGCCCATGGGATGAACGGAAAAAAAAGGTCATAACAGATTCCTCTATTCACATTGGTCAATGTGGATGAAAAAATCTCTGCCAAGAAAAGTGTTAAAAAATATACGGCGAAGCATAGGGGAGATCAGTCCTCTGTGTCCACCCCATCCCCTATGCTTCGCCATGTATGCTCTTTTTTTAACTGCGGTGGTGAAATCACCTACAGCACTGCAATCATTGATTTACGTATATGCTAAGAGCAAACGCTGTTGCTGTCAGGATAAACAAATCAGTGCTGATGGGCGTACCTGCAAAGCAAACAATGGTTAATAATAAAACATTACAATATAATCGTATACAGTGCAGTAAAACAGTAGAATGGTGATATCTGCAAAGAAAACTATGGTTAACAATGAAAAACACAGCAACAAAAAAACATTACATCATAATAGCATACAGAACAGTTAAACAGTAAAATGGTGGTGTCTGCAAAGCAAACCATGGTTAACAAAAAAACAGTAACAATAAAACATTACAGTATAGCAGTATATTATAAAGTAAAGTAAAACAGAACAGAAAATTAACTCAATAAAACGACAACTATTATAAGCTTTTTCATTTTTAAAAAAAATGTTTGTAACTTTTTTTGTAACTTTTTTGTAACTGTAAAAAAACTTTAAACGTTGTAGGCTAGGGTCTCTAAAAATGCGATAGCCATCTATCTTTCGAGACCCTGTGTGAAAGTGTGCCCTAGACTGTGCCCTGCTGTACTCTATATTAATACTCTACTAGTGTGTGGTAGCGACAGAAACAGTCCCGATGCAGAGACCAGGTTGGCCAGGACAGAAGAGAAAAAAAAAAACGGGTGTCGTGCCTAAATCCGCAATTTCTACAGACACGACATCTTCTTTGGGGTGCTCTTTGGGTAGATGAACCAATGAGGACATCCGGAAAATGCCTCTCATGCAGCCGGCTCACTGCATCTAGATTGTGAATTTGGGCCACAGCACCTCCTGGATACAGAAGGGCTGTGATGATCTCTTCTTGGAATTTTATGAAGAATCCACTTCTTCCTGACGCTTTGAATAGCACATAAGCGTTCAGCATAGCTATTTGGGATAAGTGTACAGACACTTTCTTGTACCAGCGTCTGGCCTTATGGGCAATTAAGTACGGCACCATCATCTGGGCGTTGAGGTCCACGGGGGCTTCTCAACAACACCAATCGCTGTTGCAATTTGGACTGTTGTATCTGCGTGAATGGAGGACAGAACGAAAACATTCTGTGTGTCCCTCCACTTCACTGCAAGCAATTTATTACACTTCAAACAGGCTCTCTCCCCCCTGTCTAAGTCGGGAATCTACAAGCCGTTGGGGGAAGCCCAGCGATTAGTTCGCACGGTGCCACATGTGCCAATTCCAGAATCAAAAAGATGATTAAAAAGTGGCATGCTTGTGTAATATTTGTCCACGTATAAATGGCACCCCTTTCCGAATAAGGGTGACACCAAGTCCCAAACAGTATTGCCGCTGCTCCCTATGTAGTCTGGGCAGTTGGGGGGCTCCACATTACTATCTTTTCCCTCGTAAATCTGGAAACTACATGTATAGCCTGTTGCCCTGTCACAGAGCTTATACATCTTGACCCCACATTTGGAACGCTTGCTGGGGAGAAACTGTTTGAAAACAAGTCGGCCAGAAAGATTAATCAGGGACTCAATAACGCAGACAGCTTGTTGGGGCGTATGCAAGGCTGCAAACCTTTGGTTGAAGTAATTTACGAAGGGCTGAATTTTTTGGAGCCGGTTATATCCAGGGTCACCCCGAGGACGACAGGGTTTATTGTCACTGAAGTGCATGAACCGCAAGATTTGCTCGTATCTAGTCCTGGCCATGGCAGCAGAGAACACGGGCATATGATGAATTGGGTTAGTGGACCAACATGACTGCAATTCACTCTTTTTAGCAATGCCCATGAGGAGGGATAGGCCCAGAAAGGTTTTAAATTTGGAATCAGTGATACGTTTCCATGCAAATTCTCTGGCAATCGTCAAATTTAGATTTGCGGCGATAAATTGATCGGTTGATAAGTTGCTTTGGTCCATAATAGACCTGTACAGATCTTCCCTGAAAAACAGCTCATAAAAACCAAGGGGAGTAAAATCGGCTGTTTCCACCTAAATTTTACTAGGCCGCTGGTGCTTGCCAGTTTACCAGAAGATGGAGCGGTACTCTAGCAGTACTGACACTCTGCTGCATACGAAAAACCTGCGATTGCTGCACCTCAGCAACAGAAGAACGGGGTCAAGTACGCCTGACCTTAGCAGGGACCACTACTCTGTCATCAGAGATATCTGACAGGATGCCGCTGCTCTCTACAGGTTTGAATAGTGAGCCTGAATCTGACAGTGAGACTTCCCAATCGCTCTTATCTGTCATGCTCAGCATTGTGTAGGCCTCTTCACCAGTGTACCTCTGTTTGGACATTTTGGCCAATAAATTTATAGGTACCTATTGTGACTCACAGGTAAAAAAGCACCTGGTTGTCGAGGACTGTTTGAACTGCTACCAAAAAATGTAACTGCTAGTGCTAGTAGAGATCAGGCCTGCCTCTGCAAACTCTGCGGTTTAGTGTACTGTGTATTGGAAGTGACAGTAATCTGCTGATACTACACTTCTTTGGGGCTGGGTGGAGAGGCTAAATGCAGGTGCTGGCAGGTGTCGAGGCTGATCCTGCTAATGATGCATTTTGGGAACACTATATTATACTATTGGGGACACTAGTATAGTTCTGATCTGGTCAAAGACATTGATCCGTTCAGATACTATACTAGTAATGTAGGTGTTTAGTGTGTGTGTGTGTCACTGGCAATCAAAGGGTTAAAATGTATAACTAAATATGTGGTGGGCAATCTGACGCTGTCCTGGATTGACACTAACGTTAACTGATGTCACCTGTGACACTAATACAATGATCAGAAAAAAGATCTGTACACTATAATAGTGATACTGTGACAGGGCAGTGGAGGGGTTAACTGGGGCAGTGCCATCTAAAGAGCATTAAAGGGCCCGGGCAATGCAGTGTACTGGGGCCCTGTCTACACAATCACTCACGAGAATAAAAATGCAAATTATCGATAAGGCGATATTTATTGGTACAGCAGTGCCAGGCTAATGACAGCTTCCAAGTTGGGCAGCTGGGTCCGGTGAACACACACATGGACAGGAGTCAGACTTGACTGTCCTGTGTGTGTCCTGTTCCTGTGGAGGAGGACAGGCATTCCTGCAGTTGGGGGCTCCCCCTCCATGGCCCAAGTGGCCTGACAGCAGTGCAGGCTCGACAGGCCCTTGCCACCTGCTAAGTTCGGCGGTGGGATGCACACAGGAATTGGGACTAATGCTTGGCTAGGGCTGGGTCGCTGGGCAGGTGGGGCCCCCCCAGGCAAGTGGGGCCCCTGCTCAAATGCCCAGCATGCCCATTCGGTAAGATGGCCGTGAACTGGGGGTGATCAAGGGGTTAAATCTTTATTAGGGAATATATGGTGGGTACCCTAAACCTATCTGGGACTGCCGATAACTTCTACTAACTGCCGCTTACACTAACTGGCATCACCCGTGACACTAATACAGTGATCAGTAAATTATCTGTATACTGTATATAGTGACACTGTGAGAGGGAGTGAAAGGGTTAACTGGGGGGTGATCAGGGGTTAAATTTGTGCCTATGTGTACTGATGTCAGTATAGTGCTTGTGTACTCGCAGTTAATGCTCTCTCCTCTCACACTGGAACCGAAAAGGGCTCCAGGAGATAAGATTTCCTGTGCTTGTGTTTACATTGCACGGGCACAGGAGTTTCTGCCATTGGTCAGAACCGGTCACCAGGTCCAGGCTAGAAATCATTGGCCTGGACCTGATGACTGACCGGTTCTGAACCGAATCAGCACATCACAGGAACGACGTACAGTTAAGTCGGTTCGCGTAGCCGAGCCACCTTGCCGCAATAAAACTGCAGCGGGTGGTTGGCAACTGATTAAAAGCCAACAGTTAACTGGTGTAATGTACACACATCCCAGGGTGCTGTAGCAGCTGCCACTGTCATATGACATACGGTGGAGGTAGTAAAAGGAATAAATGCACATTAAAAAAAAAAAGCTGCAAAGCTACACAATGGACTTTATAGAAACTTGTAAACTTTTGAGGAACTGATTTATGACACCTTCTGCTCGGGTACTTTGGCTACACAGAACTAAAAAAGGGAACATTCTAGTACATAAAATAGTACAAAAATGATAGATGTGAATGTACAGTATGTAAAGTGCTGTATAAATTGTCAGTGCTATATAAATACCTATAAGAAATAAATACATGAGTCCCTGTCTATTTTAAAGACGGGCAAGTGACTACATTCCATATCAGTTTGGATTGTTCTCTACATGCTATATGAGATATTTTTATTATTTGAGATTTGTAATGCCTTCAGAGATCCTTTGTTTGTGTAATGTTCATCCCGCTTGTTCTCCTTCTGGGTCACAATTTGAGCCCATTAGGGGTGTCCTAGAGGGTGGACGCGGGGCATATTGTTTCTATTGATGCAATCTCATGGTTCTTCACCTTATATTTAATTATTAGAAATATTAGTTCTTCACTCTTGTTAGATGACTCTCGCTTTATTCTTTGTCCCACTTGGCTACAAAATTTTTGGACTCAGTCTTCTTTATATATTTTTTGTTGTATCTTTTGTACATCTTTGTTGTATCTATTATATGTTTATAATATAATAAAATACTTTGAACGAGAAACAAATAATACATAAATTATTATGACCTGATAGAAAAAAAATCAATCCATAAATTAAAAAGCAAGACATTAAAATAAGTAAACAGAACACTAATTGACAGAGATTAGTTTTAATGGCTTCTGACTTTCTGCGGTAAGGGAATTCTTGCAAGAAATACAGCACAGAATTCTTTTTTTAATAACTGAAAAGTCCATCTAACGACCGTGCTAACACAATTTGTGTAGTTTCAATTTCCGTTGGTCAATGCCCTCTAAATGATTTTTTCCGGAGCCCATGTGGGAAATGACACGCTTGTGTTCTGCAGATTTCCCATCGGTGTGCTCTCATGCAGAACTGGAAGCAATAGGTTGCTATAGAGGTAGTCATGGTATTGATTGCCTAGTGACCAGAAAACCCTACTTCAAAAGTTAAATGACAGTTAGATACTTGGGATTTTCCTAAAAGGGAGTGACAGTGTTCAAACAGCCACTGAGCCATTAGAGAAAAATAAAATACGGCCAATCAGGTTTAATTTTTCAAATAAAAGTAGGGGGATCCAGTAAGTTGCTCATAGTTAGTGCCCCAGCTTTGTCCCTGTTTATATTTTATATATATTTAAAAAAAAATTATGACATATAAATATTTATTTATCATTTATTCATTATATTAAATATAAATATTAAATTAAAAAAAAATTATCTATATATTAAAAGTAAAAAAAAAAAATATATATATATATATATATATATATATACAGTGGGTACGGAAAGTATTCAGACCCTCTTACATTTTTCACTCTTTGTTATATTGCAGCCATTTGCTAAAATCATTTAAGTTCATTCTTCTTCCTCATGAATGTACACATAGCACCCCATACTGACAGAAAAACACAGAATTGTTGACATTGTTGCAGATTTATTAAAAAAGAAAAACTGAAATATCACATGGTCCTAAGTATTCAGACCCTTTGCTGTGACACTCAAATATTTAACTCAGGTGCTTTCCATTTCTTCTGATCATCCTTGAGATGGTTCTACACCTTCATTTGAGTCCAGCTGTGTTTGATTATACTGATTGGACTTGATTAGGAAAGCCACACACCTGTCTATATAAGACCTTCCAGATCACAATGCATGTCAGAGCAAATGAGAATCATGAGGTCAAAGGAACTGCCTGAAGAGCTCAGAGACAGAATTGTGGCAAGGCATGGATCTGGCTAAGGTTATAAAAAGATTTCTGCTGCACTTAAGGTTCCTAAGAGCACAGTGGCCTCCATAATCCTCAAATGGAAGACGTTTGGGACGACCAGAACCCTTCCTAGAGCTGGCCGTCCAGCCAAACTGAGGTATCGGGGGAGAAGAGCCTTGGTGAGAGAGGTAAAGAAGAACCCAAAGATCACTGTGGCTGAGCTCCAGAGATGCAGTCAGGAGATGGGAGAAAGTTGTAGAAAGTCAACCATCACTGCAGCCCTCCACCAGTCGGGGCTTTATGGCAGAGTGGCCCGACGGAAGCCTCTCCTCAGTTGAAAGACACAAGAAAGCGCGCATGGAGTTTGCTAAAAAACACCTGAAGGACTCCAAGATGGCGAGAAATAAGATTCTCTGGTCTGATGAGACCAAAATAGAACTTTTTGGCCTTATTTCTAAGCGGTATGTGTGGAGAAAACCAGGCACTGCTCATCACCTGTCCAATACAGTCCCAACAGTGAAGCATGGTGGTGGCAGCATCATGCTGTGGGGGTGTTTTTCAGCTGCAGGGACAGGACGACTGGTTGCAATCGAGGGAAAGATGAATGCGGCCAAGTACAGGGATATCCTGGACAAAAACCTTCTCCAGAGTGCTCTGGACCTCAGACTGGGCCGAAGGTTTACCTTCCAACAAGACAATGACCCTAAGCACACAGCTAAAATAACGAAGGAGTGGCTTCACAACAACTCCGTGACTGTTCTTGAATGGCCCAGCCAGAGCCCTGACTTAAACCCAATTGAGCATCTCTGGAGAGACCTAAAAATGGCTGTCCACCAACGTTTACCATCCAACCTGACAGAACTGGAGAGGATCTGCAAGGAGGAATGGCAGAGGATCCCCAAATCCAGGTGTGAAAGACTTGTTGCATCTTTCCCAAAAAGACTCCTGGCTGTATTAGATCAAAAGGGGGCTTCTACTAAATACTGAGCAAAGGGTCTGAATACTTAGGACCATGTGATATTTCAGTTTTTCTTTTTGAATAAATCTGCAACAATGTCAACAATTCTGTGTTTTTCTGTCAGTATGGGGTGCTATGTGTACATTCATGAGGAAGAAGAATGAACTTAAATGATTTTAGCAAATGGCTGCAATATAACAAAGAGTGAAAAATTTAAGGGGGTCTGAATACTTTCCGTACCCACTGTATATATAAGATATATAGTAACTGGGGACACCGAGAGCTTGACCTGGAAGTGACGCCAGAGACGAAGAACATTTTATTTACAACTATATATATACAGTAGATCAGACCAAAATGAGGGACAAAGGGATTTTGTTCCAAATATCAAAAGTCCCTCGAAATCAGGGACAGCTGGGAGCTATGACGAAAGTGGAGTTATTCTTTAACTTCCCTTTAGCCCCCGTTCACATCGGGGCAATTTGAAATGCGATTTGACATCGCATGCCAAATCGCCCCCTATCGCTAGCAACAGCACAGTGTCCAAATTGGTGTGACTCTGCACTGATTCCCAAAAGTAGTTGCTGCACTACTTTTAGCAACTTTAGGGGCGATTTCGAAAGATATCTGTGCATGAACCCGCACAGATTTCTTTCAAATCGCCCCCGAACTGAACTCGCAGGACTTCATACCTGCCTTCAGTGTGAACCTAGCCTTCAGCTTTATGTGTAATAACCACACTTGGACATACACAGCCCCAGCAGGGATCGGCTGACTTTACATCAGTGCGTGGCCTTTCCTGCTCAAAACAAATATATTATTTAACCACTTGCCGACCAGCCGCCGCAGATTCCCGCGAATCGCCGTCCCTGTACGGGGGTCCGCAGCAGCGATCCTTGGGGCGCGCATACTAACTTGCCAGCGGGGAAGCCGATCCAGGGGGCTGGCGGCCGTGATTGCCACCGGGTACCTGCGATCGCTCCCCGTGAAGAGAGGATGGCGAGAACAGCAGACCGTTGTTCTCTCTGGTGTCAATGCAGAGCTCCTGTGTTCCTCCTATTTAGGATCACTGGTCTCTGTATTGATTTCATAAGCCCATCCCCCTCACAGTTAGAAAACACCCCCTAGGCTCGCACTTAATCCTTTGATCACCCCTGGGTTAACCCCTTCCCTGCCAGTGTCATTATTACAGTCACAGTGCATACTTTTAGCACTGATTACTGTAGTAATGTCGCTGGTCCCCCCAAAAGTGTCAAAAATGTCAGTTAGAGGTCCGAACTGTCCACCGCAATGTCGCAGTCCCGCTAAAAATTGCAGATCGCCGGCATTACTAGTAAAAAATAAAAATAAAATAAATAAAAATGACATAAATCTTTCCCCTAGTTTGTAGACACCATAACTTATGTGCAAACCAATCAAAATACGCTTATTGGGGTTTTTTTACAAAAATTTGTAGCAGATTTTTTTTGGGGAATGTTATATAGCAGAAAGGGAAAAATATTGTTTTTTTTTGTTTTTTTCAGAATTGTCGCTCTTTTTTTGTTTATAACTCAAACCTTTATTGGTCAAACTAGATCAGACTTTCTCAACTTCTTCAGCACAGACAAACCCTTAAAATCATTATTTCAGTCTCAGGAAGCCCCTGCTAAAAATTCATGATGTATTAATGTGATGGTCAGTGGGAAGAATTCTCCTTACACTTGTGGTCATTGGGAAGAATTGCCCTCTTACTGATAGCTAAAATGATCTTTGGTGTCAGTGGGAACGTATCTCAGGGGCAGAAATTGCTCCTTGCTGAAGGAACCCCTAGCAACCTCTGGAGAAACCCTGGTAGAGAAACCCTGAACTAGATGGACTTGTCTTTTTCACCCTAACTATTCCTGTCCACATGCACTACAGTGATAGGCTGCATGTTTTTTCATAGGACAAGTTTCCAAATGGCGCCAACAGTTAAGTATGCCTAAAGAGCATGTATCAGCACAGCAGCTTGTCATTTCCATTAACAAATAGAAAAGAGAATAGGTACCGCTAAGTGTAGCAAAGTGACTTTATTGCACAACAATAAAATCGGCTGATCCTGTCTCTTCCATTGGCCCCTCCTGCAGCGTCATCTCCCAGCTGCTGGCCAGCCAGAGGATAGAAAAGCCATGTACCAGGAAGTGACCCGAGAGCCCTGAGGACACGCATTAGCTTCCATGTGAGTCTACACTATTGCTGTGCAATAAAGTCACTTTGCTACACTTGGGGTTAAAGCGGAGTTCCGGGCACAAAATCAATATTTTTTTTGTGCCCGTCCGCTAGTTCTGCATCACCTGAAAAGGAATTGGATAGTTAGGTTTTTTTTTTTTAAACTCACCTTGTAATTGAAGATCGTAAATACTCACCTCCGGGTACTTCCTCCCTCAGCGCCGCGGCTCCGCTGTCACTTCCTGTCTCACGATGATTCCTGGGAGCTGAACGTCATCGCTCCCAGGAATCAGTGCGAGGGCACCGGCCCCGCTCGTCACTTCCGGGCGACGCCGCATTCCCCTGCTAAACAGCTTCTGGGCATGCCCAGAAGCTGTTTAGGAATGCGGCGCCGCACCGGAAGTGACGAGCGGGGACGGTGAAGGCGCATTCTGGGAGAAGAAGACGCGGAAGAAGACGCAGAAGAGGACCGCGCCGGCTTCAGCTGCCCACAAGAGAGATGGAAACGCTGTGGAAGAAATTTTATAAGTGAGTATTTCTTCTAAAAGGTAAGTGCGAACTGGGACAGATCAGAGGCTAGCCATTGTGGAATGTACTAGCCCTGACTGTCCCGGGGGGGGGGGGGGGGTATGTTTGTTAGAAAATGACTTCTGTGCCCGGAACTCCGCTTTAAGTCAATGTCACTATTTTTCTTCACCTGGGGGGGGCTGTACAGTCCAATAAGTTTTTATTGATGAAAGAATATGAATTACATACCAATGACAATAACAAGTCAGTAACTGAAAACGAAAGACAAGCCAACTCCAACAGCTCTGATACACAACATTAATGCAGACCGTACATTAGGTGGGGTACGTAGCATAAAAAATACACCAAGCGAGTACAGTAATTGCGTCTGATATCATTGAGAAATACCTCACAGAGAGAAGCGGGTATCAGAACAAGATGTCCAAGAGGAGTGGCAAGAGTGCAAGGATAGAGATGAAAGAAGAAGAAGAGGAAAATAGAAGAGGGGGGGGGGATAAGGTAGAGGCGACCAGCTCCCATGGCAGATATGGATACATAGCAGGGAAAAAATTAAAGACCAGACAATAATCACTGTAATAATGCAGCGTACGCTGAGGAATGAGTAAAGGAGATCCAACAGGCCCATATCTTATTTGCCTTTCCAGATTGATTCCTGTATTCCATGGTCATGTCTTGAATGTGATAGAGATGGTCCACGGTCTGGAGCCATAGAGGTATGGAGGGAACAAGCTGGCTTTTCCAATATCTGGGGATTAAAGATTTAGCAGCATTTAGGAGATGGGGGGTGATTGAGCGTCAGTATAGGCCTGTTGGTTTCTCTGTGCAATGAAACAACACTTCCTTCCTAGGGATCCTCTTTGACAGGGGAACCCAGAATTTCCTCAATCAGTTTCAATACCTTGGACCAGTACGGTTTGATATGTGGGCATGACCACCAGATGTGGGTGTGTGAGGCAATACCCCCGCACCCTCTCCAGCAGAGTTTGGAACAAGTGGGATTTTGTGCATCTTAGCTGGAGTGTGGTGCCATCTCGTTAGCAATTTATAGTTTGTTTCCGCTACTTTGGATGAAGTGGAGGAGGTGTGAGCAAGTTGCAGTATGGTAGAGATTTGAGGTTCTGAGAGTTGTGTTCCCAAGTTTTCTTCCCAATGCTGGATAAAAGAGGGAGTAGGAGGTCACCACAGTACGTTGGAGGCATTTATAAAGTAAAGAGATACGTTTCTGAGGACGTTGGTCCAGGTGCAGGATTTCCTCCACAGGGGTAAGTGATTACAGAGAGCGAATTGGATGGGGCAGGAGTTTCGCAAATTGCTTCAGTTGAGCATATCTCCATCGGTCCATAAAAGTAGGGCTACGATTGGGAAGGAGTGTATCCAATGGTACAATTCCATCCTAGGAGGAGATGTGATGGAGAATCGGAGATGAGAAAGGTAGCCAGTTGTGAAAGGAGGTGTCCCGCTGGCCAGGAGGGAAATACAAATTAGCCAGTAGGAGCATGAGAGGTGAGTTATACTTCCAGCCAGATTTGAGATGTAGGTAGTCCCAAACATTGAGAGCCGGTTCACACTACCACGACCAGAAAGTCGCTCCGTGACTTGAAGAGACTTGTTTAGAGACCTGGAAGAGACTTGGAAGAGACTTGGAAGAGACTTGTGCACTACTTTAAAGAGACAGGCAACTTTGTCTGTGGGGAATGCCTGGCTAATCTCTTTCTTCTTCCTGGAAAGTCTGATAACAAGTCGCTTCAATTAAGATAAGGAGGCGACTCCCATTGAAGTATATGGGAGAAGTCGGATCACAGGTCGCCTCAAAGTAGTACAGGACCCTTTTCTGAAGTCGGAGCGACTTCAGTAGTGCCAATTAAGACGGCACTGATTGATTAACATTGCTTTTGTTATGTCAAGCAACCTGGGGCTACACAAGTCGCCTCACAAGTCGTGCTAGTGTGAATGGGCTCTAATAGTAGACTTAGTTAAGGGTGAGATAGTACGTGACAGTGGATGGTTTTTTGGGGTACCGAGATCTGTGTGAACAGGTCATATCCGCTTAGTGCATATTCCAGTTGAGGAAGAATAAAAGATCCATCTTTTCTTAGACATTCACAGGCTTTAGGCAGGGAGGTGACCAAGCTGTACTACAAAAAGTATGCTCATTAGTTCAACTTTGGTTTTTGGCAAGGCTGTATAAATCTCAGGATGGATGGACTGAAATAGAAATACGTTGGCAGATAAAAGAGCCCTGCTGTAGCAAATGGAATCATGCTTTGCTGGGGTTTTTCGCCTTCCTCTGGATCAACTGCGGGTATAGGATTGTGTATATGGGATTGTATGGTTGAGTTTTCTTTTTTGTTTTTTATTGGTTGAGCCAGATGGACTTTTTTTAACCGAACTAACTATGTATTTCCCATAGACACACTCCCAACCCTTGTTCATGTGTGTGTAAAGGGAGGTGTCCCAATAGTTTTAACAATATAGTGTATGTATCATGTATATGTGTATTATGGTGCTTGCCTTCAGTTGTTGTACTGCATGTCTTCTGATGACCCTCATGCACCTACATGGAACAACATAATGAAGCGAATAGAAAAATAAATGGTTTATAAAACTCAAGACCTGCTACATATATGACAGACTTTGTCAGCGTTAAGGATTATTTCCAATAAAGCGTTAAAGTGGAGTTCCACCCTAAAATACAACTTTTCGCCATCTTCTTCCTCTCTGTCACCTGTAAAACAATTGGATAATCGAACATTTTGTTTTTCTTTACTTACCTTGTTTTAGAAGAAAATATACTCACCTTACTTCCTGTTCCTCTCTCTTCGGCCGTGGCCCGCGCCGTCACTTCCTGCTTGCATTGATTCCTGGGAGCTGATCGTCATCGCTCCCAGGAATCAATGCGCCTGCACCGACCCCGCTTGTCAGTTCCGGTGCAGGCACGTCATTCCCTGCTAAACAGCTTATGGGCATCCCTGGGCAGGGATGACGCGCCTGCACCGGATATGACGAGCGGGGCCAGTGCAGGGCATTCTGGGACGAAGAGGACGCCGAAGAGGATGCGCTGGCTTCAGCTGCCCACACCTGAGATGGCAGCGCTGGACAAGACATTTTCAAGGTAAGTATTTCTTCTTGCAGGTAAGTGCGACCTGGGACAGATCAGAGGCTATCCATTGTGGAATGCACTAGCCCTGACTGTCCCGGGGGGTATTTTTATTAAAAAAAACTTTCCGAGGATGGAACTCCGCTTTAAGGATTATTTTGAGAAGATAAGAACACTTCTTAGTATTGGAAGCACACAGACACTGATTGGTTGGAAAGTCTTTGTACAATTTAGCTCCAACTCTTCTTCCTTTTACATGACAAAAAGAGAATGATTTCTGCTCCATGTTGGTTTGCTGACCAATTTGAGGAAAAAATTGCAGCATGTTCGAAGATTCCATACTGGACAGGCAGATCTCTGCTAACTGGAGGCTCTTTTCAGAAAGATAAGAATAAACAATGACCTCACTATAACTGCAGGTGAAAACTGGCTTGAGTATATGGCAATAGCACCCTCTGCTGTCCAAAAAACTTCAGCTAAATATTTATATTCCATCAAACCCACCAAAAATCAGATTGTACCAACCGTCTTTATAGCCTCATGCACACTAGGCTCTTCTGAATGCTTTTCTCCTGAAGGTAGAAAAGCAGCAATAAAAATACACCTAAGTACGTTCTTTTCAAAACATGTTCAGGTGTGTTTAGACAAGTTCAGGCGTTCATTCATTTCATTGGTCATTATAATAATTTATTCTGGTCATTAAAATGAATAAATGCTTAAAGTGTTACTAAACCCACAACAGCAAAACCAATGCTTGTTTTACTCACCGTGGAGTTAGTTCATCCTCTGCATTGTGTAAAAAGGCTCTTTGATCCTGTCTTCTTTTAACCACTTAAGCCCCGGAAGATTTTACCCCCTTCCTGACCAGGGCCTATTTTGCCATTCGGCAATGCATGATTTTAACGGACAATTGCGCGGTCGTGCAACGCTGTACCCAAATGAAATTGACGACCTTTTTTTCCCCACAAACAGAGCTTTCTTTTGGTGGTATTTGATCACCTGTGCAATTTTTTGATCATGCGCTATAAACAAAAAAAGAGCGACAATTTTGCAAAAATAACAATATTTTTTCACATTTTATTATATGAAATTCCCCCCCCCCCCCCCCCCAAAAAAAAAGTAAAAATCAAAATTTTTTAACATTTCAGGCCAATTTGTTTTCTGCTACATATGTTTGGTAAAAAAAAATTGCAAAAAGCGTATTTTGATTGGTTTGCGCAAAAATTATTGCGTTTACTAACTAAGGCAGGGGTGGGGAACCTATGGTTCGGGGGCCGTATGCGGCCCCCGAAGTCATCTGGTCCGGCCCCCCATGCAGCTGAGTCTGTGTCTCTCAGCTATCAGTCAGAATGGAGCCGATGCTTCTTATATAGTTCCTGCTCTGTTATGACAGTCTGAGTGAGTCACAGGTGGAGTGATATGAAATGCACTCTGCCTGTGACCAATACAGAAAACATCACCTCTTCCTCCAGCATGGCTCTGCTACACTTCTCCTAGCCAGCAGCACACACAGCAGTACCAGCCAGAGCCAGCAGTACCAGCAGTACCAGCCAGAGCCAGCAGTACTCACAGCAGTACCAGCAGTACACACAGCAGTACCAGCCAGAACCAGCAGTACCCACAGCAGAACCAGCAGTACTAGCCAGAGCCAGCAGTATCAGCCAGAGCCAGCAGTACCAGCCAGAGTCAGCAGTACATACAACAGTACCAGCCAGCAGTACCTACAGCACAGTACCAGCCAGCAGTACCTACAGCACAGTACCAGCCAGCAGTACCCACAGCAATACCAGCCAGCAGCACATGCCAGCAGTACCAGCCTGAGCCAGCAATACCCACAGCAGTACCCACCTGAGCCAGCAGTACCCACAGCACAGTACCAGCCATCAGTACCAGCCTGAGCCAGCAGTACCCACAGCAGTACCAGCCAGCAGTACCTACAGCACAGTACCAGCCTGAGTCAGCAGTACCCACAGCAGTATCAGCCTGAGCCAGCAGTACCATCCAGCAGTACTCACAGCACAGTACAAGCCAGCAGTACCAGCCTGAGCCAGCAGTACCCACAGCAGTACCAGCCAGCTGTACCCACCAGCAGTACCAGCCAGCTATACCCACCAGCAGTACCTGCCAGCAGTTCTTTTCAAAACTTACCACCACAAAAAAGTCGTCTTCGCTCCAGACTGACTGATGCAAACCTGGAAAACCTGTTGCGAGTAGCAACATCATCAATACCAGCTAACATCACACACTTCACCAAAGAGAAGCAGTTGCAGCCATCACATTAGGGGTGAGATAATTAAATGTTTGACCAAATATAACAGGCTAATTTTTAAGGTGATAATTTTGTACGGCCCCCGAATGGTTTTATAAATACCCAAATGGCCCTTGGCAGAAAAAAGGTTCCCCACCCCTGAACTAAGGGAAAGATTTTTGTCATTTTCATTGTTTTTTTTTTTAATGAGTAATGGCGGCGATCTGCGATTTTTTTTGCGGGACTGCGACATTGCGGCAGATAGATTGGACCCTTGACTGACATTTTTGACACTTTTGGGGTTACCAGTGACATTACTTCAGTAATCAGTGCTAGACATATGCACTGTTACTGTAAAAATGACACTGGGAGGGAAGGGGTTAACTTTATTGGAGAGGGAGGGGTTAAGTGTGTCCCTAGGGGCATGCTTCTAACTGTGATTGGATGTGGCTGTGTGTGTAACAGCAGAGATCAACGGTCCTACATAGCAGAACCGTATGATCTCCATTCTTAAACAGGGGAGAAAGACAGGCGGTTTTGTTTACATTAGCCGCCTACCTTTCTCCCGCTGTATCCGGGGAGCGCAGGAGCGCGCCTCCGGCGGCATGCGCTCGCCCCCTATTGGCTCACAGGCTAGTGACGTACCGGTACATCATTTTGCCTGTAAGGGGCTGACCGCCGCCGTATATAGTCGTGCGGCGGTCGGCAAGTGGTTAACCTTCCCTTCTTCTACAGACCCCAATCGATCTCCTGATAAGACAGAGCCTTTGGAGTCACTCTGCACATGCTCAGTGTAGTGTGTATTGCTAGAGAGGTTTTTTTCTTTCCTTGGGAGAGTGCATGTGATCAGCACAGGGCCACTCAGCACTGTCCAGACAGAGGGTCACAGGTCAGGGCATAGTGAAAACTCCTCTTACAAGCTTTAACCAGACACTGATAGAAGTCACAAGACTGCTATATAGTGCTGATGGAAAAAGGTATTTAGCAGTTTATATTTATTAAAATAATTCAATTTCTATGTTCTGTGTACTATGGGAGCATGGGCGTCCGCAGAACTTTTTTCGGGGGGGGGGGGGGCATCATTTTAAGGTCACCCATGCTCCAACCCTTTTCGCTCCCGTAGATCCCCCTTTAGAGCAGGCCAGGCCAGGGTTCCCCATAGATCTCCCTTTAGAGCAGGCCAGGGTCCCCCATAGATCTCTCTTTAGAGCAGGCCAGGCCAGGGTCCCCCATAGATCCCCTTTTAGAGCAGGCAAGGGTCCCCATAGATCCCTCTTTAGTCTTAACTTTTCACCTATATTCCCCGTGCTACCAGGTTTTCCTGAACCACCAAGTACTCCAGGCTCTCCCTGCAAAGAATATATATATATATATATATATATATATATATATATATATATATATATATATATTTAGCCAATATGACCCCCTTTGGAGCAGGCAAGGATCACCATAGATACCCTTTAGGACAGACCAGGGTCCCCATAGATCCCCCTTTGGAGCAGACCAGGCCAGGATCCCCATAGATCCCCTTTGAGCAGGGTCCCCATAGATCCCCCTTTAGAGCAGGCCAGGCCAGCCCCCCCATAGATCCCCCTTTAGAGCAGGGTTCCCCTATAATTTCCCCTTTTAGAGCAGGCCAGGGAATTTCCAGGGGGTGGGGGGGGGGCTTTGCCTATGTGTTGGAGACCAGATATAGTCAATGCAGACTCCTGGCTTTAGTAACACTTTAAGTGCTAAACAAGCTTAAGGTTTAGGTGCATTTAGATGAGTTTATGTGCGTTTAAGTGCCTCAGACTTTTTTTCTGCCCAAACACTTCTCTCCTGAGTGTAATTTTGGTGCGTTTAGATTTCTGCCCTTAAACGCCTGTATACGCCTTTATGTGCATGGACACATAAGCTAACACACAGGAGCGTTTAGCAGGAAAAAAATACTTTAAATGTCTGCAGAAACAGGCATTTGGCAGTTACAGTGTGCATGAGGCATACAGTGTATCTCTAGGCCAGCCTTTCTCAACCTTTCTAACATAGAGGAACCCCTAAAATAACTTTTGGGTTTCAGGAACTCCTGCTAATATTTATTATACTGTAGCTACTAGTGATCAACCAATATGTTTTTTTTTTAGTGCCGATACTAATACCGATATTTTGGTCATCGGATATTGGTATCGGCCGATATTGGTCGATATTTTCGGACATTTAAAAAACATTTTTTTTTTCCGCAGGTACAGATGTGGAGGGATTTGGGCGTGTAAAAGCCCCCAAACCCCTCCTCTGCAAACGCCAAGTTTGAATGCTGTAATTTTTTTTAAATTTGGCGCCGAGTACCTGGAAGTGATGTCATGACATCACTTCCGGGTTTTTACATGGAAACCCGATCAGAGTCGAATGCAGCTTTGATCGGGTCTTCTCTTCGGTGGCCGTGGAGGTAGGATGCCCGGGTCTCCCGGTAGGACGGTGGTGGGAGGGGGAGGACATCTCCTCCCGCTCCTTGTAATGAGAGCCGAGCGGCTTTTCAGCCGCATCAGTTGTCATTACAAGACAGCCGACCTTCGGCTATGGACGCCAGTACCGGGGTGATGCCTCTAGCTGCAGGCATCACTCCGGTACAAGCACTTTCCTGAAATATCGGTAACCTCAGGGGCTGATTCCGATATATCGGGGAAAGTGCATATCGGCCCCCGATATATCGGCATTGCCGATAATCGGTCAATCCCTAGTAGCTACCACTCATGTTACATTGAAGGGACCAAATAAAGAATGGGGCATACCTAGCCACTTCAATACTGGATACTTTCACCCCCTTCCTGCCTCGACCAATTTTTAGCGCTGTCCCATTTTGAATGACATGGTCATGCCACACTGTACCCAAATAACATTTTTATATATTTTTTAAACAGGTGAAGCTTTATTTTGGTGATATTTAATCACCACCGGCTTTCTTTTTTAGTTTTTGCTAAAGAAACAAAAAAAAACTAAAATTTTGAAAAAAAAAAACCCAATTTTTTTCTTAGTTTCTGTTATAAAATGTAGCAAATAATAATGAATAAGAGTAGAAAGCTGTGAGCTCAGGAAGCTGTGAGAACTGAGTGATCGGCGGTGTTTGATCGCTTGGTTCTCAGTGTTAGAGATGCCGAGGGACAGATGCTGCATATACCTAGGTAAGTATGATTCTTAAAAAAACAAACAAAAAAAAAAAACAAAAAAAACCTTTATCTCTTTTGAATAAAATAGTGGTTTGCGGTCTGCACTATCTTGCCTTTTCTTTTCTATGACATCTATGTTGGAAAGACTGATGACCGGTATGGCCCTGGATGCAAACTGTGATACATCTTTATATTAGTGAGGTTTGACCTCCTTTTGTAAGTGGGGGGGGGGGGGGGGCATCAAACCAGGTTAGAGAACACAAATTTGTTGCACTTTCTGAAGATTGTTGTCACATTAAGATTGGATGGTGTGTAGGACTGGTAATATTGTTTTGGACCATTTGCAAGTTTTTTCTTTAAGATATATATTTCAAGGCTTAAATTCTGCTATAATAAACTGATTTTTATTGTTTATTTGCTTTCTGATGTTTTTGTTATATTGCAGTTTTTGCCCAGATTACATTTTTAAGATACATATTGTTTTGTTTAGATTGTATAATTTAGAAAGAGAATTTAATTACAGAGCGCTTCACTTATTATTCTAGGTACTACCCAGGGGCGTAACTACAGGGGTTGCAGGGGTTGCGATTGCAACCGGGCCCAATGCTCCAGGGGGCCCAGCATTGGATAGGAGGGGAGGCGGGGGCAGCATGTAGAGAAATCACTGTCCTCCTTTTTCCTCCTGTAGCTGCAGAAAGAAAATGGAGGAGATTGGATCCTCTTTATGCTGCCCCCGCCACTCCTCCTATTCAGTTCACTTGTGTTCTGCTGTCTCTGGGCCCCTGTGTGCTCCCCTGGTCCCCCCCCCCCACTGTGATCCCTCCCCTTTCCTGCCGGCTGCTGCAGGGGATGTGTAACAATAGAGAACCAGGAAGGGGTCGGTAAATATGTAATTTACCAGCTCCTTGCTTCTCTAAATGGACAGAGTCATAGTCAGTGACATTGTAAAAAAACAACATAAAATGATAAAAAATAATACAATTAAAATACCAAAAAATAAAACTACTGACACCAGTGGGTGAACTTCCAGGATCGCAAAGGTCACACTTGCAACCGGGCCCTGGCATTCCACCACCGTGGGGAGGCCCCAAGATGGCAGGAAAGGGACCCTCTGTGGGACCGCAATAAAGGGCCCCGCAAGCGGAGTAAAGGGCCCCAGGATCAGTGGGAAGAGCCCCGGGCTTGAAGGGAAGGGCCCCGGTCATGGTTTCTTGCACCGGGGCCCTGAAGGTTCTAGTTACGCCTCTGGTACTACCCACCTTATACTGGTGCTCAGTGGGAAAAATGCCTTCAAACACAGAGAGTCCACTTCCTCAACAAGGCACATGTACAGGCCCATGTGAAGTTTGCCAGTGAACATCTAAATGATTCAGAGAAGGAATGGGAGAAAGTGCTATGGTCAGATGAGACCAAAATTGAGCTCTTTGGCATAAACTCGACTCACCGTGTTTGCAGGAAGAAAAATGCTGACTATGACCCTAAGAACACCATCCCTACAGTCAAGCACAGAGGTGGAAACATGAGGCTTTGTGGCGGTTTCATACAGTGGTGAATTTATTCCAGTGTTAAATAATACAGTGCAAAGGGTTAATCAAATAAATAATATAATATATAATGCTTTGTTGTCGTGGACAAATCGTACCAAAAAAGGAAATTCCTGGTGGTAAAGTGGTGAAAGTGGGGAGATAATTCCCAAAAAGGTATTGGATGCTGCAATCACCTATATGTCCACTAGGTGTTGCACTACATATACAACCTGTAGATGAAGTAGTCAGGCTAATGTATATTCCGGGGTTTCTCTCCGCAGTCCAGCAAGGCACAGGCTGGCGGTTTCACATAGGGAAGAGAGAGGGGAGCCCCATAAAGCAGTACATTGTGAAGAGTGCTGGCAAAAAAATAGTATACACTCACATTGAAGCTGCCTCGGATCAGTGTTGAGCGAACGCCGGGAAGCTTCCGCGTTCCACGGCTGCAAAGTCCGAAACCGGAAGTGACGCTATGACGCAATGGACCCGCCCTACGCTTTTCGTCAGAGGACGTTTCGTCAGAGGACTTCCACTATACAAATTGACATATGAAGCTAGAGGCTGCCCTCGAAAATTCCATAAAGTTTGGGATACTTGGGTGAACTCTGATTGCACTATATCTCCTAATACATAGACGGAGACGGGATACTATGAATAAAAGCATGAGATTCGTTTTGCCATAATACTACGTTAATGGTAGATAACCTGTTCACAGCTTACATGACCCTTGCTGTTATATGTGAATATTATGATGAATCTTTTACGTTCACTATGTATTATGCACTGACTGGACTATTCATTGTTCTTTCTCTATGTAATACTTTTGATGACATGTTTTGTACTTCTTTGTACGTGTACAATAAAGTTAACCTTTAAAAAAAAGAAACCTTAAGGATTTAGAGAAGGTCTGTAAAGAAGAGTGGACCAAAATCCCTCCTGAGATGTGTGCAAACCTGGTCACCAACTACAAGAAACATCTTACCTCTGTGCTTGCCAGCAAGGGGTTCTCCACCAAGTACTACAGCTTGATCCACACTATACAACTTTTGTTGTTTTATTTCCTTTAGATTTACCTTCAAATGTGTAGTGCAAGGGCCTTTAGGTTTTACCTCCTATTATATGATTTGGTAAATCTAAAGGAAAAAAATCTAAGGAAAATTTTTTTACTCAATGAACTGCAACTTAATTTATAGCATTTCGTTTTTGTGCTTTTTTCTGGATTTTTGGTTGATGTTCGGTCTCTGTCAGAACATTTATAATGAATGGTAAAAGGTAAACGGCAGATGTATTGGAACAATATATGATTGGAGTACTACTGGGGACAACAGTAGACCCCCCTTTTTAAGTAATTTTTAATAAATAAATAAAAAATGTTAATTTTCTACTTATTATTGTTTATTCATATGACAAATGGTGTGACCCCTGAAAAAGCCCTTTCCTGGACCTCCTCATGTCAGCCTAAAATGGGTCAGCTCCGCCCCTCTGACCCCTATAGGATAACCTCTAACTAGCCTAGAAATGTGGCTGTCACCCATAGGAAGTGTTTTATTTTTTTCATCCTCGCTCCGGACACATTTAAAAAACAAAAAAATAAAGGTGCCTTTCCTTGTAGTCTTCCCAGTGTCAGCCTCTCCTGGGCAAGAACACCCCCTCTTGTGGGCTGTAAATCTCCCTCGATGGTGAGTTCCCCTTGGTGCTGGGGGTAGGTTACATTGCAGTATAAATTACTGCTTTTAAGGTTGGAACCATTACATGGCAGTTAAACATTGCCACAGCTGCCGCATTCCAGTGGGGTTCTTTCCTGGTTATTGATACAGCATAAATGACAGTAATGAAGCTGGCTGGCGATTTTGTTTGGTGTATTCTTTTCCCCTAACAGGCTCGCTCGCACTTGTAGTCCGCTAGTGGCGATCTCACATGCTCCAGCATAGGGGCGGAGAACTGGCATGTCATGGTCAGATTGGATGACAGAGAAGAGGAGCTGGCCCGGGCTTCCTCTGGTTGCTATGGAGCCATCGGGACACCTTTGATCAGTGGAGGCCGCCTCCGGGTTGTGCGGCCGGTTTCCATTTCCTTCTGCTGCCACTGCACTGTGTACAGCCTGGCTCTCCGCCACCCTCACTGTGAGGACATGCCCAGCCTTGTCTACTTTGCCTGTGTCTCCTTCCCTGTGGTGTCCCTAGCTAATGCTATGCCAGGGTTCATGCGCGTACATGGGGTATTATGCAAAGAAACAGGCAAAATCAAGGCAAATGCCCTGTCCTACCCACTCAGCGCTCAGGAAATATGCGATCCTAAAAGTGGTGGTCACCACTTAAGAAAAATATATTATAGGTAACAAACAATATTTGAATATGCAGCCGCTATAACAAAATCAAACTCAATAAGGTGCATATATAAAACAAAGCCCTATACGTGCAATAGCAGCGCTAATTAGTTCCTGTTTCCAATTAGTTCCTGTTTTCCTGATTGATTGTTATGTATATTTGAGGCTCTTGGAAACAGGAACTAATTAGCGCTGCTAGTGCACGTATAGGGCTTTGTTTTATATATGTTGCATGTAGGGAGTGAAGGCATGTGCTGGTCTACACACAGAAAGGGTGCAGTCCAAACATCAGGCCTGGGGGTTTAAATGTGCCACATATACTAACAAAAGAAAATTATTTTCACACTTCCAAACCATGTAAAAGGTAACAAATATAATTTTATTAGGTTTATGTTGACAACAATAGGAAGTGTAAGAGTTAAATGTGGTACAGCAATCATAAATACATATTGTTACATTACATAAAGCCCCAAAGTGTCCGGGCTACATAGATAGAATGAAGAGCTGGAACTACGCGTTTCGCATGAGATGCTTCCTCAGGTTCCAGCAAGGTAGAAATAACAATATGTTCTATGAAATAAGCAACATATACATTAATTTATGAATAAACAGAGATATATGTTAATATTATTCATACATGTGGAATATATAGAATTTTAAGAGTAAAGAAAATTGCCAACTTTACACTGTTTGGATCTTATCAGTAGATCAAGAATTATTTATCTCTATAAGATTAAAAAAATATTTTATTCCTTTATTCTGACCAGTCTTATATCAATGAATATTTATTTCATATTTTCTAAGCTCTATATTCTAGAAAAACTCAATTAATGTTATTTCTTTAGTTAATATACTCAAAATAATAAAAGAAAAAGAGGAAAAATAGAATAAAAGTAAAAGGAAGAGAGAGAGAAAAGAAAAAGAGAGAGAGAAGGAAAAAGGGGGGGAGGGGTACCTATTAGCATATATAGTAATCCATCAGAGAAACTTAAGGGGGGGCATATTAGCCATATCCCCGGTCACCCCTGGATGGGAAGTCCGGGGGGGCGTCCTGGGGAAAGGGCCAGACAGGAAGAGAGATGAAATACAGATATTGTAGAAAACTGATTTGTAGATGTTTTTCACACGATAATGTATATAAATGGCAAAGATAGCTTACCTATATACTTTTATTAGCGTTGGTTCTTACTGAATATATAGATCTCAATCAGCTGACTAAAGATCTATCCTTCCACATAGCATTAGAGTGGGGGGGGGAGGGGGAGGGAAAAGGAGAGGGGCAAGTTTTGGAAAAAATGGAAATAACAGGGATGTTTCATTAAAACCTAAAAATAAAGAGACAATTATACTAACATTAATTATTTCTTAATTTAACAAACAATGTGTAAATAAATAGAGAGGATAAAATATCCAGTATGTTGACAAGTGAAAATATAAAAAGGGAAAGGGTTACTAAAAAAGCTAGGCAGTGTTACAGAATTCCAAAATAATATATCAGGGAACAGTGCTGCTTATAAGTAAAGGAGTAGTGATATAAGTACAGAATGTGCATAATAGAGGAAAAAGAAAAAGAAAGGTGATTGAAAAGTGCTTAAAAGTGTGAAAGTGTTAATGAGGGTACATGCTTGAAAAGAATTTTTATTTTTTTATTTTTAAAAGACCAATTGTTTAAAGAGAGACTTACCCAATGAAGCTGGGATGAAATATATCGGATAGATATATATATATATCAGGGTATAGGTGAGTTACCCAAGGAAATAGTGAGTATAGTGTATTTAAAAGATATAATATATCACCGGGATATAGACTTGGAAGGATATGACCATATCTCTCAATAGCGCTGTATGGGGATGCTTATGACTAAGAAGTCAATTGTAGACATCCAATCTAAAGGAAAAAAAAGGTTTTGTATAGAAAGATTTATCAATTTTGTCCATAAATAAAGCAAAGAAGGTCAAACAAGACCAAAAATAAAATTTCTAAAGTTTTTTTCCTTTTTTTCCAAAGAGGAATAGACTAGAAAGTGTATTTAAAATTCATAAGTTATTACCTGGTTCCATCAGCGTTCAATGAGAGAGTATGTCAATCGTAGAGTATAAAGGTTTGCAGGTAAGTATAGTCCCGTGTGTTACGCTGGCCATATTTATTTGCACATTTGTTTGGTAGTTAAATAGAGGTCAGTTTGGCGCCAATTTCAGCCCTCTTGCGTCTCCCGCCCCCCACGTCCGCCCGTCAATTGTCCAGAACGGACTTGCGGGAGGACGTTCCTGTGTATCCGTCGCTTGCGTCAACTTCCGGTCATGTGGACCGGAAGTGACGGTAGCGCTCCACCTATAGTGTCAGCAGAGATGGTACCTTCAAGGAGTAAACAGCGAGCCATCAAGTTCAAAGATTGTATAAGAACCGATTTAGCAGATCGCTCCAAGGGCGGTATTCGGCTGCACTATATGCATAAAATTTAAAAGATTTGTCACAGGAAACGGCAAAAAACAATAAAAGTTTCTAAAGAATAATCCGAGGGAAGCCAGTTTCTCATTTGATCATCAATTGTTTTCCAAAGAGAAAATGTATCTGTAATAGATCATTTATTATTATTAGAGAGATTATATATATATAAAATAAATGTTATAAAAATTCAAAGACAGAATAATATGTTTAATTCACTAGTATTAAATTAATTTATATATCTTTTAACCTTTCAAAGGTATATTCATTAATGCATTTAATACTCTGTTGTTTGTAAATATTATGCATAGAAGAGCCTTTGTATCTTGAGATTTCAAGAAGTATAGGGTGGATTTGAAGGATAACAGGACAAAAGGTACCCCGATAGTTAATTATATGCAAAATAGGGAAAAAAAAAAAAAAAAAAAGGGGGAGGGATGGGAAGAAGGGGAAGGGAAAAAGGGGAAGGAAAGGGAGGGAGGGATAACTTTTTATCCCCAGGAGCATCATGACCGACGAGCCAGGGCAGGAAGTGGAAGAGATAGGATGGGGTTTAATCCATCTACCGTTATAGGTGGTTAGCCTCTCAAAGTTACCCCATAAAGACAGAGACAATGCTATTTTTCCAAGAACGGTGCGTAGCTCAGATGATCGTTTAGGCCTGGGGGACTACAGGCCTCTAAATTGAAAATCCAGCGAGATTCTCTTTGAAGAATAACATTGTCGAAGGGTCCTCCCCTGGGGCCTGGGTGGACCCTTTCTAGGGCAAAAAAACTAAATTTGGGCCGTTTATATCTGTGTACATGGGCGATGTGACGAGCTATGGGGCTTTCAAGATCCCCTCCTTTTATATATGTCACGTGGTCTTTGATGCGTTCCCAAAAATGACGTTTAGTTTTGCCTACATAAAAGGCTGGGCATTCGCATTTCCACAAATAAACAACACCAATTGTCTCACATGTGACAAAATGTCTTGGTGTTGTTTATCCTATCCTATCTCTTCCACTTCCTGCCCTGGCTCGTCGGTCATGATGCTCCTGGGGATAAAAAGTTATCCCTCCCTCCCTTTCCTTCCCCTTTTTCCCTTCCCCTTCTTCCCATCCCTCCCCCTTTTTTTTTTTTCCCCTATTTTGCATATAATTAACTATCGGGGTACCTTTTGTCCTGTTATCCTTCAAATCCACCCTATATTTCTTGAAATCTCAAGATACAAAGGCTCTTCTATGCATAATATTTACAAACAACAGAGTATTAAATGCATTAATGAATATACCTTTGAAAGGTTAAAAGATATATAAATTAATTTAATACTAGTGAATTAAACATATTATTCTGCCTTTGAATTTTTATAACATTTATTTTATATATATATAATCTCTCTAATAATAATAAATGATCTATTACAGATACATTTTCTCTTTGGAAAACAATTGATGATCAAATGAGAAACTGGCTTCCCTCGGATTATTCTTTAGAAACTTTTATTGTTTTTTGCCGTTTCCTGTGACAAATCTTTTAAATTTTATGCATATAGTGCAGCCGAATACCGCCCTTGGAGCGATCTGCTAAATCGGTTCTTATACAATCTTTGAACTTGATGGATCGCTGTTTACTCCTTGAAGGTACCATCTCTGCTGACACTATAGGTGGAGCGCTACCGTCACTTCCGGTCCACATGACCGGAAGTTGACGCAAGCGACGGATACACAGGAACGTCCTCCCGCAAGTCCGTTCTGGACAATTGACGGGCGGACGTGGGGGGCGGGAGACGCAAGAGGGCTGAAATTGGCGCCAAACTGACCTCTATTTAACTACCAAACAAATGTGCAAATAAATATGGCCAGCGTAACACACGGGACTATACTTACCTGCAAACCTTTATACTCTACGATTGACATACTCTCTCATTGAACGCTGATGGAACCAGGTAATAACTTATGAATTTTAAATACACTTTCTAGTCTATTCCTCTTTGGAAAAAAAGGAAAAAAACTTTAGAAATTTTATTTTTGGTCTTGTTTGACCTTCTTTGCTTTATTTATGGACAA
This sequence comes from Pelophylax lessonae, assembly GCF_965119305.1. Taxonomy (NCBI): domain Eukaryota; kingdom Metazoa; phylum Chordata; class Amphibia; order Anura; family Ranidae; genus Pelophylax; species Pelophylax lessonae. Next base: position 185,858,904 of record NC_138779.1, read on the forward strand.
AATTGATAAATCTTTCTATACAAAACCTTTTTTTTCCTTTAGATTGGATGTCTACAATTGACTTCTTAGTCATAAGCATCCCCATACAGCGCTATTGAGAGATATGGTCATATCCTTCCAAGTCTATATCCCGGTGATATATTATATCTTTTAAATACACTATACTCACTATTTCCTTGGGTAACTCACCTATACCCTGATATATATATATATCTATCCGATATATTTCATCCCAGCTTCATTGGGTAAGTCTCTCTTTAAACAATTGGTCTTTTAAAAATAAAAAAATAAAAATTCTTTTCAAGCATGTACCCTCATTAACACTTTCACACTTTTAAGCACTTTTCAATCACCTTTCTTTTTCTTTTTCCTCTATTATGCACATTCTGTACTTATATCACTACTCCTTTACTCATAAGCAGCACTGTTCCCTGATATATTATTTTGGAATTCTGTAACACTGCCTAGCTTTTTTAGTAACCCTTTCCCTTTTTATATTTTCACTTGTCAACATACTGGATATTTTATCCTCTCTATTTATTTACACATTGTTTGTTAAATTAAGAAATAATTAATGTTAGTATAATTGTCTCTTTATTTTTAGGTTTTAATGAAACATCCCTGTTATTTCCATTTTTTCCAAAACTTGCCCCTCTCCTTTTCCCTCCCCCTCCCCCCCCCCACTCTAATGCTATGTGGAAGGATAGATCTTTAGTCAGCTGATTGAGATCTATATATTCAGTAAGAACCAACGCTAATAAAAGTATATAGGTAAGCTATCTTTGCCATTTATATACATTATCGTGTGAAAAACATCTACAAATCAGTTTTCTACAATATCTGTATTTCATCTCTCTTCCTGTCTGGCCCTTTCCCCAGGACGCCCCCCCGGACTTCCCATCCAGGGGTGACCGGGGATATGGCTAATATGCCCCCCCTTAAGTTTCTCTGATGGATTACTATATATGCTAATAGGTACCCCCCCCCCTTTTTCCTTCTCTCTCTCTTTTTCTTTTCTCTCTCTCTTCCTTTTACTTTTATTCTATTTTTCCTCTTTTTCTTTTATTATTTTGAGTATATTAACTAAAGAAATAACATTAATTGAGTTTTTCTAGAATATAGAGCTTAGAAAATATGAAATAAATATTCATTGATATAAGACTGGTCAGAATAAAGGAATAAAATATTTTTTTAATCTTATAGAGATAAATAATTCTTGATATACTGATAAGATCCAAACAGTGTAAAGTTGGCAATTTTCTTTACTCTTAAAATTCTATATATTCCACATGTATGAATAATATTAACATATATCTCTGTTTATTCATAAATTAATGTATATGTTGCTTATTTCATAGAACATATTGTTATTTCTACCTTGCTGGAACCTGAGGAAGCATCTCATGCGAAACGCGTAGTTCCAGCTCTTCATTCTATCTATGTAGCCCGGACCTTTTGGGGCTTTATGTAATGTAACAATATGTATTTATGATTGCTGTACCACATTTAACTCTTACACTTCCTATTGTTGTCAACATAAACCTAATAAAATTTTATTTGTTACCTTTTACATGTTTGGAAGTGTGAAAATAATTTTCTTTTGTTAGTATATGTGGCACATTTAAACCCCCAGGCCTGATGTTTGGACTGCACCCTTTCTGTGTGTAGACCAGCACATGCCTTCACTCCCTACATACAATTTTTGTTCTTCTTTGGGGAGGTGCCAATAGACGTTTATTTAAATAACCACTGTATCCCCCACCACAATTCCTTCTTGTTTTATATATGCACCTTATTGAGCATGGGGTATTATGGTCTAAAGCTGCCGCCAGCCTCAAAGCACTGAAGATTTTTAGACAAGGGATTGGTTTTATTGACGTTTTCTTTTATTACATTTTTTAAAAGATTGCTGCATGTGGAAAAGACCAGGACAGAATACATTTTCGTCAGTTGGTTGCTCCAAATAGACTTCTTGTGTCATCCATGAAAGTTGGCTTTGTCTTGTTCACGTCACCTAGGTATCTTCCTCAAAGACTTGATCGGCTCACCATCTGGGTCTTAAGAGATTTGTTCCTGTGCCATTTTAGGGTGGCTGCTAGTGGGGCCTGTTTGGCTCTGTCTTGCGTAAAAAATGCATGTGTGCTGGCCGGAGGAGTGTTTTAGAGCTGCCTTAAAGAGGCAGACAGAGGGTCTCCCTCCCATTGTGTGAGGCTGCGTTGTCAGCATGGAGGGTGTGTCAGCAATGCCTTAAAGAGGTAAACCAAGGATCTTCCTCTCATTATGCTTAGCCACAATTAAGTGCTGGGAGGCTACGTTGCCAGGATGGAGAATGTGTCAATAATGCCTTAAAGAGGTAGACAGAGGCTCTCCTGTCCACTATTTATAGCCAAAAGGTTGCTGTGAACCCTACGTGAAGTTACCATACCCAAGTGTTTGTAAATAGCTCAGGCTACTTTACAATGCTGTTGCTACTTACTGCAAGAAGCCTCCCGCAACAGAGAGCAGGTTACTTCTTTTGGCAGGGAACAGCCAATAGGATAAGCTGGCACTTTATGTGCAGCCTGTGGCTCTCCCCTACTAGTCCTTTTTTCTTAGGGCAGATGAAGTTCTCCATGAGTGGAGGAGAAAGGAGTCCAGGGTTCTAGTTGGAAGGCTTGTTTTAAGCTTTCTCAGTTGGAGGTAAAGGCTTGCTTGCCTTGCTGGAGACAGTGTCTGTTGAAGATAGGCCAGGACTACAGCATCAGAGATTTTGTAGTGGTGTACACATGTTTTTTTCCCAGCGGTAGAAGCCTAGAGTACAGACTGCTAAATGTTTTGTCTTTTCTCCACTCAAGGTCTTCACTTGTCTTCTGTAGGCTTTTGGGTAAGGCTGTCCCAGTGCTGTGGGAAAACAGTTCACCACTCGAAGTCCATGGGAATCCTTACATGTTCTCCATCTTTGGGCTCTGAGGCGATGGTGGATGGCCTTGGTACTCCTGCTGTTGTAGAACTGAAAGTCCAATGGGGACTCTGACAGCCATAGGCATGCCTCCCCAAGGCAGAGGCAGGATGGGATTTTTGGTTTCTTCACAGCTGGAGGGCAGCGGTTGCCTACCTTAGCTTACCTCTGCTCTAGGGCTATGGTCAAATGCAGGTTTTAAAAGAAAGTATATAATATTTACATTGCCTCCCTTACCCTGGGAGAGTTTTTGACTTTTTGGACATTAATGATAGCTAATGTCCTCATCCCTGCAGCAGTTCCTGTGCCTTGCCATAGCTCCCATGCTCTACCAATCTGTCAAACAATTTAAAGGAGTTATTTGTAGCTCAGGGCATTTTTCTGATACAGATGGGGAGGTGTAGCACAAATATTCACTCCCTGTCTTGTGTCACACATATTGGATGGGCTTTGGAACGGTGTTAGTGCTAAAGCATTATTTCGGTGGTAAAGAAGGGAGTCTGGTTGCCTTTGGTGGATTTAGCAGACGCATGTCTACATATCCCTAGAGTCTGGGTACGCCAGCACTTTCTCAGGTTTCTAGCAGATGGTGTACGTGTCCTAGTTCAGGGTTTGCTTTTATGTCGTTGCATTAGCCCCAGAACCCTCTTGAAGGTATTATAAATCTTTATGGCAACGCTCAGAATGTAAGGTCTTTAAGACATTAATTTCCTCAGTGATATCCTGCTGATAGCTACATTTGAGTGCTGCTGCTAGATAACGCTCTAGCCTGCAGGACCCTCAAGAGCTTGTCATTTTTCATAGTCTTAATTTCGGTCTACTTAAGTTCTGGATCGCTGTTCATTGTAAGTTTGGGCCATGCCTATCCTTCCGGTTTCTGGGATCCTGAATATTTTATGTAGGATGAAGGTGGTCATGCCTTTGTCTATTAGCAAGGGATGTATGCTGTGCTTGGACTGCCTATCCTCCACTATGCCTGTGCTGGCAGGGGTCAAGCAGTGAAGTAGATGATTTAAATGTATTTTTCCTCAACAACGAGATAGCCATTCTTCAGTTCTAGAAGGTGTTCTTCCCAGTTCCAATGAAACACGAAAAAGAAACCCCCCAAAGGGACGTTAAGGCAGAATGAGGTAGTAGAAGGTGGTAATATACAGGTGAACCATGCAATCAGTCAGGGGATCCATACATTTAAAGGGATGTGAATATCCAGCTCCCACTAGGTTCCCACTGACGTGACTATTCCAACATGTTTCAGAACTTTAAATTCCTTCTTCAAGGGAAAAACTAGGAGCACGGGACATAGGTCTAAGAATACAAAAGGTGTGTATCAATACATACTGTATAGATAACATACAACATATAATAAACAGAATTCATATCATAATCCTCTTCGTGGCATATATACTGCTGTATACTCGCATAGATACAAAGGGTCAAACAACTACACTTGTGCTCCAGAAAGGATGCCTCACTGTCATGCATACAGGTATTGTTAGCCCATAGGAGAGGGCCGTATGTATAAAGGCCAGACAGTCCTGGAAATTATGAAGAGAAAAGGTATGCTCAAAGGTTCTTTTTCGCTGTACACCCACAAGGATCAACAGAAGTTAGAACCCGTCCTGGTAAGACAATGGTGATAAATGTAATTTGGTATATAGTAATTCGATAGGGGAATATAGAAAAAAGATGTAGGTAGGGAGCTCCCAAAAGGGCTCATTATATAATGCTTGGTCCATTTACAACTATCCGCAAATGGTGCAGGGAGGCACCCAAGTCCCAACATTCCATGGACTACATGGTGAACTGGTAAACCGCTCTTTCTGCCTTTCCAGAGGATGAAAGAACGGGAATATGACATTAATTCAATCTGGTTCTTCCCTTTCAGCCTAACTGGAATGAATTTTATCTTTCAAGGGGGAATAACCACTTGGTGTCCAGAGTGGGTTTAGGAAAGTTTCATTGTATTGGCAAGGATTTGTGAATGGTCAACATGGTTCAGTTTACCTAGCTCTCTGTGGCTTCCCTCGCCTTCAGAGTTTATGACACATTCCACAAAAACTAGGGCAGTTCCTTGGGCATTTAGAATGGGGGGCTTGGCAAATGTGATGTGTAAGCATCGAACTAAGGGTGACTAACACTTTTATTTACCACTACAGAGTGGACCTGACCTTGCTATATTCTGAGGCACTTCTTATGTTTTTCTGCGGCTGTCTTTTTTCCCTCCCTTCCTTAAATGGCATTGCTCATTACATCCCATAGTAGGCTGACATAAGGAAGTCCAGGAAATAAGGAATATTGTTTTCATACTTACCGTAATTTTCCTTTCCTGGATCCTCCTCATGTCAGCCGAGGTTTTCCCACCCAGGTCTCTGTCGCAAAGCTTGTAAAGGTAACACTTCCTATGGGAGACAGCAGCACTTTATAGGCTAGTTAGAGATTGTCCTATAGGGGTCAGAGGGGCGAAGCTGACCCATAGTAGGCTGATATGAGGAGGATCCAGAAAAGGAAAATTACTGTAAGTATAAAACAAGTTTTCACAGTCCTGCCTTTCCAGTCGAGCATTTGTATTACCAGAATGTGGTGCATGATATGACAATAGAAGGGACGAATATTAAAACGATAAGCCTTGGGTTTCCATGTTAACCACTTGCCGACCACCGCAAGTACATATACTGCGGCGGTCAGCCTCGGCCAGGCAAAGTGACGTACCGGTACGTCACTAGCCTGTGAGCCAATAGGGGGCGAGCGCGTGCCGCCGGAGGCACGCTCCCACCCCCGCTCGTTCACGGACACCTCCGCACGAGTGACCGGCGGACCCGATGTCTGCCAGTCACTCGCGATCGTCCGCTGTGAAGGGAGAAAGGCAGGCGGCTAATGTAAACAAAGCCGCCTGTCATTCTTCCCTGTGTAACAGCAGAGATCATACGGTCCTGCTATGCAGGATCGTAGATCTCTGCTGTTACATGTAAAGCCATATCCCTGCACAGTTAGAAACACGCCCCTAGGGACACACTTAACCCCTCCTTCCCCAATAAAGTTATGGAGTGTCCCTAGGCACTTTACAGTAACAGTGCATATGTATAGCACTGATTACTGTAGTAATGTCACTGGTACCCCCAAAAGTGTCAAAAATGTCAGTCAAGGGTCCGATCTGTCCGCCGCAATGTCGCAGCCCCGCAAATTACTCGTTTAAAAAAAAAAACACAAAAATGACAAAAATCTTTCCCTTAGTAAACGCAATAACTTTTGCGAAAACCAATCAAAATACGCTTATTGTGATTTTTTTACCAAACATATGTAGCAGAAAACAAATTGGCCAAAAATGTTAAAAACATTTTGATTTTTACATTTTTTTTTTGGAATTTCATAAAAAATTTGAAAAATATTGTTATTTTTGCATAATTGGCACTTTTTTTTGTTTATAGCGCATGATCAAAAAATCGCATGGGTGATCAAATACCACCAAAAGAAAGCTCTGTTTGTGGGAAAAAAAAGGACATCAAATTAGTTTAGGTACAGCGTCGCACGACCGCGCAATTGTCCATTAAAGTCACGCAGTGCTGAATAGCAAAATACCCCCTGGTCAGGAAGGGGGTAAAATCTTCCGGGGCTTAAGTGGTTAATGATTGGTGTAGAGAGTTCTGAACATCAATGAATATTTGCTGACAGGAGAGTGGAACATTTAAATGTTTTGTTATTTATGAGTACATATGACCTTTTCTTAATGGAGAGATCTGATGAGATGGTGGACAAACACAGATGAGCCATAACTTTATGATCACTGACAGGTAAAGTGAAATAACAACTGATTATTAATTACAATGGCACCTGAAAGTTGGTGGAATATATGAGGCAACAAGCTAACATGTTGTCACTGAATTTGATGCGTTGGAAGCAAAAAAATGTATTGTTTGAGTTTGTTGTGTATGGGGCTGTGTAGCTGCAGACCGGTCAGGGTGCCCATGCTGACCCCTGTTCACAGCCAGAAGTGCCTTCAATGGCCATCAGACCTGGACCATGGAGCAATAGAAGAAGGTGGTCTGGTTTAATGAATCACGTTTTCTTTTACATCATGTGGATGTTCGGGTGTGTGTGCGTCACTTATCTGGGGAAGAGATGGCACCAGTATATAGTATTAGAAGGAGGTACAGTAAGTCAGCAAAGGCAGTGTGATGTCTTGGGCAATGTTCTGCTGAGAAACCTTGGTCCTGCCATTCATGTGGATGTTAGTTGACATGGACCACCTACCTAAACATTGTTGGTGACCAAGTACATTCCTTTAAAGAAACAGTATTCCCTAAAGACAGTGACCTATTTCAGCAGAAAATGAACCTTGCCACATTGCAAAAATGGTTCAAGAATGGTTTTAAGAACATAACAAGGGGTTTGAGGTATTGACTTGGCCTCCAAATTCTTCAGATCTCCATCCAATCGATCACGTGTGGAATGTGCTGTAAAAAAAGAGTCTGATCTATGGAGGTCCAAACTCACAACTTACAGGACCTAAAGGATCTGCAATTGATGGCTTGGTGCCAGATGCACAGCATACCTTCAGAGGTCTAGTGGAGACCATGCTTCAAAGGATCAGGGCTGTTTTGGTGGCAAAAGTGGCACCTACTCAATATTAGGTGGGTGGCCATAAAGTCTTGGCTGATTGGTGTATACTCTATATCAGTGGTCCTCAACTCCTGTCCCCAGGGCCCACTAACAGGCCAGATTTTAAGTATTACCTTGGGGAGATGCAGACTAGAGTACTGCAATCAATGAGCAGCAAATGATATCACCTGGGATGTATTTCAGTTATCTTGCAAACCTGGCCTGTTAGTGGGCCCTGTAGGCCAGGGTTGAGGACCACTGCTCTATATCATAGGTGCTCAACCTGTGGCCCTCCAGCTGTTTCGGAACTACATGTTCCCATCATGCCTCTGCCTTTGGGAGTCATGCCTGTAACTGTCAGCCTTGCAATGCCTCATGGGACTTGTATTTCTGCAACGGCTTGAGGTCTACAGGTTGAGCACCCATGCTGTATTTGATAGTAAATGCTTCCATTTGGAATATCATAAAGTGTGTTTGATATTCATGTGCACATTTACTCACAGTTATTTATTTAATTGTGTTTTAGGTAAAACATATCTAAACCCAAATGCAAAAATTGTATATATTGCAGTTTTCCAATCCTTAAATGTGGTGACTGCGTCCTTTTTTTTTTTTTTTTTTGACCTGGTGAACTGACCAGTAACACACTTTCTGTCATTGGGTGTCTCTATTCTGGATGAAGGGATAATGGAGACACATTTGGACAGCTGAGGAGAAAGTAGTGCTTGGTGCACTGGAAGATTTAGATGGGCTTGACTAACAAATCAAAGCCGAAATCCAGCTAACTCTTTATAGGCAGTTATATCCCACATGGAAGAAAAATATATTTAAAATATATTTTTTTAAAAAAATTATTTTTCCCCCCAAACATATTGGAAATATATTTGAAATGCTACAATTTTGGCCATATTCAATATATTTCTAAAAATTGTTCCCTAAATATATTGGAAATATATTTTTCTTCCATATGGGTAGCAGCCTTTTGGGATAAAGGTTTTACATAAATAAATACATAATGAATACATCATTTTACATAAATACAAGCTGATTTTAAGCACCCCTGTCTGTGTTAAATAGTTTATCCCAACCCTCTAACTGCCACTTTTTCTGGGCAGCGTTGTCTGTTAAAGGGAGTTGAAATTTACCGGGTGAAAAAAAAAAAAAAAAAAGGATAAAAAAGAAAACATATGCAGCCACCACATGTAAGGACTGTTAAGCTGCAATATATTACATGTTTATGTTTGAGTTTGGATACTCTTTATTATTTTGTATGCATTAAGTGAAATCATAAGCACCATGAACCTGTATACACAAGCAATTTTCTTCCTCTTGTAGTACTTATAAATTGCCACAAGATGCTGCTGTGATATAGTGCATGTTCAATGTGAGGATGGTGTAAAGACTAGCCTACCCAAAAGTAATAATTCAGTTTTTTTATTGATGGAACCTGGTAGAAGTCACTTACTAGCTTGCAGTGGTGTAACAATAGCCACCCGGCTGCTATGGGCCCTAGGCTGAGAGGGGGCCCCATAAAGGAGCTGACCTAAGATGAAATCATCAGGATTTTCACCAGTCACAATCTCCCCTTCCTTTATTTGTTCTTTATATTACCTATGTAGATGTATTGCTCTTGGAACCTCTTCTACAGTCCAGCCTAGTTAATATCTAAAGGCAGGGGCGTAACTACAGGGGTTGCAGGGGTTGCAACTGCTACCGGGCCCCATGCTCCAGGGGGCCCGGTAGCAAACCAGTGGGTGAACTTCCAGGATCTCAAAGGTCACACTTACGACCGGGCCCCTGATGCTTTGGAAATGTCTATAAGCCATATGTGATGTTATGGATCAATAAGATATTTACAGACAGTGCCAGCAACACTAGATTCTGGCATCACATATTTTGGATGTGTAATTTATTTTTTTTTATTTTTACATTTTGCCTAGATTGAATACAGCAACAGCCCAAAATCCAATTCATTTCAAACAAAAAAACAAACAAACTGTGAAACCTGTTTTTTTTTTCTTTTTAATTATCCAGAGGTAATAGGCCTGAATAACCCTTGAAAGTAGCAGCCGCAACAGATCTGGAAGCTTTAGAAAAGTTTACGTTTAAAAAATAAAGCTACAGCCCTCAACTTCATACAAGTTGGATAGTGGCACAACACTTTAATGGTATTGTTTGCAAGCTTCTTTTTTTCCCCACACTGCAATTTTTTCAAGTTTAATGACCGAGTTCACAAAAGCATTTTTTTAAAATCATAACCCTACATTCCCTGACCCCCCTCCCCAGCTCTGTATCCCCAATTATTTTACAAATATCTACAATATAGACTTCATCAAACTATGAGACACAAAGTAGGATTTACCCTTCAGCAAACATTAGAAATTAGGAAGCGGAGGTCCAGATGCAAAATTATTTTCTAGTACCTTTACAATGCTGGAGCTTGGGCCTAATGACACCTAAACCTTCAGTATGAGTTGCATCAGCAGCAGAGGTTTTGTAATATTGGTAATCCAAGACTGGTTCATTGTAATGAAAGTGAACTGATCCACATTGATAGCTGATAGATGTGTTTGCTTGCCCGTAGTGAAACCTATTGCTTTTCTGAAGGTCTCCCCAGACAGCACTAGCTGCAAGGCAAGCCAGAAGTTCTGGTGCATACTGTGCAAGCTCTGGCCGGTGGTCTAGCCTGGACACCCAGTAGTCCAAGAGGTCCTCATTTCTGAGAGTGTCTGCATCAGCCCTGAACCTGAATGTGCCAGGCAAAATACATGTGTGAAATACCCTGGCAAAGAGAAGCCAGCTGGTTAGTGGTATTGTCACAAACAACCTTGAATGGCTGAGGATGGTATTGGGTTAGCCACCTATCACCCTGGATCTGGCCCACAGGGATTCATGCTGTTCTGGTGCACTTGGGAAGGGGGGTGGGGGTCCTCTTGGTTCCATGCATCCATGATTGACAGCAGCAGGAGCCAATGACACTCCTACCCCCACCAGTAAGTGCTGAATTTGTTAAATTAAAATGGCCCAGTATTCAGGTATAGTTGGGGAAGGTTTGCACCTCTAGGTTCCTGCACCTTTATACCTGTCCTCCTGCCAGAGTCACTTTATTTTATTAACACAAGCCACAGGAACTGTCAGTATTGCATAATGCAGACATATGCACTGTCAATAAAATACACACAAAGGGTTATATTTTAAATATTTATATACAACTTTATTTATATTTACACAGCAACTTATTCACAGATTTACAAAATGTGGAAATGTGCAATTTGGAAGGATTTGTTAGAGGAGAAAGCCAATTGAGGGAGCTCCTAAAATGATTGGACACTTAATAGTAAAGCTCTTTTTCCACCCAACCTGCAAAAAAGAAGAAGCGATTAATAATCAACCTTATTTGCATATCACAGTTTTAAAGGCTATCACTATTCCATATTATGACGATTTTGCTGCTTGCTTATCTAGGAGTCAGCAGATGATTTAACAGAGATTATTACTTTCCTTTCTCCACAGTCCCATGACAGCCAGTGGTATGGTTCTCTGCTCTCCAGCACCTTAATTTGGGTGGGCATTCCTACTTCATCTCATAAAACATAGGACCAACAGCAGTGGCCATTGACCCTGCATTGCATGTGATGATGTTGTCGAAGGGGATGAGGAAAGGGAGAGGGGGGGGGGCCATTGGACTGTATCTCACAGTGGTGGTCTAGTGGTGGCCATTGGCCCCATATTGCATAAGAGATGATGTTGGCAAGGGGTATGGGAGACAGTGTAAGATCATTGAGAAGAGTAGCTTTGTGGGATGTCACAACCAGAATCAGTCAGGAGAAAGACTGCAGGACCATTCCCCACTGGTGGGATTTTGGACATTTTGAAGTCTTTATTTTGTGGGACTGTATAAATTCCTAGAAAATCAAGCAATACATTCTTTGTGTTTGTGGGGAGGTGCACACTTTATTTTTTACTCAGCATTGCATGGAGTTTGGCTTTAATTCACTGCTTTTTATATCTCCTGCCCTAATGCACACAGATCTTAAAGAAAACCTCTTATGGCACTTTTCCACTGCAAGTACCGGCTCGGCTCTACTCGGCCGTGCATGGCCCGGTTTTGTTTTCCACTGCATGGTATCGCATGGTATGGTGTTGGAACGGTTCGGTACGGTTTGGTACGGTTTGCTTTTCCACTAAAGTAGTACTAAAGTAAGTGGGTGGGATAACAACGATTCTCTGACCAATCAGTGGCTAGTAGTGACAAACAGTCAAGGCTGCATGCAAAGGATTGTTGGATATGGTACCGGTACGGCCCTCTTGGAACCACAACCGAGGTGGTACTGTTTAAGCGAGCCGTTCCGTTTCGTTCTATGTAGTGGAAAAGCGCCGCTGTACCGTACCGAATGCAGTGGAAAAGCACAAAAGCGAGCCGAACTGTTCGGTTCCATGTAGTGGAAAAGCACCATTATATAGGTGTTAAGCTTTTTCAGCCGATAAAAGCCCCTCTGTGTAGGCTTATCTGTCAATGCACACATAGGCCCCCACAGGCTGGAAAAACAAAACAAAACACCAATGGTGTGTTCAGGAGAGGAGCTGAAGAGCAGAAAAAACACTATACACTTAAAGTCCATGCTCGGTAATGCATTCCAATGCCCAGAAATAATTAATATTCTGGCCAATGGAATGCATTAGCGCTCAAACTCTAGACAAGTCTAAACGAGTGTGCACTACACAGCTTTTAGCACGTTTTTTGGCAGCATTTTCCTGCCAGCAGCCTTTATAGACACCCTGTGTGCATGGGGCCTTCAAGACATGTTTCAAAAGTTAAGCTGGCCACACGCTTTACAGTTTGAATGAACAATCTCGTCATAATTTTCTTTTGCAATTCATAACAGCTGTCAGTGCGAGGATCTTCTTAAACAATTAATTTAATTTATATCCAATCAAGTAGTCCATCATACTCCATAGTTGTAGGTAAACCTGGGAAAGATGTCATGTGTGTGGACAACCTAAAACTGTACCTATTTCTTTTACATAGTTAATCTGGTTGAAAAAAGACACAAGTCCCTCCTGTTCAGTTGTGGATAGCCCAATTTTTCCAGAACGTGATTTGTTCAAATTGCATATATAGGCCCCTTTTACACGGGCGATCTGATCCGTCTGTCAGTTTTTCAGGTGGACCTGATCGGTTTGCATGCTCCATGCATCCCTATGGGGCAGTGGTTGTCAGCGGAGACATCTCCGCTGACACCCACTGCTATCCAATTTGATCCTGTTCTGTGAAATACGGACAGATGGAAACCCTATTTTCCATCCATCTGGAGGATCGGATCGGATGAAAACGGACAGGCCGTCCGTTCTCATCCGATCTCCCCATAGAGGACAGTGGGGATCTGACAGCTCTGTCTCTGCACACAGAGCGGAAACGAAGCTGTCATCCGCCTGCTCAGCAAGGATCGGTGGATCAATCCCCCGCTGAGCAGAACAGGCTCCGTCGGGCGCACCGCCCGTGTGAAAGAGCCCTTATGATTTTAATGTGTAGTTGTCAGAAGCAAGACTCTGTGATAAGACCGTGATGGAGGCAGCCATTACCTTACTTGTGATCCACATACTAGTTCTAAGCAATGAAGCTGAGTCTTTTTACTAAGTCACTGCCCCCATGATTTCCTGTATGTGGTCTACAAGACAGAGAATAGCTACTGCCATCAGAACTCCTCAATTAAGATGGTGGACCCAATGCCAATATCCAACCATGGAGCTTCTAGAGATGACATCCCTATATAAACTTTGATTAGGACAAGCCTACACTGTATCAAACAGTGGAAATAAGGCGTGGGACTTGAAATTTACCTCACAGAAGCATATTAGAATAACATGCTGTGATCAGAACCTTTACACCAGGGCAGGCCCGGACTGGCCATAGGGCAGACCGGACATATTCCCGGTGGGCCGCGGCTCTGAAGAACCCTCACTGTGGCCGGCTCCGCGGCCAATCAGCCTTCTGCTCAGGGGGGGTAGACCAGGGTGCTATGAGTTACTATACTATGGACATCTTAAGTGCTGCCTCAATGATTTTACTAAATAGGCATCAGCCCCAGATATCAGTACTCATGACCATGTGAAATGACAATAGTTTGCCATATTTTATGAATTTTTTAAATATTTGTGTGATACTTACTTCCAGGCATCCTCCTTATAAGCAGTTTTCTAATTTCATCATAAACCAAGATCAGGATTGTATATTCAATTCCCACAAACCAATACTGAACTCTGCAAAAGAGAAAAATACATTCAGGTTGAGATACTAATAAAGCTGAAGGAAAATGCTTTGTACCTACTGTGCGTGTATTTGTATTATAACCGTAACTTGAACAGTTTTGAAAGTACAAAAGACGATTGAGGCCTCTAATGGCACTTTTCCACTGCAAGTACCGGCTCGGCTCCACTCGGCCCTGCTTGGCTTGGTTTGGTTTTCCACTGCATGGTACGGTGTTGGAACGGTTTGGTACGGTTTGGTACGGTTTGCTTTTCCACTAAAGTAAAGTGGGTGGGATAACAACGATTCTCTGACCAATAAGTGGCTAGTAATGACAAATAGTCAAGGCTGCATGCAAAGGATTGTGGGATATGGTACCGGTACAGCCCTCTTGGAACCACAACCTAGGTGGTACTGTTTAAGCGAGCCGTACCGTTCGGTTCCATGTGGTGGAAAAGGGCCGCTGTACCGTACCGCACCGAACCGTTCTAACACCGTACCATGCGGTACCATGCAGCGGAAAAGCGCAAAAGCGAGCCGAACCGTTCGCTTCCATGCAGTGGAAAAGCGCCATAAAAGTATCAAGTGAATCCAACATCGGAACTAAATAGTGCTCACCTTACATACAGCTAAGAGAACACATACTGTATGTATAATCACAATAATTGGACTTAAAAGGCAATAAGGGAAGATTCACCTCTAGCATAACTAAATTCTCTCAATCAATATTATCTATTTTTAATCCCGTCTTATGCTGCTAGCATTAGTAAATAGATAGAAAAATTATTTTATATTTATATTTGTTTTAAACCTTTTTTAAATTCCTTTGAATTTTCCTGTTTTCTGGCCTGGGCCAAAATGATGTCATACATCCAAGGAGTCCTCATTGGCATTTTTTTTTTCTTCTTTCATCTGAAGGAGGGGAGGAGGGGCTTTCTCAGCTAAGCACACCCACCTGTCTGAGCTAAAGGTAGATGGATTTCAGGAAGTACAGTAAATGCGACATGAATCTGCCCTTTTTTAAAATGGCTGCCTACAGAAATGCTAGGGAGATGTTTTTCATGGTGATTTCTCAACAAAATAAAGCATGGAGACAGGGATGGATGGGTGAGTGTGCTTTGAATATTAAAAATGAATTAATTAGCGTTTTAAGATTGTGGTGCTCAGATACGGTTTAGTTCCACTTTAGTTGTCCAGGATTCTACAATAGACAGTGGTGGTAATATTTTTGAATAGGATAAAAATCACTTCTAAGTGTAAGGGGTCCTTTCACATGGGCTTTCCACTCAGGTCCGCCTGTCAGTGTTTCAGGCGGACCTGATCCGACCCTCCCTTCACCCCTATGGATCGGCAGATGTCCGATCCTGCCTGCCAAATCCAGACGGATGATGACCCTATTTTCAATACGTCTGGAGGATCAGATTGGATGGGAACCACCTGTCCGTTTTCATCCAATCTCCCCATAGAGGAGAGCAGGACTCTGACAAGTCCATCTCATCACAGTAAGCGGAGACGGACCTGTCATGCGCCTGCTCAGCGGGGGTCAGTAGATTGATCCCTGCCAAGCAAACAGATTTGCCCAGTGTTAAAGAGCCCTAACTGTTTGGATACAAAATAACGCACTTAGGCCCCTTTCACACGGGCGCTCTGTATGTCCGTATATCACCCCATCCGTTTGCGGGTGATATACAGACATAATGCTTGTCAATGGGATTGCGGATGTCAACGGATGACCATCCGCTGACATCCGATTTGCGTCCTTTCAGTTCTGTTCCGTTTTTTGGAACAGAATAGAACCCTATTCTTTCTTCCATTTAAAAAACGTAATGGACGCAAAATCGGATGTCAGCAGTGTCAAAATCCTTGCAAAATCGTGTAATCCACGCTGTAAAAGGATTATACAGTATAATATCCAGTGTGTGTCTTTATGTAACATGATTGTAGAAATACGTTATTTACAGCGCCGCTGGGCACTGTGACCTGCCGGAGCTCTTCTCCTCCTCCCGGCTGATGTCAACTACCCCTCCCTCTGCAGTGCTCGGAGCAGGGCTGACATCAGCGAGGATCTCAGCATCTCCCTCTGCAGTGCTCGGAGCAGGGCTGACATCAGCGAGGATCTCAGCATCTCCCTCTGCAGTGCTCGGAGCAGGGCTGACATCAGCGAGGATCTCAGCATCTCCCTCTGCAGTGCTCGGAGCAGGGCTGACATCAGAGAGGATCTCAGCATCTCCCTCTGCAGTGCTTGGAGCAGGGCTGACATCAGCGAGGATCTCAGCATCTCCCTCTGCAGTACTCAGTGCAGGGCTGACATCAGCGAGGATCTCTGCATCTCCCTCTGCAGTGCTCAGAGCAGGGCTGACATCAGCGAGGATCTCAGCATCTCCCTCTGCAGTGCTCAGTGCAGGGCTGACATCAGCGAGGATCTCTGCATCTCCCTCTGCAGTGCTCGGAGCAGGGCTGACATCAGCAAGGATCTCAGCATCTCCCTCTGCACTGCTTGGAGCAGGGCTGACATCAGCGAGGATCTCGGCATCACCCTCTGCATCGCTCGGAGCAGGGCTGACATCAGCGGGGATCTCGAGATCACCCTCTGCAGTGCTTGGAGCAGGGCTGACATCAGCGAGGATCTCTGCATCAGACTCTGCAGTGCTCAGTGCAGGACTGACATCAGCGGGGATCTCTAGATCACCCTCTGCAGTGCTCAGTGCAGGACTGACATCAGCGAGGATCTCTGCATCACCCTCTGCAGTGCTCAGTGCAGGACTGACATCAGCTGGGATCTCGAGATCACCCTCTGCAGTGCTTGGAGCAGGGCTGACATCAGCGAGGATCTCTGCATCACCCTCTGCAGTGCTCAGTGCAGGACTGACATCAGCTGGGATCTCGAGATCACCCTCTGCAGTGCTTGGAGCAGGGCTGACATCAGCGAGGATCTCTGCATCAGACTCTGCAGTGCTCAGTGCAGGACTGACATCAGCGGGGATCTCGAGATCACCCTCTGCAGTGCTCAGAGCAGGGCTGACATCAGCGAGGATCTCTGCATCACCCTCTGCAGTGCTCAGTGCAGGACTGACATCAGCTGGGATCTCGAGATCACCCTCTGCAGTGCTTGGAGCAGGGCTGACATCAGCGAGGATCTCTGCATCAGACTCTGCAGTGCTCAGTGCAGGACTGACATCAGCGGGGATCTCGAGATCACCCTCTGCAGTGCTCAGAGCAGGACTGACATCAGCGAGGATCTCTGCATCACCCTCTGCAGTGCTCAGTGCAGGACTGACATCAGCGAGGATCTCAGCATCTCCCTCTGCAGTGCTCAGTGCAGGGCTGACATCAGCGAGGATCTCTGCATCTCCCTCTGCAGTGCTCGGAGCAGGGCTGACATCAGCGAGGATCTCAGCATCTCCCTCTGCAGTGCTCAGTGCAGGGCTGACATCAGCAAGGATCTCAGCATCTCCCTCTGCAGTGCTTGGAGCAGGGCTGACATCAGCGAGGATCTCAAGATCACCCTCTGCAGTGCTCGAAGCAGGAAGGGAGAGCTCCGGCGATTCATGTGATTGCCCAGTGACACTGTAAATAAGGTATTTTCTGCCATGTTACATAAAGACACACACTGGACATTATATAATCCATTTACAGAGTGGATTAAATGATTTTACAGGGACTTTAACTAGAGTTTATTTTGGGGATTACAGAGATGCTGACTCCTGCGCTGATAGGGAGGGAGAGGGAGAGCGAAGACAGGGGACAAATAAGACATCCCCCAAAAATAAGCCCTAATGCATTTTTTGTAGCCAAAATTAATATAAGACCTGGGCTTATTTTCGGGGGAAACACGGTATTACAAACTTCAACCAAAACATGGACAAAAGCCTGTGTCGAAGAACAGTATAAGCTAAGAGAAAAAAAGCTTTGGTGACTGTAAGCTTTGGGCAAGTAAACGATTGAATTTTTTTGTACTCACCGAATATTCGTGAAATGCAAGGCCTCGTCCATTCCAGGGACATAACACATGAATACTCCAATACCAACTTGTGACAGTAATCCCAAAAATATCACTTTATTCCTGCGGACAAGAGACCAAGGGTAAATAAATAGTTTCATAGTCTGCACATACTTTTTATTCTAGAAAAGCATAACAAAGGAATAGAAATAACAACTAATAACAGCCAATAAACTCAATCAAGGCAAGATAGGGAGCAAGGCAAGATGGCAGATTTGCCCCCCCTGTGTACTAGCACAGTCCCTTATCATCAGGCATCAACTGCCTACAAGTACATTCTTCCATCAAATGTGACCGGCGGGTGCACAGTTTGACTCATTGCTCTATTTCATAGCTTACTGAAGGAGCATGAAGATTGTAGCTGGACCCTAGACATCCACTGAACCCTAGACCTCTGGCAAGGAGGCAAGTACATTACCTCCCAAGCCAAAAAAAACTGTATGCATATATAAAATTCCCCTGAGTCTGTCCTGCTGGGATAGCCCCATCCCGTTCTGTGGTTGCCAGGGTCTAAAGCAAAGATTTAGGAGTCATTAAAGGAAAATGTACAAACAATTGTGTAATATGGGTGCCTGTATTCTGAGTTTAAGGCTGAACTCCATTCAGCATTCAAATGTTATAGTTTCAAATTACCCCCTCTCCTGGACAGCAACATTTATTAGCACAGCTAGTCTAAAGCCCCGTACACACGATAAGAAATTCGGCCGGGAAATTTCGTCCGACGACCGATCTGCCGATTTTTCGACAGCCGACTCCGAATTTTCGGCTATCAGAATCCTGATGTGCAGGCATTAAAATTTTTGTCCTCCGTCAACACACGTCCGATTTTCGTATCATTAGTACAGATTTCGACGTGGAAAAATCTTATGAGCAAGACTAGGCATGCTCAGAGATGAAAAAACACATAGAAAGCAATCCAACACATGACATCACTTCTAAAATAGAATTCTGTCATACGGGAAAATTTGTGTGCAGTTTAGAGCACTTTCCAACCAACAGACACGCACTCTGGACAAAAGACGGACGACCTGTCGGCGGAAATTCGTTGCGTGTGTACAAGGCTTTAGAGGTGTGTAGAGAAGAGGAATACTTACCTTTATTCCTTGCTTCTGCAGGCTTTCTCCTTGCAATTTAACTGGTCCTGCTCAACCAGTCATGGCCTCTTCAATGTCATGACAATGCAGAACCAGCAAGGAGGTCGTGGACCCGACTACATACCGGGAGCAGATAGGAGAATGCCACATATGGGGAGCAGGTTGGAGATGAACAAGGATGGAACAGGTTGGCAAAGAATATGCTAGTGATTCCTCTACTCTACAGACCCGTAGAATAAACAAGCTATTAAGCTAATTTGAGGTACCTAATAAACATGCTATCTGGGGGTGAGGGTGGTAGTGAGGAACAACCTTATGTTCCTTATGCCACCTTATGGTGGCATAAGGAACATAAAACTACAATTTTAATGCTAACTGGAGGAGAAGGATTTACAGAAAACAGTTATCTACCTTGCATGGCTGATCTCTTATCTCAGCAGTTGTTAAGAGATAGAAAAGATGACTGAGTAATGAGAATGACCCACTGAAAGGTCCCTCTAGTGGCTAATATAATAAAGCTGCACAAATGTGGAAGAGCAAGCAATCAAAAATGAGGATGTCAAAACAACGATTTTAAGGTAAATACTGCAATATTAACTCACACTTGCTGGTAATACACTATGCCTTTCTTTTAAAGAACTGGTTTGTTTGAGACTCGTTCATCTATTACACACTTGACAGTAAATTATTTGAAAGCAGCTATGGGCTTGGGAAATCTGCAGCGTGTGGTTCTTCCTAAAGCGGTTAAAAAACCCTTCCATTTACCATGTAAAATGACTGGCCTCAGGTGATACACAGATGAAACAAATTACCCTATATAAGTTGTGCGTGTTTATTACTGTCCTGTGTCCCATACATCTATTCAAGGTGCACAATTTACGCAGAATTTATCTCTGAAAAGCAGGGGGCAAGGAGCTGAAGTTAAACTCGGTGAGGAGAGCTCTGAGAGCTGATTGGAGGGAAGGGACCCCCCTTCACACAGCTCAGAGGAACAGAGCTGTCAATCACAGGCTGTGTGCTGGAGCTCCCTCCCCTGTCACCCTTTTTTCTCTTGGTGTCAGGAAAACTCGCCATAAATGTCTCATGCAGGTGGCAGAGGATTGCATCTGGATTGAGAAAGTACACACTATAGAAGGATACGCTTTATTCATTCTTAATGTCTGAGGTTTACAACCACTTTAATATGAAAGCCTCTGGCTAATACTGTAATTTCCCAATGAATAGTGCAAATGGGTGGTTCACTCATTGTTACCTGAAAAAGTTGCGGGTAAACAGAGTATTTTTCCTTGTCTTTCGGATTAACGTGTTCATCATCTGACAGACGACAATACTAATAAAGAATCCTGAGTAGCAAAACCACTCCAGATTCAAGCGCTGTCTGAATGTCTGTTAAAGAAAAAAAAAAAGGACATGTTCATGGCGTAAACTTTCAGGCTTCACTACAAGTTACTTCACTGCCCTGGAAACACTATGGGGTTGATTTACTAAAACTGGAGAGTGCAGCATCTGGTGCAGCTCTGCATAGAAACCAATCAACTTCCAGGTTTTTTTTGTCAAAGCCTAATTGAATAACCTTAAGTTAGAAGCTGATTGGGTACCATGCAAGTCTGCACGAGATTTTGCATTGATAGTAAATAAACCCCATTGCTTCCAAGAACTTAGTGTTGGTTGGTTCCTGTACGATTCCTGTGTGATTTTCAGCTTATTCAGTTGAATGGACTAAAATCACATTGGATTGCACCAAAAGTAGTGCATGCACTACTTTTTAAAAATGCACTGCACTGGATCTCATGGTACTGTGGTACTATGCGATCCAGGGCAGGCAAATGCACAGCGTTTGTGATCTGCATTTGGGGTGATTACATTGACACCTGCAGCAGATCACACAACCAATGCATTTTGAACGGGGTACAGAAAATGAGCACAGAGCGTGGGTTGAAAGCAAAACCTTCGGCCGCGAACAAAACCATTAAGCAGGCGATACACTGAGAAAGTTTTGGCTGATTCTTGATGAACTAGATCAGTGTTTCTCAACCTTTTTCCAGTTGGGGCACCCTTGAAAAGTGTTTTCAGTCTTGAGGCACCCCTGTCCAAGGCTTGAGTCATGTTACTGTGTGTCGCGGAACACGCGCACAATCACGCTTGTTCCTGGCAGACAAATTCTCTGCTCTTTAGGGATGCCATAAATTCTTGGCACTGTAGGGGGAAGCAGAGAGCACAGCACACTCCTCCCCCCCCCCTTTACTTTCACTTTTGAGGCTGACGGAGCTCTCTATCAGTGCTGATGTACAGTTTGGCAGGGGATCGGGAGATAGGGCTCATCTGATAGCCCTTCTCTCCCATGATCCTGTGGCACACCTTAGAACCTCTGGCGGCACACCAGTGTGCCGCGGCACACTGATTGAGAAAGGCTGAACTGCTGGCCCCACCCCATACAACTTTTGACAAAGTAGCCAGCTGGAAATGTTTGGGCTGAACTTCAACCAATCAGATACAATAGTGCAGTAGGATGATTCATCCATCTGCACTGTTTAGCCTGGATGGAGAAATCTTTTCGATTTTTGAATGAAAGAAATCTAGTCTTTGGGCAGCTTCAGAGAATGTCAACTTTCTAAAATCTTTGAAGAGAGACATCCTTTTGTTGACTTCTGAAGCATTAAAACATGAAAGATGCTGCACATGCCCAATGTTTTATTAACCATAGAATTAAAATTTTTGGCTCCTTACCCATTCTTGCCCATAACTGTCCACTACGTCATTGTTAGTTTTGTCCTCCCAGGGAACTCGAAGATTAATAGTGATTGCAGGAAGGAATCCCTGCTGAGCCAATATGGTAAAATAATTCACAAATCCAGCGTACGTTTCCATTGCAGCTGTAATTGAAGAGGAGCGAGTTATAAGTTATTGAGCGTGGTTGCAGACAAAACATTCTAGGATTCTATTTCAGGTTTTTGGGCTGATACAATCCTTATAACATGCATGTATTATATGACAAATACAAAGAGGTAAACATACATTGGCTGTGGTGGTGGCAGTGTTTGGATCAGAATAGGTTATCCTACGCTATGGATGAGGTTAGAGTTACGCAAAGGTCCCAACGTTTACGGAATTTAAGAGGGCGGTTTCTCTTCCCATACATAACTTTTCATATAGATCTTTTTGATTGTTTATTTCCACTTAGCTATGATAGGAGAATATTGGTTCATCCATGTAATGGGTTTTATGTTTTTTTCTGAGGAAGTTGCAATAAAGTAGGGTAGAAGCACAGAAGTGACAGAGGTGCCCAGTGTAGTAGGCCATAGTTAGGGTTGGGAACCCTGTAGTGAAGAATAGACAGTCACTAGAGGTCTCCAGAGTAGTGAGTGGAATGTACCATAGAGAGTAAGTAGGTGCTAGCCCTGCCTTTGCCAGTGTGGGGCATCTTGGGTTAAAGGGCTCTGTAAGAATAGGCTGGCCAGAGTCCGTCTGAGGAGTTGGTAATGGGAAATGGTAGAAGGACTAAGGCAAGCAAAGATGTAGTCTTTGAGGCTCTAGTTTCTGGGAGCTTCCACTTAGAGGGGAAAGCAAGTAAGGAAAAGTGCAGGACTAATGGGACTATGCCCATCCTCTTTTGCTTGGGAAGGCATTGGCTTTCTGCAACTCCCCTCTTATCTCTGCTTCTTTCTATTCTAAGTATGCAACTAAGGAATGTGCCATCACCTATCTGAGATAACGGAAATTCTGTATATGTGCAATTCAACTGTGTTTCAGATGGAAACTTCTCCTAGAAAAGAATAGGTGCTGGGTGAGGCACCTATTGGGATCCATTGCCACGAGGCCTAGGGACAGTGTCGATTGGGTTACCTGGTAGTGCTGGTTAGTCCAGGCTGGGGGTTTCCCTGGGGGTGACTCTGTATTGGCACCAAGGGGAGAATCCCAAGCCAATAGCATCTCAGGGAACCAGACTATGCTGGGCTGTAATAGGTTGAGAAGTGTGTGTGTGTTCTCCCTCACCACATGGCTATACATGTGGAGGATAGGTTGACCAGTACAGGGCTAGACTGCAGGGAAAAAATAGGTCTAATGAGTAATATACATTAGAATCAACCTGTTATTAGCCACGGATGAAACCAACATGTGGGATGAGCAAATATCATTCTATTCCTCTGTATATGTATTTTAGGGTGGGTCATTTAGCCATACGAGCCAGTAGGATTTTATCCAGCTTAGCGTGTAGCAAGTGGGAATAGAGAGTGTAAATTACCCCTTTGGGACCTTGTGGCTTCTTTCAGGATTTTGTTAATTACTTTGGTCACTTATGGGCCACTTGCAACTTCCAGGATTGATATTTACAATACGTACATTACATATATATGTATATATTAGACATTGGTCTCATTACTTTTTTTTTTTGTTTTTTTTTTTTTGGGGGGGGGGGGGTCTTACCTATGTGGAAATAGGAATAGCAAAGCAACTGCATGTTCACCAGTCGATCTTTATGAGGGTTTCGTGGTTTTCTTAACATAATGTCATTTTCTGCCTTTTCATAAGCCAGGGCAATGGATGGGATCTGAGGAAATTTGAGTAAAGTTGTAACATTAAAGAAAGAACACCCCATATTCATCCTTTGTATGTCCACTGTTTTTCTGTCCTATACTTACAATGTCAGTGCCCAATTCAATGAAAAGAATGGTGATGGTTCCAATAGGCAGCGGGCAACTGATAATCACATAGACCATAAAGGGGATCATCTCAGGAATGTTCTTAGTCACTGTATAGGCAATTGACTTCTTCAAGTTGTCGAATATCAAGCGCCCTGTAGAAAAAAGATCAAATTATGAAAAGTTTACCAGATGCATGTCTTTTTTTATTGTAATTCTATGAGAGTGGTAATCAGGATTACAACCACAAGGGCTGTCGTCATGGACTGAATTTTATTGGAATTAGAAAGATTTTAGCATTCTGGATTATTTTTGTATGACCTTCTGTTATTATTAAACCCTTATCTTACCTTCTTCTACACCAGTCACAATTGAAGCAAAGTTATCATCCAGCAAAATCATGTCTGCAGTGTGCTTGGCAGCGTCTGATCCAGCAATGCCCATGGCAATACCAATATCTGCTTTTTTCAATGCTGGGGAGTCATTTACTCCATCTCCAGTAACAGCTACAATATTGCCCTAAAGATGATAGAAAACACTACTTAAATAGTGCTTTACATATTCTATTACATCACTCAATATAATACTCAAGATAAAACAGGAAGTGTGCATGCAGTGGCTGATATCCAACTTACTAGTCTCTGACATCCCTCAACAATGATAAGCTTCTGCTGTGGTGATGTCCGTGCAAATACAATTTCTTGGTGATGTTGTAAGATGTCGTCCAGCTCATCAGAAGACATTTCAAGTAGTTCTCCACCATTTACCACAGCTGCCTGAGCATCTCTGCAAGTTGCAATAGTGTTAGAGGTTTGTTGGGGAAAGTAAAATTAGGGAAAAAATTGGTTTTAAAGCATTATTAAGATATACACACCGTGGATTAACTCTTTCAATCGGGATTCCAAGCCTTTGCGCAATGTCCGATACAGTTTCGTTGTTATTTGAAATAATGCCTACACTTTTCGCAATGGCTTTTGCAGTAATTGGATGGTCACCAGTCACCATAATAACCTGTTAGGGACACATCATAGAATTTTTTTACAGATATGTTACGAGAAAATTCCTGAAAAAAGCTTTAAAGGTCATCAGTATTCTGAAAGCGCTGAATTATGAGAAATGTGGCAATTGTCAGATGTTTAATTCTATTCAGAAATTTCAGATGATGTGTCAATACCTTAATTCCAGAACTGCGGCACTTCATGACGGCATCAGGAACGGTGGCACGAGGTGGGTCAATCATAGAAATGAGGCCAATAAAGCACAGATCATTTAGTGGGAAGTTTCCACTTTCTGCATCAAATGGATATCCGGGTCCATACTCTGAGGAGGGAAGAAGTAACTGACAGAACCCTGTGAAAGAGTAAGAAATAGCCTTTAAAGAATTTCATGTTTTAGCAGATACACATAAAAAACGTAAACAGTCCACTAAAAATCTGTAGGGATTAGAATATCTCTCAAAGAAATTAACCAAAATCCATGATGATTTGGGCTTGTGGGCTTACCAAGAACTCTTTCTCCTAGACTTCCAAGATTCATATATGCTTCCTGAAAATAGTCTTTCATTTCATCATCCAGTGGCAATTCTTGTCCTCCAATCATGATATATTTACATCTGTCCAAGATGCGCTCCGGGGCACCTTTCATCACCAGCAAGTAGCCTTTCTCAGCAGGATCTTCTGGGATGTGGATAGAGACCTATATGATGGGGGAAAAAAAAGTAATCAGATTGAATATTTGGACTAAAGAGCAGTTCAAATTTAGTGGTAAGGAATGAGAAGTGGTGAAAAGAAGTGATGAGGAGTGCTGAGAAGTGGTGAAAGTCCAAGAAATAATGAGAATTAATAATGACAGATGAGGGAATGATTAGGGATGAAGGAATGACAAAGACAGAGTGATGGGATTATGACTAGGAATAAGCTGAGGGTTCCCATGTTGGGACTGGATTTTGCTTGTTTAGAGATTAAAAAAACAGCCTAACTAAATTGGTGTCTGGATGAGCCAAACCTTCAGCTTCAGCAGAAAGAGATACCTTTAGCAACAGTATTATCACTGCTAAATGTGAAAACTTCCCCACAGGCTTGTTGTCAGGAAGCTGGTAGCTGCTAGCATCCTAACAACCTATGAGTCAACCCCTGCCTGGCCCAATTATCAGATAGACTTGAGATTTCCAGCTGAAAAGTGGTTGTAAACAAAGGGATGAGATTAGTGTAAGAGTCGGTTCACACTAAGGCGACACAACTCCTTACTACTTCGGGGGCGACTTGTGCATTACCATGCACCACGACTTCGGAGAGACTTGCAGGGACTTCACATAATGGAAGTCTATGCAAGTCGCTCCGAGGTTGCCCCGAAATAGTACAGGACCCTTTTTCTAAGTCGGAGCGACTTGTGTCGCTCCTATTAGAACGGGTCCTGTATCGGTCAATGGACCGCGAGGGAGCGCGACTTGTCAGGCTGACAAGTCCCCTGTCTAGTCGCGCTAGTGTGGACCGGCTCTAAAAAAAGGATGGGGTCTCCAATATTTGCACAAGACCCTTCAGGGAATATTGCATTTTTAAAGTTTCAGTTTAGGCTTTATTAAAATTGATGCTCCCAGCTTAATGGAATTTTTTTTTTTTTGCTTTGGTACATGTTCTCCAGGGCAGTCCCTCCCCACGTGCCATTTAATGTACTGATTTCTAAATTTTGCTCCCATTGGTTTCAGTGGAGTTCAGCATTCAAATTACCCCAAATCTGAACCCGAGGCATTTGTCTCAACACTAATCAAGAGGAAGCATGTTTGGACAGCAGAATAATCACTTACTTGGTACTTATTGCTTGAGTTGAAAGGAATTTCGAACACTTTTTCATTTCTTTGCCTAATTTGCACCACATTCTCATAGATCTGCTCAGTAAATTTCAACAACGCTGCTTCTGAGGCATCTCCGTTGACTATTCTCTGAATGGGAAAGTTGAAAGTAAATTAGCCTTCTTTAAACTAAACGGGGATTTACTAAAACTGATGCACACTTAATATGGTGCAACTGTGCATAGTAACCAATCAACTTGTTTTAGGTAGTACAATTACAATGAACTGGAAGTGCAAATTTTTATAATCACATTACAAATAACCAGAAATTTGTAAATGCTATGTTTGAACATGTTCCGTGTATAGTGCTACTCATACTTACTTTGCTGATGGGAACCTCCTCTTGACCTCCAATGAATTCTGCTCTATTGCAAAGGGTGGCGATTCTACCTAATGCAGACCAGGTGGGTGAACTCTGATCAAACATTTCACCTGGAGAAATAAATAGTTAAGATCAGTTACACATTTGACATATTCATGTGTATCTAAACATAACATGTATTATGTGAAGTATATTTTCTGCGTAGTGACCAAGTGTCTGAAAAAGTGTCTGAAAGCATAAGGTATAAAAATTAGACAAGTTGAGTTTTTGCTGATAGCAATACCAGTAATACTAGTGTTGTTTAAAAGTGGAAATGGGGGGCTTACCTGTCAAATCCTCACTGGTATCCGCATTGTGAATGCATTTATCAAACCACATATGTGCCACAGTCATACGGTTCTGTGTCAGAGTGCCAGTCTTGTCGGAGCAGATGACCGAAGTAGATCCAAGTGTCTCCACAGCCTCTAGGTTCTTAACTAAACAATTTTTCTTTGCCATACGTACTGCAGTAAGTGAGAGGCAAACCTAAAGGGAAGGGCAATAAGGGTTATCACAAAAATTGCAATGTGTGATCATCAAGTATCTGTTATGTGTATGGTAGGTGTAAGCAATACTCATACTTACAGTGACTGTGCACAGTAGACCTTCTGGTACATAGGCTACTACAATGCCGATGCAGAATATAACAGCATTGAGAGCACTGTAACCCATAGCCATTGAAATTATAAAGAAAATTCCTCCAACAAACAATGCAAGAGCACTAATTATGTGGACAAAGTGCTCAATCTCTAGAGCTATAGGTGTCTTCTGATTTCCAACTTGTGAGGCCAGGGAAGCAATACGTCCAATCACTGTACGGTCCCCTGTGTTTATAACCATTCCACATGCTGCACCTGTAGATGAAAATCAATTTCTTAGAACCTGTTTAATTATATAGTTTGACCACCTAAATGCTACCTGTAAGTGCTGACATTGAGTTATTGTAATGCTACCTGTAAGTGCTGACATTGAGTTATTGTAATGCTACCTGTAAGTGCTGGCATTGAGTTATTGTAATGCTACCTGTTAGTGCTGGCATTGAGTTATTGTAATGCTACCTGTAAGTGGTGACACTGAGTTATTGTACTGCTACCTGTAAATGCTGACATTGAGTTATTGTAAAAAAATTGGAATTATAAACTGAATTGTATGTGTTTGTCACAAAAGTCAGGTTTGTATAGAAGCCTACAGCTTACCTTCCAAACAGGTGGTAGAGTAAAACCCAAGGTTCTTGGTCTCTAGGGGATTCTCATGTGTGCAATCCACACCCCGAGGTTGTGCTTCTGACTCACCGGTCAGAGACGAGTTGTCAACCTGTGTAGCAAGAATACCATATTACTTTGGTTGCTTTATGGTTGTTTTACTTGGTTCATATTGCAAACCAAGAAGCCATACATTTCCCGATCATTGTGAAAGTTTCCCAACTTCTCACCTTGCAGCCTTGGCATTCCAGTAGGCGTAAATCAGCCGGGATTTTGTCTCCTCCTTTTATAAAAACGATATCACCTACAACAAGTTTCTCCGCTATTATTTCTACACGCTTTCCATCCCGAAGAATCACCGCTTGCTAGATTGACAGAGATGCAGGTTAAGAACCAATCTCACCTCAATGTATCATTAGTTAATTTTAGAAATCAGTTTACTAAACGAGTGGTCTTTCATACCTGAGGAACCATATCTTTAAAGCCGGCCATAATGTTTGTACTTTTGGCTTCTTGGTAATACGCAAAGAGGGCGGTCAGCACTACAACTCCAATAAGAATAATAGCCAACCAGAGCTGGAAACACAGAAAGTTTATGATTTAGCGAGGAAATATCAAAAACAAGAGGCATAAAAAAATCTTACATTTACAGGTATACTTACATTGTCTTTAGAAACAGTGGGATCCTGTGCAACTTGTAGACCATAAGCAAGGAAACACAAAGCACTTGCAATCCAAAACACAATGGAAAATCCACCAGCCATAAGCAACAGAAATTTTACAATTTCAGGGGTTCCTTTTGGAGGAGAAAGTTTGTTAGGTCCATCCCGGACAAGAAGCTCCTCAGCTGCGGCAGTGCTTAGGCCCTACAACAAACCACAAACATATGTATCAAAATAAAAAAAAATAAAAAAAACAATCATCGGAACAATTAAAGATTAATTTTGAATGTGGAAGCCTGTGATATATTGAAAGTATATAGTACCAGCATCCCCGTTGGCATATATTGTATATTGGGGAATACCCAAGACCAACCTCCCAAAATGGTCAATGGGGGGAAGGGGGAAAAGAAAGAGGGAGAGGGATAAGGAAGGATATTAGGTGGGACTTTCAAGGTACTGTAGTCATACGTCACAAACATTCCCCTCCCCCCCTCCTCTCCCCCCTTTCCCTCCCCATCCCCCTTCCTCTCCCATTTCTCATGCTGTTTTTTCTCCCTTCTTTTCTTGGTTCTTCTTGCCTACATGGGCTCTGGGGATGGTTGTGACTATACATCCCTTTTGCATGTCTAGGTCACTATCTGGGGCTCTTCCTACCCCTTCCCCTATCATGGGAAGTGGGTCTAAATTTACCTAATACCATACCAAACGATATAAAACATGCTCTTTATAATCGGTTCTAATATAGTGTCTCCCATGCCCGCCGGTGAGAGGATTTTGGTGGCCGTGTCTGCTTTATGTGATTCACCTTGGCTCTGAACATTGGGTAAGGTGGCTCCTCCCATACCCTTTTATACACATTATATTATATTCATATTATGTGACTATTAATTGTCTATTTGTTGTCCTCATTAGATTAAAGCATAAATGTGTACAGTATCCTCCTGAAGAAGTGGTCCTACCATGAAACATGTCGAGGTTTACACATTTGGAAGTTTGAGAATCCATAACAGGATTGCCTAAACTCATATTGTGTTTATACATATTGTTCAGACTATATGTAAACACTTTTTGTGCCTACATATGTTGTTATATGTTGCTATTTGGTTTTAAACTATGTCTTTGAAATAAAAAATTTTCGATTTTATTACTGTTTATGACTTATGACTACAGTACCCACCTAATATCCTTCCTTATCCCTTATCCCCCTTTCTTTTCCCCCTTCCCCCCATTGACCATTTTGGGAGGTTGGTCTTGGGTATTCCCCAATATACAATAAAGATTCATTTTGTTGGTTGGCATGAATTATTGCCCCTAGCTAACAAAAACACACACATTGCTTAGTTACAGGTCTGTGACCTCTCAAAACCCAGTTGCTTATCATTACTAATTTGACAACTAAAATTGTGTTTTTGGAAGTACCCTGAGGATCAGAAAACTGAATTACACTGAAAGATACACTGAAAAAAAAACAATTTGTTTCTCCTTTAGGCTTACCTCCTTAATGTTCACGGAGTATTTCCTCTCCAGCTCCTCTACACTTAAACTGTGGTCCGTCTAAAACAAAAATTAGAGTTATTTCAACAACATGTCATCATATCATTTTAGTCTGTTTCTCAGAGCTAATCATTAGAACTTCAAAAAAATCAAGGGAATTTACTGTTTTTTTTTAGATCAACAAACTTATACTTCCCTACATATCAATACTCAATTGTTTTTTAGAATGACTTTACGTTAATTTGTTTAAAGCCAGTGAAAAAAGTTAATTAGGCTGTCATAGATTTGGGAAATCTCTGACATTGATTTACTAAAACTGGAAAGTGCAAAATCTGGCGCAGCTCTGCATAGGAACCAAGCAATTCCAGGTTTTATTGTCCAAGGCTATTTGGACAAGCTGAAGTTAGAAGCTGATTGGCTACCATGCACAGCTACACCAGATTTTGAACTCTCCAGTTTTAGTAAATCAACATAGGGTGATTCTGTTGAAGTTTAATCATGTGTCACTCGGTAGTTAACTTGGGATTTTTTTTTCTAAAAGGGGCCCCCTACAGGTTAATGCCATAATGTGCTAGTAGGCACCACACATTAGCACATAATGATAGACGTACCTTAAAAACCAAGCCCTCCAGCAGCACGCTGCCACTGCTGCCGATGGCTTCCATCTTCACCTGGTCTTCCTTCCGGGTTCCACTTGAATGGCCACTCCCATGCAGCATGGTGCTCTGAATGCCATGAAACACTCCGTGTGCCCTGAATGTAGCGCATCACTATGCATGTGTGTCTGTGAAATCATTGGCTATTGCCAATGTAAATATCTCCTAACATATGCACATTCAGGAGATATTCCTTGTACCGACAGGTAAGCCTTGTTGTAAGCTTACCTATAGGTACAAGTTTAAAAAAAGAGTTTACTACTGCTTAACCACTTACCGCAAATCGATGTAGACCTACGTCGGCTGAAATAAGTGGTTGTACCGGGGTGATGCCTGCTGCTAGAGGCATCATCCCATTATCAATTTTTTAGAGCCGGCGGTCGGCTTTCCGGCGGTAATGACCGTTGCGGCTTGGGAGCCACTCGATTGTTACCCCAGCGAGCAGGAGGGGACGCCCCCCCTACTGCCTCCTTCCGCGGCTCAGCCCGGGTTTCCCGTCCCTCCGGGAGACCCGAGCAACCAGCTGGCACGTCCACCGGCTGGCTGGAGACCTGATCAAAGCCGGATGTGGCTTAGATTGGGTCTCCGATGACGTAACCCGGAGGTGGCGTCCATGACGCCACCTCCGGGTTACTCGGTTGCTAAAGGCGCCAAATTTAAAAAGTGACAGTATTCAAAAATGCTGTTTTTGGCATTGTGAATACATTGAAATGCAGTGGAGGGGTTTGGGGTCTTTTAGACCCCCGATCCCTCCATAAAGAGTACCCTGTCACTGCCTGTTGCTGTCACAAGGGATGTTTACATTGCTTGTGACAGCAATAAAAGTGATCAGATTTTTTTTTTTTTAAAACCTATGATAAAATTTAAAAAAATAAATAAAATAAATTCGAAAAAAAAAAAAAAAAATTTAACCTCCCCCGTCGCCGTGAGCTCGCGCACGAAAGAAAATGTATACGAAAGTCGTGCCCGCAAACGAAATCGCTGTTCAAACCACACATGTAAGGTATCACCACGATCGACAGAGCGAGAGCAATAATTAAAAAAAAAAAGAGCTACTTTGTAACTCTAAACTGGTAACCATTAAAATTTTTTAAAGCATCGCC
>NC_138779.1:185893244-185973244 GCF_965119305.1 Pelophylax lessonae
AGAGTTGGGGTCTGCAGATGCCAGGGTGCCTTGCCATGGCCTGCAGCTTACGCATGTATTTGCAAATGTGTGCAACTAAACCCCTGTTTTTAACGCATACTGTTAGACAGGTTCATTTGGTTGGTCACTGGCTTGTTGGTAAGTAGTGACTGGAAATCCCCTTGCTTTTTTGATCTCTTATTTTTATACTAGTTATGGTGGTGATCAGCGACTTATTGTGGTGGACAATCAGACACTAACTGACATTTTTGACACATTGCGAGAACCATTAACACAGTGATCGGTGCTAAAAATATGCACTGTCACTGTACTAATGACACTGGCTGGGAAGGGGTTAAACATCTAGGGCACCAGAAGGGTTTAATGCGTGCCTAGCCAGTGCTTGTGTGTACTATGTGTGCTGCTTTTACTAAGGGAAGAGATGGATTTAGGTCCATTCCTACTCCCTGTGAGAATGGAACTCCGGTCTGAGTCTCTGCCCGACGATCAGCAGGTGCCAGCGGACATTGAGTGCCTGGCAACCGCAGATCAGCTTTTGCTGTAAATAATCACAGCAGAAATGGTGTGCCCCCTGCAGGAGGAAGAGCAGGATCACATATATATATCATACTTGCCAACTGTCCCATTTTTGCCGGGACAGTCCTGGCAAATAGGAGCCTGTCCCAGATCATTTACATTGTCCCTGGAAGCGCCTGTTAATCCGGCTGCTTGTAAATGTTACACAGAAGTAGTGCAGCTGAATGGGAGAATTATTCCAACTCAGCTACTTTGGCCTTAAGTTGGAAATTCCCTTTTTAATTCCCTGTAATTCTCTCTATATTGAGTAGACCCTATAATCTGATCATAAGTAGGCAGAGATTAATTATGCAGAGTGGGTGGAGCTTCGGGGAAGTGGGTGTGGTAAGTAATTGATAGCTGTGCTGCAAAGTGTCCCTGGAAATGTATTTCATATGTTGGCAACTATGATATATATGTGTATATATATATATTTATATACTGTACGTGATCCCTTGCAGAGCTGCAGCCCTGTAGCAGTAAAACTGCTACGCGGTTAAACAAGCCCTCATTTATCTCTGTATATGTACGCATTGTGGAGAAATGTATTTTTGTTTCCACCCTCTAACTACCACTTTTGCTCGGTCTGTTAAAATAAGTTGAAAAATTACAGGCTTACTGGCAGGATCACCAGGTAAAAATAAAGGCAAAATAAAAACTAAAAAAACTAAAAAAAAGAAAACTAATTTAGTCGCCATAGCTGCAATATTATACATTTTTGCTTATGGATTTTGGAACCCCTAAATGCTTTACCATAGTCCAGCCCCATAATATCAAGTTAAACTTGCCTCTTTTTTCTATTATAAGGTTAATTTTGGCTGCAAAGTTTAATTCAGTTTAGAACTTGTTTAACTTGTTTTGTTCCTACAGTTCTACATTTCAATGAATGAAGGACATTAAAGAGAAACTGTCGTCTACAAAAGAACATATACATGAAAACACACATTGCATAATACATAATTTATCATTGCATATGTATATATATATATATATATATATATCAGAAAAGTGTGTTAGTGAAAATGTGTGTATGTGTGTATATATATATATATATATATATATATATATATATATATATATATATATATATTATAGAATATAATATATATAATATATAATATATATATATATATATATTTATATACAGTATATACAAACAGATGTGAAAATAGATGCAAAGATATAGGCAGCAAACATTAAATATAAATCCTGCTGCCTTTAAATTGATCCTATGGGTTGGTCATTTTTTTTTTTTTTTTTTTTTGATGAACCAAATTTAGAGTTTTTTTTTTATTTCCCCAAATTTCAGCAAAATTTGAAAGATTTATGGAAAATTTTGCAATTTTGATAAAATATGTTGGAACTACTAGGAAAAGCGAAACAAAATTATTTTTGTGGCTGTCAATTGTATTTGGTTTAAACTGGCTCCAGAGTGCAAAGCTATACCCTTTAATGCCAAAAAATTGCCAATAATTAGCTTCTTTTTTTTACATTTTTTTCACAATGGAAAAAATGGACAAAATAAAAGTAAAATGAAAATGAATCGCAACAGTACACAAATAACAATCAAATTCAAAAAGGGGAAAATATATATAAAAAGAACACAGATTAAATAAACTGCACTACTCTTAATAATCTCCCAAAAAAAAAAAAAAAAAATCGTGTCAAATGTGTTGAAACTAATGGGAAAAGTGAAATAAAATGTTTTTTGCCAGTTGTTAATTGTATTTGGTTTAAACTGGCTCCAGAGGGCTAAAAAAATTGCCTTTTAAGCCCAAAAATTGCCCATCATTAGCTTCTTTTTTTTAAAAAAAATTTTCACAATGGAAAAAAATGGACAAAAAAAAAGTAAAATGAAAATTAAATGCAACAATACACAAGTAACAATCAAATGCACAAAAAAAAAGGGGGAAATAAAATAAAATAAAAATAACACTGATTAAAATAACCACACTACTCTAAGTAATCCTTCAAAAAAAATAAAAAAAAATCTGGTCAAATGTGTTAGGACTAAAGGCTTCTTTCACACGGTCCGCCTTCGTAGGCGATCGATACACAGATCCCCGCTGAGCAGGCAGGTGACAGCTCTCTCTCCGCTCTGTGTGCGGAGAGGGAGGTGTCAGAGCCCCATGCATCTCTATGGGGGAATCGGATGAGAGCGGACCGCCTGTCCGCTCTCATCCGATCGCATCCGATCCGATCCCCTGGATGGATAGAAAATATGGTTTCCATCCGTCCGGATTTTACGGACAGGATCGGATGCGGATGGCAGCGGGTGTCAGCGGAAATGTCTCCACTTACATCCGCTGCCCCATAGGGATGCATGGAGGATCCGATCAGATCCGCCTAAAAAACTGACAGGCGGATCTGATCGGATCGCTCGTGTGAAAGGACTCTAATGGGAAAAGCGAAAAAAAGTGTTTTTTTGCTGGTTTTTAATTGTATTTGGTTCGAACTGGCTCCAAATGAATGAAAAATGAATCTCTTTTTGTGGCTAAAATATAGCCCATCAATTAGCTTTCTTTATAAATTTTTTTTCACAATGAAAAAAATAGACGTAAAAAAAGTAAAAAAAATAAAATGAAAACTTAAACACAGCAGTAATGATCAAATACACACACAAAAGGAAAAAATATACTATTAAATAAATCAAGCTACCCTAAATATTATTTCTAGAAAAAAAAAAAAACACAAACAAAAATTTCCTAAGCAGTCTAATTGCCAATAATTTCACTGTGAAAATGATCTCACAAAAATCCATTCACTCATCCCTGTTTATGAGTACAGTAAAACCTTGGATTCAGAGTAACTTGGTTTGAAAGAGTTTTGCAAGACAAGCAAAATTTTTTTTTAGAAATTTTGACTTGATAAACATGCGATGTCTTGATATACGAGTTGCGTCACGTCACAACTTTATAAAAGAGAAGAGAGGTGCCTATAAGTGTAGCAATATGGTTACAGTTAATGAAGGTTCAACATTTAGCAACTGATTAAAAGTGGCAGAAGTAAGAAAACAGGCATCCGGGGTAAAGCTGTCCACATAGTCCTTCCTCCTCACTGCCATCAACGTCATCCCTTCCACGAGCGCTTCAAGCTTACCTTTCAGATCGCTCTACTGCAGGGTAGTCTTCCCTGTCATAAGTGTCGGTGAGAGCCGGCAGTGAGGAAGAAGGTTTATGTGGACAGCTTTTCCCCGGAATCCTGTATTCTTAGCCTCTTTTATTGATCAACCATGTGAGTTGCTAAATGTTGCTTGGAAGAAAAAAGAGACAGAGGGGATATGATAGAAACTTTTAAATACATAAAGGGAATCAACTCGGTAAAGGAGGAGAGCATATTTAAAAGAAGAAAAACTACCACAAGAGGACACAGTTTTAAATTAGAGGGGCAAAGGTTTAAAAGTAATATGAGGAAGTATTACTTTACTGAGAGAGTAGTGGATGCATGGAATAACCTTCCTGCAGAAGTGGTAGCTGCAAATACAGTGAAGGAGTTTAAGCATGCATGGGATAGGCATAAGGCTATCCTTCATATAAGATAGGGCCAGGGACTATTCATAGGATTCAGATATATTGGGCAGACTAGATGGGCCAAATGGTTCTTATCTGCCGACACATTCTATGTTTCTATGTTCATTAAATGTAACCATATTGCTACACTTAGAAGCGCCTCTCTTTTCTTTTATTCTCTGTGGCTCCTGCTGGATTTTGCTTCTAATCCTCTTGTGGAGGCTGCCATTTGTGGATGGACATTTAATGGTTACACAACCTATCGCAATGCTATAATCTTTTTATGTGGACTATAAACTGAAGGACTTATCAATAAATGGTTGTGGAACGAATCATCTGACTTTTCATTTTTTCTTATGGGGAAATTGGCTTTGATATAAGAGTGCTTTGGGTTACAAGCATGTTTCCAAAAATGAATTACGCTTGCAATCCAAGGTTTTACTGTATTTGCAAAATCAAATTAAAAGCAATGAGCTAAGCTAACAAATCTGTATTTACTCTTCCATAGTAGTAATATTATATATAATAATAATGTGCACAATCTGTGATACTCTTTATTATCCAACATCTAACTAATAAGAGTTTTCATGCAAAAAGTGTAGCAAATCCTCTTACCTGGGAAGACATGCTGGCAGGCTGGGAAGGGTCTGAAGGTTGCAGGCAGCAGAAATGTTCAATGGATGTGCAACCGCTGAATGAGAAGACAGCAGCAGAACAGGAAAGATCACTTCTTCCTCGCTGTTACCTCCTTAAGGATGCCATAGTCTGGAAGGACCAGATTCTGAAATTATATACTGTCTGGCCCCTCCCCTTGTCTCCAGCTCCGCCTCAAGGAAGAGCATTCGGTACACCTATGATCAAGCTGTACCAGGTTTTTTCCAGCTAAACCAGTATGTTCTTCTTGAAATGCACTCTGTACAGATGCTTTCCATGCTTCTTCACTCATGGCACATAGAGTATGATATGTTGCCTATACTGCACACTATAGGACCCAACACTGGAAATTGTATTTTTACAAAGGGTACAAAGAAAATTGTGAGTTGGTCCTTTAGGGTTCATTCACACTAGCTGGGTTTGGCAACATTTCCCAGCACAGTCCCAACACAAGAACAAGGCAAATTAACCACTTTACCACCGGAGGATTTTGCTGTCTTAACGTCTGGGTCACATTTTGGGATTCGGCGCTGTGCGACTTTAACTGACAATTGCGCGGTCGTGCGACGCCATACCCAAACGAAATTTACGTCCTTTTTTTCCCACAAACAGAGCTTTCTTTTGGTGGTATTTGATCACCTCTGCAATTTTTACTTTTTGCGCTATAAACAAAAAAAGAGCGTAAATTTTGAAAAAATAACAATATTTTTCACATTTTTTTATATGAAATTCCCCCCAAAAAAATGTAAAAATTTAAAATTTTTTAAAATTTTTGGCCAATTTGTTTTCTGCTACCTATGTTTGGTAAGAAAATTCACAATAAGCGTATTTTGATTGGTTTGCGCAAAAGTTATTGCGTTTACTAACAAAGGGAAAGATTTCTGTCATTTTTGGTGTTTTTTTTTTAACGCGTAATGGCGGCGATCTGCGATTTTTTTT
Source organism: Pelophylax lessonae (assembly GCF_965119305.1). Lineage (NCBI taxonomy): Eukaryota > Metazoa > Chordata > Amphibia > Anura > Ranidae > Pelophylax > Pelophylax lessonae. The sequence goes on from NC_138779.1 coordinate 185,898,902, forward strand.
GCGGGACTGCGACATTGCGGCGGACAGATCGGACCCTTGACTGACATTTTTGACACTTTTGGGGGTACCAGTGACATTACTACAGTAATCAGTGCTATATATATGCACTGTTACTGTAAAAATGACACTGGCAGGGAAGGGGTTAATTTTTATTGGAGAGGGAGGGGTTAATGTATGCCTGGTGCTTACTGACCTGTGTGGGGGGAAGTGACTGAGTGACACAGGGACAGATCCAGGGTTCAGCTGTGCTGAACCCTGCAATCTGACCCTGCCTGTCACTTAGGAGATCCCCGACGATCGGGGAAGAGCAGCGGCGATCGCCGCTGCTCCTCCCCTGGCCCGACTCCTGCTGTGACTGAATACAGTGGGAGCGAGCCTCCGGCGGCGCGCGCGCCGCCGAGAAAGGGGAGTGTCTGACGATGTAGTACTACGTCGTCAGACAATAACGAGCCACTTTGCCGCAGTAGTACTACGGTACTCAGACGGCAAGTGGTTAAGCCCTTAACTTCTTGCCGACATCCCCCCCCCCCCCCCAAAGAAGATTTACTGCTACAGGGCGGCCACGCTGTGAAGGATCATGTATACACTATATTACCAAAAGTATTGGGACGCCTTCCTTTACACGCACATGAACTTTAATCGCATCCCAGTCTTAGTCCGTAGGGTTCAATATTGAGTCGGCTCACCCTTTGCAGCTATAACAGCTTCAACTCTTCTGGGAAGGCTGTCCACAAGGTTTAGGAGTGTGTCTATGGGAATGTTTGACCATTCTTCCAGAAGCGCATTTGTGAGGTCAGGCACTGATGTTGGACGAGAAGGCCTGGCTCGCTGTCTCTGCTCTAATTCATCCCAAAGGTGTTCTTTCGGGTTGGGGTCAGGATTCTGTGCAGGCCAGTCAAGTTTCCCCACCCCAAACTTGCTTATCCGTGTTTTTGTTGGTCCTTGCTTTGTGCACTGGTCAAAATAATTTGGTGGAGGAGGGATTATGATGTGGGGTTATTTTTTAGGGGTTGGGCTTGGCACCTTAGTTCCAGTGAAGGGAACTCTTAAGGCATCAGCGTATCAAGACATTTTGGACAATTTCATGCTCCCAGCTTTGTGGGAACAGTTTGGGGATGGTCCCATCCTGTTCCAACATAACTGAGCACCCATGCACAAAGCAAGGTCCATAAAGACATGGATGAGCAAGTTTGGGGTGGAGGAATTTGACTGGCCTGCACACAGCCCTGACCTCAACCTGATAGAACACCTTTGAGATGAATTAGGGCGGAGACTATGAGCCAGGCCTTCTCGTCCACATCAGTGCCTGACCTCACAAATGCGCTTCTGGAAGAATAATCAAACATTCCCATAGACACACTCCTAAACCTTGTGGACAGCCTTCCCAGAAGAGTTGAAGCTGTTATAACTGCAAAGGGTGGGCCAACTCAATATTGAAGCCTACGGACTAAGACTGGGATGCCATTAAATTTTAAGTTCATGTGTGTGTAAAGGCAGGTGTCCCAATACTTTTGGTAATATAGTGTATGTGCTCTGGCTTCTTGCCTACTTTAATAATGGACTACCACTGAATTTATTTGACCACTGCCCTGCATTGGTTAGATAGTTAATGTGCGTGTAAAGGGAGGCATCCCAATAATTTTGGTATTATTGTGTAGATGGATATAATAGATAGGATGGACAGAGATAAGATAGATATATATATATATATAGATAGATAGATAGATAGATAGATAGATAGATAGATAGATAGATAGATAGATAGATAGATAGATAGATAGATAGATAGATAGATAGATAGATAGATAGATAGATAGATAGATAGATACAGTATCTCACAAAAGTGAGTACACCTCTCACATTTTATTATATCTTTTCATGTGATAACACTGAAGAAATGACACTTTGCTACAATGTAAAGTAGTGAGTGTACAGCTTGTATAACAGCGTAAATTTGCTGTCCCCTCAAAATTACTCAACACACAGCCATTAATGTCTAAACCGCTGGCAACAAAAGTGAGTACACCCCTAAGTGAAAATGTCCAAATTGGCCCCAATTAGCTATTTTCCCTCCCCGGTGTCATGTGTCACAGGGTCTCAAGTGTGAATGGGGAGCAGATGTGTTAAATTGAAACTCTCACTCTGTCATACTGGTCACTGGAAGTTCAAAGATCAATATGGCACCCCATGGCAAATAACTCTCTGAGGATCTGAAAATTGTTGCTCTACATAAAGATGGCCTAGGCTATAAGAAGATCGTCAAGACCTTGAAACTGAGCTTCAGCACGGTGGCCAAGACCATACAGTGGTTTAACAGGACAGGTTCCACTCAGAACAGACCTCGCCATGGTTGACCAAAAAAGTTGAGTGCATGTGCTCAGCGTCATATCCAGAGGTTTTTTTTGGGGAAATAGATGTATGAGTGCTGCCTGCATTGCTGCTGAGGTTGAAGGGGGTGGGGGGTCAGCCTGTCAGTGCTCAGACCATACGCCGCACACTGCATCAAATTGGTCTGCATGGCTGTCGTCCCAGAAGGAAGCCTCTTCTGAAGATGATGCACAAGAAAGCCCGCAAACAGTTTGCTGAATACAAGCAGACTAAGGACATGGATTACTGGAACCATGTCCTGTGGTCTGATGAGACCAAGATAAACTTATTTGGTTCAGATGGGGTCCAGCATGTGTGGCGGCAACCAGGTGAGAAGTACAAAGACAAGTGTGTCTTGCCTACAGTCAAGCATGGTGGTGGGAGTGTCATGGTCTGGGGCTGCATGAGTGCTGCCAGCACTGGGGAGCTACAGTTCATTGAGGGAACCATAAATGCCAACATGTACTGTGACATACTGAAGCAGAGCATGATCCCCTCCCTTCGGAGACTGGCCTGCAGGGCAGTATTCCAACATGATAACGACCCCAAACACACCTCTAAGACGACCACTGCCTTGCTAAAGAAGAAGCTGAGGGTAAAGGTGATGGACTGGCCAAGCATGTCTCCCGACCTAAACCTTATTGAGCATCTGTGGGGCATCCTTCAAACGGAAGGAGGAGGAGTGCAAGTTCTCTAACATCCACCAGCTCCGTGATGTCATCATGGAGAAGTGGAAGAGGACTCCAGTGGCAACCTGTGAAGCTCTGGGGAACTCCATTCCCAAGAGGGTTAAGGCAGTGCTGGAAAATAATGGTGGCCACACAAAATATTGACACTTTGGACCCAATTTGGACATTTTCACTTAGGGGTGTACTCACTTTTGTTGCCTGCGGTTTAGACATTAATGGCTGTGTGTTGAGGTATTTTGAGGGGACAGCAAATTTACACTGTTAACCACTTAAGCCCCAGCCCTATTTTGGACACTTGTTGTTAAAATCAGTATTTTTTCCTAGAAAACTACTTAGAACCCCCAAACATTATATATATTTTTTTAGCAAAGACTCTGGAGAATAAAATGTCGATCATTGCATAATTTTTTATCACGTGGTATTTGCGCAGCGGTCTTTAAAACGCCATTTTATTGGGAAAAATTAGGAAAAATCACATTTCACTGCATTTAAAAAATACTAAACAGTAAAGTTAGCCCATTTTTTTGTATATTGTGAAAGATGATGTCACGCCGAGTAAATAAATACCCAACATGTTACGGTTTAAAATTGCGCACCCCCATGGGATGGCGACAAACTACAGTCAATAGAAATCTCAATAGCGACGCTTTAAAATTTTTAACGGTTACCAGTTTAGAGTTAGAGTGTAGCTCTTTTTTTTTAATTATTGCTCACGCTCTGGCGATCGCGGCGATACCTCACATGTGTGGTTTGAACAGCGATTTGATTCGCGGCTCGACTTCCGTATACGTTTTCTTTCGTGCGTGAGCTAACGGTGACGGGGGCAGCTAAATTTTTTTTTTTTCCTATTTGCTTATTTATTTTTTTAACTTTATAACAGGTTTTAAAAAAAAATCTGATCACTTTTATTGCTGTCACAAGCAATGTAAACATCCCTTGTGACACCAATATGCAGTGACAGGTACTCTTTATGGAGGGATCGAGGGTCTAAAAGACCCTCGACCCCTCCACTACACTTTCATGTATGCAAAACGCCAAAAACTGCATTTTTGCATACAGTCGTTTTTAAATCTGCCGCCTTCTGAAGCAGAGTAACCCGGAAGTGACGTCATGGATGCCACCTTAGGGTAACGTCATCGGAGACCCGATCAAAGCCGCTTCCGGCTTAGATCGGAACTCCATCCAGCCGGCGGACATGCCGGCTGTGTGCTCGGGTCTCCCGGTGGGACGGGAGGCCCGGGCAAAGTCACGGAAGGCGGCGGGAGGGGACGTTCCCCCCCCCTCCCGCTCACCCGGGTAACGATCGAGCGGCTCCCGAGCCGCATCGGTCGTTACCGACGGAAAGCCGACCGTCGGCTCTAAACCACAGTACCGGGATGGTGCCTCTAGCTAGAGGCATCACCCCGGTATAACACCGCAAAGTTTGCCGACGTAGCCCTACGTCACTTTGCGGTTATAGAAGCTGTACACTCACTACTTTACATTGTAGCAAAGTGTAATTTCTTCAGTGTTGTCACATGAAAAGATAGAATATTTACAAAAATGTAAGGGGTGTACTCACTTTTGTGAGATACTGTAGATTAGACCTTTTTCATTCAAAGAAAGTTTTTTTTTTTTTTCCAATGATGATATATTTTCTTTTAGACTATGCATGAACTGTACACCGATAAACTGGTTGTCTGCCCTGTAGCCTCAATTAGGGAGAGAGAACAGTACTGGTTTTACAGGTGAGGCAGACTAAAATATCCAAGCTGGTAAACACTGGTTTTGATATAAAGGACAGGAGACCAATGAGAGATTACATGACCAAGAAAGTCCATCACTTAAGTGGGTGGAGAATACCATGAAGAGATAGAGACATCGGGGCTAGAGGTGGGGGACATGTGAGTTCTGAGTAATGCCATTCACATGGAAATGTTCCAGTAAAAAGATGTTTCTCGGTCAGAGGTGTGGGAAGAGGTGATCAATGACACTGAAGAATTACAATGATAATGGTCCATTAAATGCATTCAAAACAGTGAACTGGAATTTGTAATTAGGTGACAGTGGAACCAGTAAGATGTTTTTTTTTTTAAACTGGATACTAACATTTATACGTAAAGTTGATCCAGGGAATATCCATTTGCCTCTCGGGGGATCAGGAAGGAATTATTTCCCCGGCTGTAGCAAATTGGATCATGCTTCGCTGGGTTTTTTAGCCTTCCTCTGGATCAACTGTGGGTATCGGATTGTGTATATGAGTTTGTATGGTTGGGTTTTTATTTTTATTTTTTTCAGGGGCGTAACTACAGGGGTTGCAGGGGTTGCAATCGCTACCGGGCCCCATGCTCCAGGGGGCCCGGTAGCAAACCAGTGGGTGAACTTCCAGGATCGCAAAGGTCACACTTGCGACCGGACCCTGGCATTGCACCACTGTGGGGAGGCCCCAAGATTGCAGGAAGGGGGCCCACTGCAGAACCTGCTGTGGGACCGTAATAAAAGGCCATGCAACGAGTGTAAAGAGCCCCAGGATTAGTGGGAAGAGCCCTGGGCTTGAAGGTAAGGGCCCCCGGCCAGGGGTCTGGGGGGCCCTTCATTGTTTCTTGCATCAGGGCCCTGAAGGTTCTAGTTACGCCTCTGATTTTTTTATTGGTTGAACTAGATGGACTTTTACAACCTGACTAACTATGTAACTTATAGAAATTTATGTACTATAGGGTGTCAGTGATAGTGGCCCATGCTACAGTGAAACTAAAGGAATGTTAACACTAAATTCGCATCGATTATCCAATCATATGTGGATGAAATATGTAGAGGGATAGTTTTTCCACATCATTGGATAATTGGAGTCTTCACGCCTTTTTATTGTGGAAATTCTGTAGTTCTGGACGGGGAGAGGCTGGAAGTTTCTTAGATTGCCGCAATCATTGTGCGGCTATCTTACCCTGAAGTGGGAGTGAGCACCTGGTTTGACAGGTATCCGCTCCCCCCCCTTAACCACTTTAAGACCGGAAGGGTTTGCCCCCTTAATGACCAGGCCCTATTTTGCGATGCGACTGTGTTACTTTAATGGACAATTACGCGATCGTGCAACGATGTGCCCAAATAAAATTGACGTTCTTTTTTTCCCACAAATAGAGCTTTCTTTTGATGGTATTTGATCACCTGTGCGATTTTAATTTTTTGCGCTATAAACAAAAAAATTAGCAACAATTTTGAGAGAAAAAAAAAAACAATATTTTTCACATTCTGCTATATGACATTCTCAAAAAAAATAAATAAACATTTTTTAACATTTTAGGCCAATTTTTCTGCTACATATTTTTGGTAAAACAAAAATTGCAATAAGCTTATTTTGATTGGTTTGCGCAAAAGTTATCGCGTCTACTAACTACGGAAAGATTTACCGTATTATCCGGCGTATAAGACGACTGGGCGTATAAGACGACCCCCCCTAATTTTCATCTACCTGTAATACTTATACTTAGGTTACCTTGGAGATATTATACTCGGCGTATAAGACGACCCCCCATTTTTGGGGGATTTTTTTGAGGTTCAAAAGTAGTCTTATACGCCAAAAAATACAGTATGTCATTTTTACTGTTTTTTTTAATTTTACTAGTAATGGCGGCGATCTGCAAATTTTGCGCGACTGCGACATTGCGGTGGACAGATCGGACCCCTAACTGACATTTTTGACACTTTTGGGGGGGACCAGTGACTTTACTACAGTAATCAGTGCTAAAAATATGCACTGTTACTGTAATAATGACACTGGCAATGAAGGGGGTTAACCCTGTAGGTGATCAAGGGGTTAAATGTAAGCCTAGGGGAGTGATTCTAACTGTGGGGGGGAGTGGCTTGTGAAATGACCATAGAGACATGTGATCCTATATAGAAGGATCACATGGGCTCTATGGTCATTGCAGGGAGAAGGACGGTCGGCTGTTTTTACAACAGTCGACCGTACTTCTCTCTCAGCGGGGAGCGATCACGGGTGTCAGGCAGCAATCGGAGCCGCCTACCCCGTGCATCGGAGTCCCTGCTGCCGAGTGGGGGTGGGAGCGCGCCGGCGGCGGCGCACGCTTACCCCCTAGCTGCAGCCGTGCGACTGATGTAGGTCTACGTCGGTTTGCGCAGGAGAGCCACACTGCCGCAGTAAAAAGGCGGTGGTCGGTCGGGGACAGGTTAAATACTAGCGCAAATATTACATTTTTTTCTTAAATAAAACGTAATGTTTTACATCGAACATCACATCAATCATGAGTTTAGGCTGCCTGAAAATATTTTACTCCTTGAAACTCGGAAGTGCAATTTTAAACAAAAAAATAGTTTTATTCACTGGTATTACATTATGAGAAGCATGCTTATTTTTTGCATGTATGCCCTGGATGTCTAAAAAGCTATAAGTGTCGGTTCACACTTCTGCGTGTGCGGCGATCGCATGTAATATCGGAGCGCACTGCTCCATCATTACATGCGATCGGATGTGCAGTGCGAATTCAGCCATACACTTTGTATGGCTGAATTCGCACTGCCCCCGCACAAAAGTCGCACATGAGGCATTTTTTCAGCCGCATTAGGATCGGATCGCACAGTGGTTCACACTTGTGCAATCCGATCCTGTGCGAACTGTCAGATCGCACTGTGATATGCGATCAAACTGGGGGTGTCGTTAACATTTCATTGACACCCCCTGCGTATCGCATATGGCAGTGTGAACTGCCAGATGTGCGTTTGCGATGCGGGAACAGGCTGCGAATTTGCAGCCTTCCCGCATCGCACAAGTGTGACCCGGCACTAAGTGCCGGTTCACATTTGTGCGATGCGGGAACGCTGCGAATATGCAGCGTGATCCCGCATCGCATCCGCACCTCTGGCATTTCACACTGCCATATGTGATACGCAGGGGGTGTCAATTAAAAGTTAACGACACCCCCAGTTGCGACCGCATATCGCAGTGCGATCTGCAAGTTCGCAAAGAATCGGATCCCACTAGTGTGAACCACCATGCGATCCGATTCTGCTGCGAATAAAAAAAATCCTCATGTGCGAGTTTAGTTCGGATGCGGTGCGAATTCAGCCATACAAAGTGTATGGCTGAAATTCGCACAGCACATGAGATCGCATGTAAGGAAGGAGCAGTGCGCTCCGAATTACATGCGATCTCTGCAATCGCACAAATGTGAACCGGGGCTGAGTCACGGGTCACTGAGGAGGGTCGCAGCAGTTGTTAAAGTTGAAGACCCGGGTGCTGCTTGCTGTGGGGTGATTGCATATCTAGATGGAATTCGTTCCAAATTAAAATTCATACAAAAGAAGACATGCGAATATATGCTTTTCGGATCTCATCTGATACGAATAGAATTTGCATAAGTGTGAACCGGCATTTAGTCTTTGGAATGTTCTTTGATCCAAATTAAATTGCCTAGTTGGTTAAAGCAAAGTTCCAGTTCCCAAGTCAAAATTTTTTTATTACTCCGCTGTAATTTGGTCCACTTTACATGCAACATTTAGATAGTATTTAGATTGTAGTCCTTTTATTTTATGTTTAGAGTAAAAACTAGTTGGATCTCGGAAGCTGGCAGGGTCCATGTCCACTGTGGGCATCTGAAGCCCTCTTGTATCTATTTCCTGGGATTGGGTGCAGCTGGCTACCCAGCATGAACAACCAGATTTCGCACCTGCGCGATAATGCCACCGCGCGGTGCTCCTTCCTCCTGACACCTTGCCATAGCAACTCCTCCCGTTTGTGTCATTTCCGGTCGGGAAATAGCGCAAGATTTCAGTATCAGGCAACTCCCACGGTCTCCTGGGGTACATGATGTCGATATCTCAGGTGTCCATGGGAAGCGCCTAATTACATCATCGCCTAGGCCGCCGGAGCTGGAAGTTCTCCAGAAAATAATGAATTAAAAGGTATTTAGAAAAAGAAAGTTACCATTTAACAACAAAATGGGGAGGGGCATTGGATTTATTGTAAGTGAAAAAAATGAGTGGAACATCTAACATTTGGACCATCTAACCTGTGATTTCAAGATGGGCTTAACTTTCTTATGGACCTATTAAGTGTGACTTATTCAGCAAGCAAAGAATGGGAAGTGTGTTTGAGGATAATGACTTACAACCACTAAAAATTATCACTGGACTAATCTGACTTCAAGTGAAAGCTGATTGGCTGCAATGGGTTGCTGTACTGCACACTGTTTTATTGTGCTCTACAAAGCATTACTGATTAAGCCTATAGTACAGTATATTAGGCAAACTGCGAAATGCAAAAAACTGTATGCTCAGCGGGGAAAAAAAAAAAATTCTTAACTACTTCATGCCCGCGCTATAGCCGAAAAACGGCTACAGCATGGGACTAAAATGCTGGGAGGACATACCTGGATGTCCTCCCGTTCTTGCGCTTGTGCGCGGGCAGCACGCTCTGTGATCACCGAGTCCTTGGGACTCAGCTGATTTCAAATCAGAGACCCGGCCCTTTACCACGTGATCAGCTGTCAGCCAATGATAGCTGATCACATGTTGTAAGCAGAAGCCGGTCATCAGCTTTTTTTTTTTCCCCTCACGCTAACAGCGAGAGGAGAAAAAAAATAAAGCCGATCACCGACTTCTGTAAGAGGGATATCGGTTCCATGCTGTCCCCACCAGTGCTGCTAACCAGTGCCCAACAGTGCCACCTACCAGTGCCCACCAGTGTCACCTACCAGTGCCCATCAGTACTGCTATTTAGTCCCCACCAGTGCCACCTACCAGTGCCCATTAGTACTGCCCATCAGTGCCACCAATCAGTGCCCATCAGTGCCTCATTATCAGTACCACCTACCAGTGTTGCCTATCAGTGACTATCAGTGCCACTTATCAGTGCCCGTCATCGCCACCTATCAGTGCTCATTAGTGTCACCTCTCACTGCCCATCAGTGCCAACTGGTAGAAAAGACAAAAAAGAAAAAGAGGGGCGCACCGACCTAGTGCATTACCATAAAACCATTTATTAAAATATTAAAAAGTGTGTACAAAGTACTCACAAAACTAGTGTGATACAACACACATCGAAAATAGCATATACAGTCTCCAAGGTAGCCAGGTCCCAATTGTGACGAATGGGCATGCAGATGGTCGCATGGGGCTGCTGTGGCTAGGCTGACGCGTTTCAGGGGCGAGCCCCCTTCCTCAGAGCCAGATGAAATGCCCATTCGTCACAATTGGGACCTGGCTACCTTGGAGACTGTATATGCTATTTTCGATGTGTGTTGTATCACACTAGTTTTGTGAGTACTTTGTACACACTTTTTAATATTTTAATAAATGGTTTTATGGTAATGCACTAGGTCGGTGCGCCCCTCTTTTTATTTTTTGTCTTTTCTACCAGTGGTTCTGGATACCCTTGATCCTGAAGGGGGCAGCAAGACCAAACAGCTCTCTCTACATCTGAGTTTGCAGTGCACCTCTTTCTACTCCATCAGACAGCACTTGAGCGCAGGAGGTTTTGCTTTTTCTTGAATATATACATCAGTGCCAACTACCAGTGCTCATTAGTACTGCCCATCAGTGCCGCCAATCAGTGCCCATCAGTGCCTCATTATCAGTGCCACCTACCAGTGCTGCCTATCAGTGACACCTAGCAGTGTCTATCAGTGCCACTTATCAGTGCCCATCATCGCCACCTATCAGTGCTCATTAGTGTCGCCTCTCAGTGCCCATCAGTGCCACCTCTCAAAAATGAAAAACCCAGTGGTGATTAAATATCACCAAAAGAAAGCACTATTTGTGTGGAAAAAATGATAAAAATGTCATGGGGTACAGTGTAGCATGACCGCGCAATTGTCATTCAAAGTGTGACAGTTGGCTTGGGCAGGAAGGGGGTAAAAGTGCCCAGTAAGCGAGTAGGTAATTGCTAATACTCATTAATGTGATATCTGGTTGGTGCAGGGTTACTTGCTCTTTACTTTTATATACTCAGTCTGATTGCGTCTGAACATTCTTAGTTAAACCCATGTGGTTCTCTTTACGTGTTTGGGGATCATAGAGAAGAGAGTCTAGTTTGAAGTCTGCTGTGTTCTAGTGAGAACTGGAATGAATGATAGAAACAAAATGATCCAGGAGAGGATTCCAGTGGTAATTGTACAATGAAGAGCAGGAAATTCTTGCTTGTCACTCCTACCGCTGCATTGTCATTCTAAATATACTTTCTATGTAGCGTGTCTACCTGGAACTGAGACTGTGAGCAGAACAGAATGTATGCTGATTTCTGGTATGCCTACACCGGCTATAGCTGCTTTACAGAAATGCTGAGTGTAGGATCCACCCAATGTCCACTAGCTCTGAGCAAAAATTATACACAGAACACCTATAGTTATTTTTTATTGGAGAAGTATTCTCACCGCTGGCCTTTTAGAAACAGATAGTAGCTGATGGCTTTAATTACTCACTGACTATTCATATCTTTTTGTAGCACTGCCCCCATAAGGATTGCTAGATATTAACTCTGCGGGTCCCCCTGGTTACCAGCACACGGCTATAAGCAAATGCAAATTCTTAATTCCTCTTGGCTCTCACTTCAATATTATTATTGATATATTGGGGTATTTGGTTGTTTTGTTGTTTATTTGATAATGGAGATAGGAGAAGGAAATAGTGGGATACTCCGATTTAACTATTCACAGGATTTGAGGACACCAATCTTCTCTACTTCACTTTCAGGTATGGAACAGCCAGGCTGTTAATTCGTCCTGCTGCTTTGGTTGAATGGGAATTAACCACTTAAGCCCCGGAAGATTTTACCCACTTCCTGACCAGAGCCTATTGTGCGATTCGGCACTGCGTGACTTTAACGGACAATTGCGCGGTCGTGCGACGGTGTGCCTAAACAAATTTGATGCCCTTTTTTCCCCACAAACAGAGCTTTCTTTCGGTGGTATTTGATCACCTGTGCGATTTTTTGATCACGCGCTATAAACAAAAAAAGAGCGTCAATTTTGCAAAAATAACAATATTTTTCACATTTTTTATGTGGTTTATGAAATTCCCAAAAAAACATGTAAAAATCAAAATTTTTTAACATTTTAGGCCAATTTGTTTTATGCTACATATGTTTGGTAAAATAAATTGCAAAAAGCGTATTTTGATTGGTTTGCGCAAAAGTTATTGCGTTTACTAACTAAGGGAAAGATTTTTGTCATTTTTGTTGTTTTTTTTTGTAACGAGTAATGGCGGCGATCTGCGATTTTTTTTGCGGGACTGCGACATTGCAGCTCCTTCTACTTGGAGGTCCTATGTATCAGCATGGGGGATGTGGTCCTCTTTTTGGTTATCCAGAGGTAGGGCTGTTCTTCCCATTGATGAGGGTTCTATTCTTTTGTTTTTAGATAACTTATTTACTAAGCAATTTTCATATGCTCATGTGTCTAAATCTTTGGCCGGCATCTTTTTTTTGCACAGCTGAGTGGTTATCCATCCTGTGCTGGTCATTTTTCGGTAAAAATTGCTTTGCGTGGATATCGTAAGACTCATGTCCTTCCGGATGGTAGGTTTGCCATTTCTTTATCTCTTCTTTATGTGTTGCAACCTCTTCGGTCTGTTTTTCCGATTTTGAATCATTGTTATTCAAGGTTGCTTTTTGTATATGTTACTTTGGGGCATTTAGAGTCTCCGAATTGTTTGCATCTTCTTCTTCAGCTGTAAATGGTTTGAATTTTGCTGATGTCTCTTTGGTTAGTGATTCCTTGAAAATCTACTTGAGACGCAGTAAAACTGACCAGGATGGTAAGGGTTTTTTAATTTCTTTAGGCCGTCAGGCTGATTCAACTCTCTGTGTTGTGCTATTGGCTGCACAGTATTTGAGAGTTAGGCTTAATTTTTTTTCTCAATTTTTTATACATCAGACTGGTCTCCCTCTTACAAGTTTTCAGTTTAATGCTGTTTTAAAAAAATGTTTAGTGTATTTGCATTTGGGCCATTTGCCAATCACGTCCCATTCTTTTAGGATTGGCGCTGCCACTGCTGCTGCTCAGGCGGGTTTTTCTGGCTGCACAATTCAGAATATTGGCAGGTGGCGTTCAGATGCATTTCGCTCCTATGTCAGACCTAACCTTTATGTTTAATTTTCAGGTAGTGCTAAGATTATATGGATCTTTGGGCATTCCTTTATTTTTTGGGCCCACAGAAGAGCTGTGTTGAGGAGTTATGGAAGTAATCTAGGATTCTCCTCAGCTAACCTGAAGGTTTTTTGGTTTGGTCTAAGAGGTCTTCCATGGACTGATGTACGTGCTGTTTTTACAGATCTTTGTACAAAATGGCCGGATCCTGATGTTATTATTGTACATGCGGGTGGAAATGATCTTGGGTTTAGGAAAAACATTGATATCATTTTACGGATCAGGGCTGATTTCTTACATTTTCAGTCTGTTTTCCCCTCCTGTAGGCTTGTTTTTTCCGAAATAGTTTCTCGTTTGCTATGGTTCTCTGAAAGACGTGTTTTTTTGGAGAAGAATCGCAAGCGTATTAATAGGTCCATCGCTAAATTTATGACTTCTATTGGCGGACTGTCCTTCAGGCACTCTGACCTTGAGGGTCTTTTGGGTGGTTTTTATAGGACTGATTTAGTTCATTTGTCTGATATAGCAAATGATATTTTTAATTTAGGACTTCAGACTTGCATTGAGGTGGCCTTAGGCCTGGTGGTGGTGCCATGCTCTTGTTGAGCATGGCTTGTGGGATGTTTTCAAATATTTGGTATAGTCTGAGCTTTTGGGCTGGACTATAGTATTTTATATATTATATGTTTTAGTACAGTGGTTAGTTTGGGCTCTATGGCCAAGCTATACTATGTTATGTTTTAATATGATTTAATAAAAAGGCCGTGGCCGTTTTCATCAATGCAAGTGTAGTGTCAAGTTATTTAATTATTTAAATTATTTAATTAATTAAGTTAGGTATTTTATATACCTTTTTTTGAAGTTCTGCATACGGCACCATAAAAATGAAGGGCAGGTCAAAATGTACCTGACATTCATTCATGGGGACGTGGCATGACAGTTAATATAAAAAAAATAAAAAAATAAAAGAGAGAAGGTGTTATTGGTTGTAATATTCACAATCTAATTGGTTATTATAGTTCATTAACAATTGGTTAATAAGCCTAGTAGTTAACTGGTCTATATGGTATTATAGCATGGGATTGGTCCAATTTGAAGTATTCAGTTACAGTGGGTTGTAAAAATTTCCCTATATAAGGAGGGGAAATAACCGTTGGAATTCAGTCAGCGGGAGCAGCATTCAGAAGTAAGAAGATTTGTCCCTCCCGCCCCTCCCTTTTATATGTTTTTTGTCACTGCCTTTTTTATTGGTGTGGGATGTTCTGTCCCACACAGACTTTTTTAGCTCATAACTCATATCTTTTTGTAGCACTGCCCCAGTAAGGATTGCTAGATATTAACTCTGCGGGTACCCCTGGTTACCAGCACACGGCTATAAGCAAATGCAAATTCTTAATTCCTCTTGGCTCTCACTTCAATATTATTATTGATATATTGGGGTATTTGGTTGTTTTGTTGTTTATTTGATAATGGAGATAGGAGAAGGAAATAGTGGGATACTCAGATTTAACTATTCACAGGATTTGAGGACACCAATCTTCTCTACTTCACTTTCAGGTATGGAACAGCCAGGCTGTTAATTCATCCTGCTACTTTGGTTGAATGGGAATTAACCACTTAAGCCCCGGAAGATTTTACCCACTTCCTGACCAGGGCATATTGTGCGATTCGGCACTGCGTGACTTTAATGGACAATTGCGCGGTCGTGCGATGCTGTGCCTAAACAAATTTGATGCCCTTTTTTCCCCACAAACAGAGCTTTCTTTTGGTGGTCTTTGATCACCTGTGCGATTTTTTGATCATGCGCTATAAACAGAAAAAGAGCGTCAATTTTGCAAAAATAACAATATTTTTCACATTTTTTATGTGGTTTATGAAATTCCCAAAAAAACATGTAAAAATCAAAATTTTTTAACATTTTAGGCCAATTTGTTTTATGCTACATATGTTTGGTAAAAAAAATTGCAAAAAGCGTATTTTGATTGGTTTGCGCAAAAGTTATTGCGTTTACTAACTAAGGGAAAGATTTTTGTCATTTTTGTTGTTTTTTTTTGTAACGAGTAATGGCGGCGATCTGCGATTTTTTTTGCGGGACTGCGACATTGCAGCTCCTTCTACTTGGAGGTCCTATGTATCAGCATGGGGGATGTGGTCCTCTTTTTGGTTATCCAGAGGTAGGGCTGTTCTTCCCATTGATGAGGGTTCTATTCTTTTGTTTTTAGATAACTTATTTACTAAGCAATTTTCATATGCTCATGTGTCTAAATCTTTGGCCGGCATCTTTTTTTTGCACAGCTGAGTGGTTATCCATCCTGTGCTGGTCATTTTTCGGTAAAAATTGATCATGCGCTATAAACAGAAAAAGAGCGTCAATTTTGCAAAAATAACAATATTTTTCACATTTTTTATGTGGTTTATGAAATTCCCAAAAAAACATGTAAAAATCAAAATTTTTTAACATTTTAGGCCAATTTGTTTTATGCTACATATGTTTGGTAACAAAAATTGCAAAAAGCGTATTTTGATCGGTTTGCGCAAAAGTTATTGCGTTTACTAACTAAGGGAAAGATTTTTGTCATTTTTGTTGTTTTTTTTTGTAACGAGTAATGGCGGCGATCTGCGATTTTTTTTGCGGGACTGCGACATTGCAGCGGACAGATCGGACCCTTGACTGACATTTTTGACACTTTTGGGGTTACCAGTGACATTACTACAGTAATCAGTGCTATACATATGCACTGCTACTGTAAAAATGGCAGGGAAGGAGTTAACTTTATTTGAGAAGGAGGGGTTAAGTGTGTCCCTAGGGCCGTGCTTCTAACTGTGATTGGATGTGGCTTGAGGTGTAAGAACAGAGATCAACGGTCCTACATAGCAGAACCGTATGATCTCAATTCTTACACAGGGGAGAATGACAGGCGGCTTTGTTTACATTAGCCACCTGCCTTTCTCCCGTTGTAACGGACAATCGCATGTCCGCCGGGCACACGCGCGGGGGGGTCCGTGAGCGAGCGGGAGCAGGAGCGCGCCTCCGGTGGCGTGCGCTCGCTCCCTAGAGCCTCACAGGCTAGTGACGTAGTCCTACGTCGCTTTGCCTGTGAGGGGCTGACTGCCGCAGTAAATATACTGTGGGCGGTCGGCAAGTGGTTAAGTCTCTTGTTTCCTTCAAGACGACTTGGTGGACAATCTCTTATCTTCAGGACACTCTCCCTAGTATCCTCTCTCTCTGCAGACACCTCTCCACTGACTATCCTATGAGCAGGGGTGGCCCCCCTTAAGTCAGGCCCCTTGACATGAGTCCCTGTACTCACAATACTGCAGCCACAGGGTCTCCAGTGTCTCCCCTCTCAGTCAGCTTCCCTGGACCTCTGGGTTCAGCTCCTCTCAATCTCTCCTCTGGCCCTCAGGACGACCTTCTGCGACCGCATGGCACCTCTACAGAGGAGGAGGCTGCCGCCCCCTCCCTCCGGGACACCGCTCTCTCACGAAAGACCCCGAGCATATGCGCTCCCAGCTTTTTATACAGTATCCCAGCATGCACCGAGGCGACCTGCCTTCTGCCACTCATCAGGACTGTATCAAAGCCTATGCACCCATTCGTTAGGTTTCCTCCCACTGTCCAACATGCCTCCCTATTGGACCAGCGTGAAACACTATCTAGACTGAATTAATTGCATACTGAGCACAATGAGCAGACCTCACTAACAGATCCTGCTCTCTGGTAGGCAGAGAACAATATAGATTTACCTGTAGCCTGTCTGGTAAGCAGACAGGGCTTAAAACTATACTCTCTCACTAGCACTTACCTAGGAGGGTGCTACATTTTCAATAGTCCAGTGGTAAGATCTTCTCTTTGGACCTGGTCAAGTTGATTATGTCACCTTCCCAGTAAATGGCTGTACAGCAGGGGCGTGGCAGGACAAGTCTGATTATTGGAGGAGAGCACACTGAGTTTCAAACATAGCTAGAGAACTGACCACGGTGTGCTCTTCTGCTTAGAGTGGTCAGCTTCTAATAGAAAAGCAGAGGGGCTGGCAAGAACACCAGGGATTTCACACAAAGGAAGCAATACAAAGAGAACAGGATACTTTCTTATACAAGTACATGGTACAGCAGGCAGGAATATGAAATGTTGGGGTAATAAACGCTTTAGGTTTTAAGGGCTTATGCTAGATTGAGCCTTTCTCAACCAGGGTTCAGTGGAACCCTAGGGTTTCTTCAGAGGTTGGTAGGGGCTCCTACAATAAAGAAGCCTTTTTGTAAGAAGGTGGTAAAGACCAGCTATAGGATATCCCAAAAATTCTCCTACTACATGGATTATTTGGGAAAAGCAGTTTTACTTACCCAATCCTTTGCTCTCCCATAACCAGCAGTGAACTGTTCCTTAGCGTCCTCACATTCACTACAGGACTACGATCCCTGCATCTGAATTTAGGGGACCTTAGAATGCCAGGGTGTAGGGGAGAAGAGGCTGTGGGGACCAGTCTAGCAGCATGGAGGAGGCTCCAGGAGGGGAGGATCGGGTAAGTAAACTACTTTTCCATATCCCCTAGACAAAAACAAGCAGCTCTGCCTGCGAAAACTTTTAGGCTTCTTGGAGTTCAGCTTGTGGGCCTTCTTACAAAAAGGTAAATTGGGAAAGCTGCGCTAGACAAATGATACACTGTGGATCTGGCAATAACACAGAAAAAACATAGACTGCAGTCCAAAAACAACACAAATTATGTATGATGGTATTAGAACAGTCCACAGAAAGAGGATTCCAAGGTGCAGGTATAGGGATGATGAATCCACCACCAATAGGTCACTCCAAACAAACCACGGTGAAGCAAGCTGGGTGTGAGCTTACCAGAAAGAATATGGTTAAAGGCCTTGTAAGATCTGTGAGCGATCAGCTACAGGGGAACTTCACATCACCAAATCCTTATCTGTCCAGGGATCCTCCTCGTCAAACCAATGCAAAACATCAAACTCCTCCTCCAACCCGGTGGAATACCACCCGTGAAAAAGAGAGGATAACAGATAGTGCAGATGGTTTTGGATGATTTATTAAATAACACAAGGAAATGTACTCACATAGTAGATGATAAAAAGCGCTTGTCAATAAAAGATAAGAATACAAGAAACACCGCCGCCGCCCGACTTCCGGATGCAGGCGTGCTGACGTCATCATCCTGCATCCGGAAGTCGGGCGGCGGCGGTGTTTCTTGTATTCTTATCTTTTATTGACAAGCGCTTTTTATCATCTACTATGTGAGTACATTTCCTTGTGTTATTTAATAAATCATCCAAAACCATCTGCACTATCTGTTATCCTCTCTTTTTCACGGGTGGTATTCCACCGGGTTGGAGGAGGAGTTTGATGTTTTGCATTGGTTTGACGAGGAGGATCCCTGGACAGATAAGGATTTGGTGATGTGAAGTTCCCCTGTAGCTGATCGCTCACAGATCTTACAAGGCCTTTAACCATATTCTTTCTGGTAAGCTCACACCCAGCTTGCTTCACCATGGTTTGTTTGGAGTGACCTATTGGTGGTGGATTCATCATCCCTATACCTTCACCTTGGAATCCTCTTTCTGTGGACTGTTCTAATACCATCATACATAATTTGTGTTGTTTTTGGACTGCAGTCTATGTTTTTTCTGTGTTATTGCCAGATCCACAGTGTATCATTTGTCTAGCGCAGCTTTCCCAATTTACCTTACATCTATAGTGATTCCCACTACAGCTGCTGCTTTTTTATTTATTTAGCTTAGCGCAGTTATTTACATTTAATTCTTACAAAAAGGCTTCTTTATTGTAGGAGCCCCTACCAACCTCTGAAGAAACCCTGGTTGAGAAAGGCTGATCTGCATGTGGGTGTACTTTTCACGTGTGTCCGTACTCATCAATGCCCAGGACCAGGCAGGGACCGCGTTCATGTGGGAATCAAACATTATAGCGGTTCCCTGAGATGAGCCGTACACTGTGTACAGTAGAAAATGTACAGAATCCTTCTGCAAAGTGCTATGCCATGTTACTACACACTTCTCTTGCTTTATATTGCATTTAGGAGGGATACCGCTGAGCCTATGCCCTCTCCCCCAGTTCAGCGTATCTCTGCCACTTCACCCCCAGGGACAGAATGGGGTCTCGCCATGCACCTAGTGCAGGACTCATGCGTGCTTTTAATAACTTCCTCAATCCTCTGTATGGGATTCCAAAATGCAGATTCAGTCCTGAAACCTTTGGAGTACCGAACACTGAGGGGGGAACCCCATCACCGACCCCCTTGCAGGGCCAGCGCTTATGTTAGGTTAAGTAGGCAGATGCCCAGGGCACACTGCTGCAAGCGGTCGCTGACTTCCCCACTAGCCTGGCAGGGGAACATGAGGGGCTGAAGAATGCCACCCTACACAGGGCTGGGGCACTGACTGACTCTCCACAGAAAGCAGTAGGCATGGAGGACATCCATCATGGCTGCTGCGGAGGAGGTGAGCAGTAGCTAAGCCTGTGAGGAGGGCGACAGCTGGGGAGCTGGACAAGGCAGGCACAGCTGGGGGGGCAGAGGAGGCCAGTGAAGATGGGACACTGGACGAGGCAGGCACGAGAAAAGCTGGGGAACTGGATGAGGCGGGGACAGCTGGGGAGGCAGAGGAGGACAGTAGGGAGGATACACTGGGGAGCCGGATAAGGTGGGCATGAGGACAGCTGGGGAGGCGGGCACCATCAGGTTTCCAGACGTAGGCGAAATTCTCCTGCCTCGGTGAGTCTGATCTGACCCTGTTCCCTGTTGTTGTCACCTAGCCCTAGGCAAGACTAGCGCCACCCAACCCCCCACCCCCCCTCCTGGGGTTGGGGGATGGGGGTGTGCTAGTCTTGCCTAGGGCAAGAAATAGTCAAGCACCGGCCATGCCCCCTTGTTACTCGAGGACCCTTCGACCATGCCAAGTACCACGCGCCACGCTTCATGACTGGCTGTAATGTACCTTGCACTAGTTCCTGGTTACCCATAGCAACAGCATTCCTCCTCCTTGACTTGCCAAGGAGACCTCTGTAGTGGCTTTGCTTCATACCCCACATGTGCTTTACTGACCTTGTTCTTTCAAACGCTGAAACTATCATAACCTTTAAAATACTTTAGACCAGGCTTAAACCCAAGACCAGGCTTTTACTAGATATCTGTGGCAACGTCCAACAAATACACTTCCAGCGCAACGTTTCCCTATCTAGCTGAACTAGGCTACCCAGGTGTACCTCAATAAGGTGATAGATTGTGACTGGCATTTTCCAAGACTTAGCAGTTCTCTGATCTTCAGGTGTGTATTGGATGCAGTAGTCCCTCTCAATGTCCCATGGTGGTTACAGCATCTCCGAGAACAGGCGACTCCTGGACCCAGCCTTCCCCCTCTATTTATATCACAGGGTGGATATGCAGGGCCCAAAAAACCCAGGAACTGAGGTGCTACCAGTTAACCCCTTGCCCAGCGTGGGCAAGCCAACTACCTAAATAATACACATGTAGTCAACCTGCCTACAGTTTTAAACCTCTTTTCTTCTGTCCTGTCATTTGTAATGAACTTGAAGCAAACTATTTTGCTTCAACTTTACTATATAGACCATTTCCGTATTTATACCGAGTGATCAAATTCCTCCTTAATTACCTTTTCTCAAGCAGAAAAAAACAGCTATTTTATTTTCCTCATAGCTAACTAAAGGTCTTTAAGGTTATTAATTAGTTGGCTTTTTTTTTTTTTTGTGAATTGGTGGCCAAAACTGAACTGCATGGTTTGAGTTATTACTCATACCAGGTGCAGGATATCATTTCTTTTGTCTATACAAGACAAGAAAATTCCTTGCCTTCTCTGGAAGCTGAAGATTGGCATTGTTTACCTTCAGCAGTGTTGATCTTCTCGAGCCTCCAAAGCTCTGATTGAGTTCTCTTGCTGACTCACGGCACCTAAGTTATTGCCCCTAGCAAGAGTGTCACCTTCCCTGCAAATTTTCTAAGGATCTGAACAGCGTTCGGTGGCGCAGAGAGCATTACCAGGAGTATTTGGCCTGTAGTTGACCTCCCTTACATCTACATTTGACCTGCTTCAAGAGGGTTTTGCATTCCCATAGAGTTCAATGCTGGTTATCGCCAGCCCCTCCGTGGGAGACGGACAGAAGGACAGGAAGGTGGTGATCCCCCCCTTACCCCCTCCCCGCGGGAGATGAGCGGGAAGACAGGAAGGTGGCTATCCCACCCCCTCCCCCGCGGGAGACGGACGGGAAGGAGGAGATCAGAGGCCACCTTACCTTAGGACACAGATGGTAGGGCTGCTGCTCCTCGCTCTGGGGCCATTGCTTCTCCTCCTGGCCATACAGGAAGTGAGTCCGGAGACCCGATTGGCCAGGAGTCTGAAGACTCCCTGGCCAATCGGGTCTCAGGACTCGCTTCCCGATTGGCTGGGAGGGGAATCCGGGAGACAAAAGCGAATATTAATTCACTATTGTCACAGAAGTGGGTGGGTTCAGGTTGCAGTGCTCCGCGCCCCGAGCCCACCCTTTTATGAAGCCAATCAAAGCCTCTGGCACTAATCATGTGCTTAACCACTTGCCTACAGGGCACTTAAACCTCCCTCCTGCCCAGGCAAATTTTCAGCTTTCAGCGCTGTCGCACTTTGAATGACAATTGCGCGGTCATGCAACACTGTACCCAAATGAAATTTTTATAATTTTTTTTTCAAACAAACAGAGCTTTCTTTTTGTGGTATTTAATCACTACTGGTGTTTTTATTTTTTGCTGAACAAACAAAAAAGACTGAAGATTTTGAAAAAAAAACAAAAAACAGTTTTTATAGTTTGTTATAAAATTTTGAAAACAGGTCATTTTTCTCCTTCATTGATGTGCGCTGATGAGGCGGCACTGATGGGCCCTGATAGGCACTGGTAGGCTGCACTGTTGGGCACTGATAGGCTGCACTGATAGGCTGCACTGATGGGCACTGAGAGGCTGCATTGATAAGCACTGATAGGCGACACTAATGGGCACTAATAAGGCGGCACTGATGGGCACTGATAAGGCAGCACTGATAGGTGCCACTGATGGGTGGCACTGATGGGCAATGATGGGCAGCACTGAAGGGCACTGGTAGGTGGCGCTGAAGGGCACTAATAGGCGGCACTCATGGGAACTGATTGGCACTAATAGGTGGCATGGATGGGCAATGATAGGCACTGGTAGGGGACACATGATGGGGCACTGATAGGTGGCACTGGTAAGCACTTATAGGTGACACTGGTAAGGTGGCACTGGTGGGCACTGGTAGGTGGCATTAGTGGGCACTGGCAGATGTTACTGGTGGGCACTGGTAGGTGGCGCTCGTGGGCACTGGTAGGTGGCACTAGTGGGCACTTGTGGGCACTAGTAGGTGGCACTGGGGGCCTAAATAATACCTCTCCTCTTTGGACCGATGTCCCTCTGACAGTGTGAGGAGAAAAAAACAGCTGATCGCCGGCTGCTGTTTACTTTACATGATTAGCTGTCATTGGCTGACAGCTGATCATGTGGTAAGGGGGCGGGATCACCCCCGATCTCCGATCTGTGATCAGGCAAGTCTCATGGACTCGCCGATCACAGAGCGAGCCAGGCCCACTCCGCAGGGAGCTTGCAGGTCGCTCATTGCCGAGAGGACGTCATTCTACGCCCTACCTGCAATTCGGGTCCGCGCTGTAGCCGTCATTCGGCTATAGCGCCGACGTGAAGTAGTAAAAAAAAAAACTATTAAAATCTATGCGTCCGGCACTCTGCATGTAGATTAGGGGTCTAGGCGCATGGATTATGGGGGGACAGCGCCCTGTATGGATGGGCCGACACTGGTTGGTTACCAGAGCTTTTGGTCTGCTCTTCTTTAAAGGGTAACTCCACTTTTGTGGGGGGAAAAAATAGGAAATAAAAAGAAAATATTATAGCATATACAATTGTGACTCATCATATTGTAGTTGAATGTTTTTAAAAATTACCTTTCCTTTTCAACCTGCAGACGCTGTAATTTTCTGTAAAATGCAACGCATGTTGATATTCTGTCTCTATCATTTCAAATACACCTATGATAAGGATTATAGACCCTTCATTTATTTGTATGTGGGCAAACTTACAAAGTCTGCAGGGGATCAAATAGTAATTTTCCCCACTGTAGATTTACATAATGCAGGGGTCTGAAGTGTGTAATGCACAGGGGGCAGAGGTAAGGAGTTTGTAAATCACAGAGTGCAAGCGCAAGATTGCATAATGCGCAGAGTGCAATAGGTCATAAGTGTATAATCCACAGTGTGCAGGGGTCAGAAGTACCGTACATAACACATAGGGGTCAATTTACTAAAGCAACTAGACTGTGTACTTTTGCAAGTGCAATTGCTTCAGAGCTTGGTAAATGAGGGAGATCTCTGCTGACTTCTATCATCCAATCATGTTCAAGCAAAAATTCATTTTTCTTGTTTACCTTGCATGTGATTGGGTATTCTATTTCCTCTAGTGTAATCTCAGCCTCCAAGCTTTCTCGGTCTTCCTCCGAGAGTCTAGGTAGCTGTGACTGGACTAGATATTGATCCATATCTTGCTGTTGGGGAGGTGTCTCCTGTAAGTTATACAGAGAAGTATAATATATCTCAAATTCTTTCAATATTTGTGTAGGTAAAGTTTTTTTAATTCCCTCTCTTGAGACAACATATGGTATATAAGATCTCATCCTCTGCTCACGAACAGTTCTAGCCAGTACTTTCCCACATTTGTTACCCGCCTCGTAATTTAATTTACGACACCTTTGTAAGGCAGCTTTTGCTTTATACTGCAACAAATCTGTTATCTGTTTCCTGACTAGTTTCAACTCAATCAAGGTTGTATCTATTGGTCTTTGTTTATGTTCTGTCTCAAGTTCCCTAAGTTTTCCTAGGAGTTGTGACAGTTGCTCATTTCTTTCTCTTTTAATACGTGCTCCATGTTTTATAAGGAGTCCTCTCACCACTACCTTATGAGCCTCCCAAAGTATTCCCATCTTACAGTCCGGTTGCTCATTTATTTCAAAAAAACGTTTCATTTCTTTCTCAACTTCCCTTAATATCTCTTCTCTTTGTAGTAAGCTTTCATTTAGCCTCCAGAAGCTCCTCCCCTGTGCAGAATTTGCTGTTAAATTATATAACAAAGATATAGGTGCATGGTCTGACCATGTAATACTGCCTATACTTGTATTTTGCACTGATTGTAATTGGGCGTGTGGAATAAAAAATAAATCAATTCTAGAATAGGTCTTATGCGGTATAGAGAAAAATGTGTATTCTTTTTCAGAGGGATGTTGTAACCGCCATGCATCTATAAGTTGAGCATTATATAGTGTCTTTAAGATCTTTTTATTTCTTCCTGCTGAAAAAGTCGATGTCCCTGTTGATGTATCTAATACTGGTGTTAACGGGCAATTAAAAATCTCCCCCCATAATTAACTGTCCCTCTGAAAACCTCATAAGTTTCTCTACTACCTTAAATATAAACCTATCTTGTCTGTTATTGGGTGCGAATATTGTTGCTATTGTTATTTGTATTTCCCCTATTTTCCCCTTAATAAACAGAAATCTTCCTTCCGGGTCCTGCATTTTATCCTGGAAGGTCCATGGGATAGAGTTTGCAATAAGTATGGAGACCCCTCTTGCTTTTGCTTGTGCATAAGTGGCATGGTATACGTATGGATAATTTCTGTTTTTAAGAAAAGGTAGTTTATCTGTCCTGAAGTGCGTTTCTTGTATCAGCGCTATACTAGTATGTAGCTGCTTCAGTTCAGATAATAACATGCGTCTTTTTTCCGGGACATTAAGTCCCTTGACATTATATGAGACCACCTTTACATCTTCAGTCATTCGCTCGTGGATAAAAAAAGAAAAAAAAAAAAAAAAAAAACCCCTCCCTACCCCCTTCCTACGGGTTCGAGAAGGTCGGTCTCTACAAGAGAGCGGCCTTCTCTTCCGTAGTTTCGGATAAAAAAACGTATCCTTATTTCACACGGCCACTTTCGTGCCACTTGTGTGACTTTATTAGTAGGGTCGTGCCCCGAAGTGATTCTCTGTGAATTCTCACCCACCTCTTCCCGCCGCTTTTTATAAACTTATTTGACCATATCTTATTCTGAGGTCTGCCGGCATTTCTCTCTTTCCCTTCATGGGCTTCGGCCTCCTTTAGTGGACAACGGCATTCACATTTCCCTTCTCATTAAATTACCAAAAGACCTCGAAATATTGAATAGTAACCCCGGGGACTGGTGGGGAGGGGGTAGTGGCGAGGGGAACCTCCCACTTCCCCTCGCTCACCTCCCCATCTATCCCTCCCCGATCAACACAGACGTCATTCATCCTAGTATGAGTAGCACAACATCTTCATATTCAATATTACAATCCTTCCCTTCTTCCCCTTCACATCCTCCTTCCTCTCCCCGAGAGTGGTGAGGAAGGCACCTGACCTGTAGATCCCCTCTTATTCTACCAAATTGAATTATAAGTTAACCTTTGTATACTTCATGAAATACGACAACAAAACAAAAAAAAAAAATAAGAAAACCCCCCCCCCCCCTCTCTTCCCCATACCACCTATAGAATTAGTGACAAGAGGAATAACTTCCATCCTAAATTTCCAAACTGTGTCAAAAAAAAAAACAAAAAAAAAAAAACAACCCCCCCTCCCCTCCCCGTACCACCAATAAAATTTGTGACAAGAGGAATGACTTCCATCCTAAATTCCAAAATTGTGACAAAAAAAAAAAAACCAACACCCCCCCCCCCTTCCCCATACCACCTATAAATTTGTGACAAGAGGAATGACTTCCATCCTAAATTCCAAAGTTGTGACCAAAAAAAAAAAAAAAAAAAAAAACACCCCCCCCCCTCTCTTCCCCATACCACCTATAGAATTAGTGACAAGAGGAATAACTTCCATCCTAAATTTCCAAACTGTGTCAAAAAAAACAAAAAAACAAAAAAAAAAAAACAACCCCCCCCTCCCCTCCCCGTACCACCAATAAAATTTGTGACAAGAGGAATGACTTCCATCCTAAATTCCAAAATTGTGACAAAAAACAAAAAAACAACCCCCCCCCCCCTTCCCCATACCACCTATAAATTTGTGACAAGAGGAATGACTTCCATCCTAAATTCCAAAGTTGTGACCAAAAAAAAAAAAAAACAAAACACCCCCCCCCTTCCCCATACCACCCATAAAGTTAGTGACAGCGGGAATAACTTCCATCCTAAATTTCAAAACTGTGTCAAAAAAAAAAAAAAAAAGGTAAAAAAAAAACAAACGGGACAGGTATATATCTAACCAGGTCAGCTTGGTAATAAATAAAGCATAGTTCCCGCAGGGGGACCTCGCTACCGTCTCTTAATGATTAGATCTCTTTATCTCCTCTCTTCTCTTAGCAATGACTCTAGTCTTTTCTCACGTTGTTGGTGGTGTACTGACAGGGTTTCATTAGGCAGTCGGCTCAACCAATTCACTACTTGAATAGCTTCCGTCTCTATAAACCAGAAGAATGCCATTCTATCTTGGTATGTCCTAAGGTTGAAAAATTGTCCATTCCTTCGGAATGTTACAGAAAATGGGTACCCCCATCTATATGTACATCCTGCTTTTCTTGCCAGGTCTAATAATGGTTTCAGGAGGGCCCTTCTCCTCAATGTCCCTCTGGCGATGTCTGCATATATCTTGACTGGCATTCCTTCCACCCTTATGTCCTGAGCTTCCCATGCCAACCCTAGAATAGCTTCCTTATGCACATAGTGAAATAGCCTGCAGATCACATCTCTTGGTCTTCTCTCATCCTTGCTTCTAGAGCCAAGGGTCCTATCCTTTCTATCTCCAGTTGTTCCGGGTATTTATCCTTCATGATCTGCTTAAAGATCTCCTCTGCTACTTCTGTCAGCTTTTCCTTCCCTACTGTTTCGGGTATACCACGTATACGTAGATTATTTCGTCTGTTTCTGTTTTCTATTTCCTCCAACTGTAATTGTGTCATCTCATCTATCTCTCTCTGTATGTCTCTTGTTGATTCTAATGATGTTACTCTCTCTTCCATACTTTTTCTGGCCGTTGATTCTTCCACTAAGCATGTTGTAATGTTTTGTATGTCTTTCCTTATTTCCTGTATTTCTCTTTGATGTGCTTCTTCTATTTTACTAATCATCTGTTCAATATCCAATTTAGTTGGCAGAGCCTGGAGCATAGCTTTAAGCTCAGCATTATGGGGTGAGCTCTGTGCATGTATACAAGGTAAATCTTTCTCCCTTTGTCTTGTCTCTGGGCTTTCAAGATAATTTTCTGATGTAGGGGAGGTTGTCAATGAACTAGGCACGTCTCCTGACTCTGGGCTTGTTAATGCACTATTTCCACATCTTGCCATTTTTGCTTCTTTTGGTGTTTTGTGGTTGTTAGAGAAGTATCTGTCTATTTCTCCTTCTGATCTACCTGCCTTAGGTTTTGTCACGATCTTCTTTCCTTTACGTTTTTTAGATAACGTCATCCTCCTCTATCTTAAACTCCCTCCAAGTTTTTAATAGCACCTCTAGGGAATTCTCTCTCAAAAAAAAACACAGTCCTTTTTCCTCTTATATTTCTTAATTGTCAATACCACTTCCTCCACAACTTGCTCAGTAGTTATTGGTATAACGACCAACGGCCACGGGGCATATAATGGAGATAGGCAGAAAAACAGAAAGGGAAATATGTTATCTCACCCACATTCGTGTCCGTCTCCTTCCAGCCAGATTACTATCCTCTCTCCTAAGGATTGTATTTATAGAGGGAAATCTGGGTAAATGAAACAACAAGGTCACTCCGGCGGATTACCTCCTGTGTTTCTCATAGACAGCCGGTGTAACATCAGTGTCCCACCACCTCCAGATTCCTCTCTCTGCTGGATGTACAGGACACCTGATCCAGTAAGGCTTCAATTTCCGATCCCGGTGTTCAGCTTTGCCTCCTTCATCCCCACTCTCTGTCCCCTGCAATCGGCAATACAATCTATCCACTCCTATAATCTGTTGCCCTTTAAGGCCGCCGTTGCCTTGGGAACACCAAGCGGGTTGCACCGTCCTTCAGACATCTCACTCCCACTCCAAAGCCCGGCCACCTCCTGCAGCATAGGCTCCCGGGAGGTCGGTGGCTAAGTCTCAGCTTGACGGCTCCTCTGTCCCACAGCGTCCCCTCTATGTCTCTGCAGACTCCGGCAGGGGGAGGCGTTTCAGCGGGGAAATTGCAGCAGGTGGCCACCGCCACCTCGGGACCGCCCCACAAAGCAAACCGTCCGTCGGCTGATCTGTTCCTCCACTAATGCCCAGCCGCTTCACCTCCACACCTCCTTCGCCTGAAGCGCGGGCTCCCAGTGGGCCGGTGGCTGAATCTCTCTTTGCCGATTCTGCTCTCTCTCTTCCAATATCTTTCGGCGTCCTCACGAGCTCCGGCGGGAGGGATGTTCAGCGGGGAGTCTCACAGCTCTCGCTCACATGATCACTTCCGGGGTGATTGGGTATTCTTTGTAAAGTGAAGCTTTACCTCATTTACTAAGCTCTAGAGCAATTGCACTTTCAAAAGTGCACAGTCTATTTGCCTTTAGTAAATCAACCCCACAGTGTGCAGATGTCAAGAAATAGTAATATACAACCACATTTTTCCCCCAGACCCCAAAACTATTTTCCATCCTCATAGAGCTTACCTTCCGCAGTACAGGTCTCCCACTCAGAAAACAATCTCCCCCCAATTATAGCTCTCCTTTCAACATGAAACCCACTCACTGGAACTTAGACCTTAGATATAGATTGATGGAATGTCCTCCCCTTGGCTGGGCCATCTGTCCAGCACTTCCTTTGGCTCTGAACTGCCATTTCCTCTAAATTAACCACTTAACGCAAACCGATGTAGCTCTACATCGACTGCATTTAAGTGGTTGTACCAGGGTGATGCCTGCAGCTAGAAGCATCACCCCGGTACCGCTTTTTAGAGCCGGCGGTTACCCTTCCAGCGGTAATGACCGATGCAGCTTGGGAGCGGCTCGATTATTACCCCAGCGAGCGGGAGGGAGACCCGAGCAACCAGCCGGTGCATCCGCCGGGTGGTTGAAGTCCCGATCAAAGCCGGATGTGGCTTCGATTGGGTCTCCGATGACGTAACCCGGAAGCGTCCAGGTTACTCGGCTGCTAAAGGTGCCAAATTTAAAGTGACAGTATTAAAAAATGCATTTTTCAGCATTTTGAATACATGGAAGTGCAGTGGAGGGGTTTGGGGTCTGTCACTGCCTATTGCTGTCACAAGGGATGTTTACATTGCTTTTGTCAGCAATAAAAATGATCAGATTTTTTTTTTAAAACCTGTGCTAAAATTTAAAAAATAAATGGGAAAAAAAAATGTAGCCGCCCCTGTCGCGTGAGCTCGTGCATGAAAGAAACCGTATACGGAAGTCGCGCCCACAAATGAAATCGCTGTTCAAGCCACACATGTGTGGTATCGCCGCGATCGCAACAGCGAGAGCAATAATTAAAAATAAAAGAGCTACTCTATAACTATAAACTGGTAACCGTTAAAAATGTTTAAAGCGTCGCCTATGGAGATTTTCATTGACCGTAGTTTGTCCCCATTCCGTGGGTGTGCGCAATTTTGAACCATAACATGTTGGGTATCTATTTACTCTATGTGACATCATCTTTCGCAATATACAAAGAAATGGGCTAACTTTACTGTTTAATTTTTTTTAAATGCAGTGAAATGTAATTTTTCCCAAAAAATGGCATTTGAAAGGCCGCTGTGCAAATACTGCGTGACAAAACAGAGTCTTTGCTAAGGTTTCGGCCAGGTTTGCCAGTGTAAGTACCACAGTCTCTGTCAGGAGCCTTGCGCCCCGGGGGATGAGGGTCAGGGACCATGTGTACACCCTGTGCACTTTTTGTGTTTCACTTTTTTGGTGTGCACTTTTTTATGCACCCACCGGGTGATAGTCTGAGTGTGTTTAAACACCCCACGGCTTAAAAAAAAAAAAAAAAACAGCTGGTGGTCCTGGTTGTTGTGGCGTGCCGACAAAGCTTTTCCACATTTCACACATGCTAACCCTGCCTTCTGAGATGCTGGCGGTGCCCTGGCTGCGTTGGCGACCTCCTCCTCCTCTGCCTTCGCCTTGTGCTTCCACTGTGCCCCCGCTGTCAGGTGGGAATGCCACCAGCATCGCTTCTCGACCTTTTGGCTAAGATCAAGTGTAGTATCTGTTGTTATCTGTTATCTGGATGCCACCCTGCTGAGAACATGGTTCCTCCTCCTCCATCTCCTCATCCTCCACCTCGTCATCCTCCAGAACTGTGCCCTTGCTGGACAATTGTGTACCTGGCATTTGTGGGTGCAGGAACCCACCCTCGGTGCCACTTGTGAATGACTGCACTGAAAGCCTTGGAAATGATCACTGCTCCGGATGTGGAGGTGGTAGAGGATGAGGAAGCAGAGTAGGAGGAGTTAGCAACAGGAGGCAAACTGAAGCGCCCTGCAATCCTCGGTGGTGGAAGGAGATGCGCCAAACAAATTTAAAGGGTGTATCTCACAGTAGCATAATCAGCAAACGCTGCAAAATTATAAATTTTCCCCTAAATGGGTGTTTATTGAATAGCAGAATAGAACAACAGTATCTAAAAGGGTGTATCTCACACGTACAGATACAGACTAAGCCACAATTTAATATCTTTCTTTCCCCTAAATGGGTGTTTATTGAATAGCGGAATAGAACAACAGTATCTAAAAGGGTGTATCTCACACATACAGATACAGACTAAGCCGCAATTTAATATCTTTCTTTCCCCTAAATGGGTGTTTATTGAATAGCAGAATAGAACAACAGTATCTAAAAGGGTGTATCTCACACGTACAGATACAGACTAAGCCGCAATTGAAAATCTTTCTTTCCCCTAAATGGGTGTTTATTGAATAGCAGAATAGCACAACAGTATCCAACGGGTGTATCTCACAGTAAAATATGCAGACTAGCCCGCAATTTTTTTTTTCCCTAAATGGGTGTTTAGTGAATAGCGGAATAGAACAACAGTATACAACGCGTGTATCTCACAGTAACATATGCAGACTAGGCCGCAATTTCTTTTTTTTCCCTAAATGGGTTTTTATTGAAAAGCGGAATAGAACAACAGTATCCAACGGGTGTATCTCACAATAAAATATGCAGGCTAGGCCGCAATTTTTTTTTTCTCTAAATGGGTGTTTATTGAATAGCAGAATAGAACAATAGTATCCAAAGGATGTATCTCACAGTAACCTATGAATGAAAACATTTAATTTTTCTCTTTAATTGGTGATTTTTGAAGAGAAGATTAGAACACAGCAGTGTCTAAAGGCTTTATCTCACAGTAACATATAAAGGAAAAAAAGTATTTTTTTTAAAATCCAGATTAAGCAGACACATATGCACTGAGCTTGCATTACATGGCCGCTACACACCGCACGCCGCCCACCAGTTTGGATACTGTTGTTGTTCTATTCCGCTATTGTATAAAAAACCCATTTGAATGAAAAACGGAAAAATAATGATTTTTCCCTAAAAACTGAAAATTAATTATTTTCCCCTTAAATTGGTGCTTTTTGAATAGCAGATTAGAACAGCAGTGTCTAAACACTGTATGTCCCAGTAAAATATGACGGAAAAAACATTTTTTTTTTAAAATCCAGATTAAGCAGACACATATGCACTGAGCTTGCATTACATGGCCGCTACACGCCGCACATCTAACAGGTTGGATACTGTTGTTGTTCTATTCCGCTATTGAATAAAAACCCATTTGAATGAAAAACTGAAAAATAATGATTTTTCACTAAAACTGAGAAATAATTATTTTCCCCTTAAATTGGTGCTTTTTGAATAGCAGATTAGAACAGCAGTGTCTAAACACTGTATGTCACTGTAAAATATGAAGTAAAAAACGTTTTTTTTTAAAAAAAAAATCCAGATTCCCCTGCCCTCCTTGTCGGTCTCCACAATTCGGAATTCCGCAGCAGTTGGCACCTGTGTTTCATCATCATCCGAGACGTGCTGCGATGGTCCTCCCATGTACTCATCTTGAGACATAAGTGGTTGTGCTTTGGTGCACTCAATCTCTTCCACTTCTGGGGCAGGGCTAGGTGGATGGCCCTGGGAAACCATGCTAACAGAGTCATTAAAAAGAAGAAGAGACTGCTGCATGACTTGGGGCTCAGACTGCTTGGCTGATTTGCAAGGGAGTGAGGTGAAAGATTGATGGACATCGGCTGCAGGTGCCAACTCTGACCTTTCAGCAGTAGACTGGGTGGGAGACAATGTGAAGGAACTGGAGGCACTGTCAGCAACCCAATCTACTATCGCCTGTACTTGTTCTGGCCTCAACATTTGTACAGGCGCATTAGGCCCTGCCAAAATTTTTTTCCCCTAAATGGGTTTTTATTGAAAAGCAGAATACAACAACAGTATCCAATGGGTGTATCTCACAGTAACATATGCAGACTAGGCCGCAAATAAATGTTTTTCCCCCATATGGGTTTTTATTAAAAGGCAGAATACAACAACAGTATCCAATGGGTCTATCTTATAGTAACATATGCAGACTAGGCCGCAATTAATTTTTTTCCCCTAAATGGGTTTTTATTGAAAAGCGGAATACATCAACAGTATCCAATGGGTCTATCTCACAGTAACATATGCAGACTAGGCTGCAATTTAATTTTTTTCCCATAAATGGGTTTTTATTGAAAGGCGGAATACAACAACAGTATCCAATGGGTCTATCTCACAGTAACATATGCAGACTAGGCCGCAATTTTTTTTATTGAAAGGCGGAATACAACAACAGAATCCAATGGGTCTATCTCACAGTAACATATGCAGACTTGGCCGCAATTTTTTTATCGAAAGGCGGAATACAACAACATAATCCAATGGGTCTATCTCATAGTAACATATGCAGACTAGGCTGCAATTAAATTTTTTTCCCCTAAATGGGTTTTTATTGAAAAGCGGAATAGAACAGTATCCAATGGGTGTATCTCACAGTAACATATTCAGACTAAGCTGCAATTTAATTTTTTTTCCCTAAATGGGTTTTTATTGAAAAGTGGAATAGAACAACAGTATCCAACGGGTGTATCTCACAGTAACGTATGAATGAAAAATTTTTATTTTTCCCTTTAATTGGTGATTTTTGAAGAGCAGATTAGAAAAGCAGTGTCTAAATGCTGTATGACAGTGTCACAGTAAAGTATGAATGAAAAACTGAAAAAAAATTGTCCCCTTAAATTGGTGCTTGCTGAATAGCAGATTAGAACAGCAGTGTCTAAACGTTGTAAGTCACAGTAAAATATGAAGGAAAAAAGTTTTTTTTTTTTAAATCTAGATTAAGCAGACACATATGCACTGAACTTGCATTACATGGCTGCTACACGCCGCACGCCGCACGCCGCACGCCGCACGCCGCACGCCTAACAGGTTGGATACTGTTGTTGTTCTATTCTGCTATTGAATTAAAACCCATTTTAATGAAAAACTGAAAAATAATGATTTTTCTCTAGAAACTGAAAAAAAATTATTTTCCCCTTAAATTGGTGCTTGTTGAATAGCAGATTAGAACAGCAGTGTCTCAACGCTGTA
This sequence comes from Pelophylax lessonae, assembly GCF_965119305.1. Classification (NCBI taxonomy): domain Eukaryota; kingdom Metazoa; phylum Chordata; class Amphibia; order Anura; family Ranidae; genus Pelophylax; species Pelophylax lessonae. The sequence goes on from NC_138779.1 coordinate 185,932,698, forward strand.
AGTCACTGTAAAATATGAAGGAAAACATTTTTTTTTTTTTTTTAAATCTAGATTAAGCAGACACATATGCACTGAGCTTGCATTACATGGCCGCTGCACGCCGCACGCCGCCAACCTAACAGACTGATAAAAGTTTTTTTTTCTCCCTCCTCCTCACTGGGCTCAAGTCAGGGCAAAAAGATTGTGAGCTGCACCCCCACACAATACAATCAATGTCGATCACTGTCTGATTAAAGAAGATTCTTCCTATTCTTTCCCTGAAAGCAATCTCCAGCCTGCCCCTACAATAATGTCCTATCGCTCCCTCAGCAGCAGCAGCAGCAGGAACCTGTCCCTACAGTAGTTAGAGCAAGAGAGTGACGTGCGGCGCTATTGAACTTCAGCTTATATAGAGGCTGGGTCACATGCTGCACTGGCCAATCACAGCCATGCCATTAGTAGGCATGGCTGTGATGGCTTCTAAGGGCACACTAGTTAAACGCTTGCTGATTGGCTGCCTTGCAGCTGTTGAAACCGCGCAATTAAAACTGCGCCAAAACATGCAATAAATTACCGAACAACGGACTGTATCCCGAACATACAGTGAAATGTTCGGGTCCATGTCCGGGTACCGAACACTCAAAAGTTCGGTACGATCCCGAACAATACAGTGCGGGTTCGCTCAACCCTAGTGAGGAGTGCTTAACCACTTCCCGCCGGCAGGGTGTACATGGACATCCTCCAGTTTCAGTGTTTATACCGGGATGATGCCTGCACCTACAGGCATCAGCCGGAATTATTTTGTTCACCTGGTGATTTTCTTTTAGAAAGAAGTGATCTAAATGGCTAATTAGCCACTGGATCACTTCTGCAGGTAGCATAAGGGGTTCCCACCCCCCTCCCGCCACCGCCTCTCCCGGGCTCTCCGGTCCCATCGCGTTGCCCGGGATTGTTGCGGCCGGTGGCAATGGCTGCCCTGTACAGAGAAACAGGAACTGACGTCGTTCTCTTCTCTCTGCAACTCTGGAAACTGGAAGCGACGAGTAATTTGTCACTTCCGGTTCCGCCCCTTTGTTTACTTGCCCACCAGCGGCCAGGTAAGCAGGGCAATCAGAGGAGAGATTTCTCCATAAAGAGGACCTGTCACAGCCCATGTTATCACATGGGATGTTGTTAATCCCTTGTAATAGCAATAAAGTTAGAAAAAAAAGTGTAAAAAAAAAATATATATATATATATTTTTTTTTATAAAATAAATCAATAATAATAAAAAAAAAGAAAATCTAAAGCACCATCCGTGCTTATGTTCAAATGCGAACACATACATTACTCCTGCACGCATATGTAAGTGGTGATCGAACTCCACATGTGAGTTGTCGCAAACATCAGAGCGAGAGCAATAATTCTAGCACCAGACCTTCTGTGCAACTCTAAACTGGTAGCCTGTAAAGGCGTTTAAAGTGTCGCTTATGGAGAATTTTGCCGCCATTCCACGGGCAGACACAAATTTAAAGCCTGACATGTTAGGTATTTATTTACAGTACTCGGCATAACATCATCTTTCACATTATTTGGCTACCTTTAATGTTTTTTTTTTTTAATTAATAAAAGTGTTTTTTTCCCCCAAAAATTTTGTTTGAAAAACTGCTGCGCAAATACCGTGTGACATAAAAGATTGCAACACCCACCATTTTATTCTATAGGGTCTCTGCTAAAAATATATATATAATGTTTGGGGGTTATAAGTAATTGTCTAGCAAAAAAATGTCGATTTTTGCATGTAGGAGCGAAGTGTCAGAAATGGCCTGGATGGGAAGTGGTTAAAGTGGAACTTCCACTTTTGGGTAGAATTCCGCTTTTACTTACATAGGTTGTTCAAATCCCACATGTCGGTAGAGTAAGTCTTCCTCTATAGTAACTCTTTATCTTTTTAATTGCAAGTAAATAATAGATTCCAAGCAGAAACAATGTGCCATCATTGGGTTCTTAATGAAGGAGGGATGCAGAGCTACCTGACATCCACAGAAGGCTACAGAATGGTTATAAAGATCACACCATTGATAACCGTCACCAATGACAAGACATTACTCTTGTAAATGGTATCCTTTTCATAAACTTTCTGTTGCCTTCTGTGGATGTTGGGCCATCTGCAACCTTCCTGCATTTAGAACTCAATGATGACACGTTGCTTCTGTGTAGAATCCATTATATACCTGCTATGAAAAAATAAGAAGAGGAGCTACTATAGTGGAACAGTTACCTATGTAAGTAATTAAAAAGTTATGCCAACTTTGGCATTACTTTTGGTGCAGTCCTTGTATCTAATAATAGCTTAGTTTTACTTTATATATGAATAGCTCGGAAGACAAGACAAGCTAGCTACACCAAATGAGATGCGTGCTGCTGTGTTTTGTGCAATAAAAACTGACAATATTAGTCGCATGTCATCTGATGCATCAGGATATTTTCCTCACTCTGATTTCTGGTTCTGTAATGCAGAGATACTGGCTTAATTAATTTATTAAACGCATAGCAAGAGTGAGGAAGTGAGAGCAGGAACAAGCCAGGGTCAAGTCCAGAAGCAGGTAGACATCCAAGCTGGGGTCGAGTCCAGAAGTGGGTCGTCTGCCAAAGTCAGGTCGAGAGCCAGGAGAGTCGTCAGCCAAGCCAGGTCTTACACGGAGGAACACGGAGAACAGAAGATTGCTAGCAGAGATGCACCTTGGAGCACGAACACAAGGGCAAGGACTGCAACCCATAAGGTGATGGATATAGTCAGGTGTACAGCAGCATCATCACTGTGCGACACCCAGGCAGCAGACAAGTGATGATGCAATCAGAGTTTATAAGAGGCAGCAGTTTGCACATGTTCAAGAAGGCTGTCAACAGGAAGGTAAGGTAAGACATTGACAGTACTCTCCCCTCAACGGCCCCTCCTCCGCGGATCAAAAAACCGTTTCTGACGGAAAGCGAGCATGGAAAGCCCAGAAAAGGGCGGGAGCATGAACATCAGCCGAGGGAGCCCAGGAGCGCTCCTCAGGACCATAACCCTTCCAGTGCACCAGGTACTGAACCTTACCTTGGAACAGACGAGAATCCAAGATGCTGCTAACCTCATACTCCTCATGATTTCCCACAGGAATGGGATGAGGGCGAGGAAGTGATGAAGCACAGTGATTGCAAACCAGTGGCTTCAAAAGTGACACATGAAAGACATTGGAGATACTCATGCCAGGGGGAAGACCAAGGGCATAGGCCACCGGGTTCACCTTACGGAGGATGTGGAAAGGCCCAACAAAAGGTGTGCCAGTTTTAGAGAGGGCACCCTGAGGTTGAGATTACGGGTCGACATCCACACCCTCTCCCCAACCTGGGCAGCCAAGATCTGTTCCCCAAGAGGAGAGGTTAAGTTGGTGCGGATGGGAGCCAAGATATGCTCTGAAGATATGACTGGTGTCGGCACGGAGTCCTCCCTGGACAACTCAGAATACTGGCGAGACAAGGCATCAGCCTTAACATTCTTGTAGCCGGGCAAATAGGAGTCCACATAGTTAAAACGAGACAAGAATAAAGGCCCATCTGGCCTGATGGGGTGTGAGTCTCTTGGCCTCTGAGAGATATGTCATATTCCTATGATCGGTGAAAATGAGAACTGGAACCACAGAACCTTTGAGTAAGTGTCTCCATTCTTTGAGAGCCAGGATAATGGCCAAGAGCTCTCTGTCTCCAATCTCGTAATTGCATTCAGCTGGAGACAGCTTCTTCGAGTAGAACCCACAAGGAAGTAAGGGTCCATCAGGTGTCTGACACTGAGACAGGAGAGCGCCTACTCCTGTCACAGACACGAATACCTCTGGGACAAAGGGCAAACCAAGATTGGGATGAGACAGAATGGGAGCCGAAGCGAAAGCAGACTTTAGGGCCTTGAAAGCTTGGATGGCAGCAGGTGTCCAATTGTGGGAATTGCTGCCCTTGGTCAGATCTGAGATAGGTTTGACCAAGGAGGAAAAGTTCCTGATAAATTTCTGATAGTAGTTGGCAAACCCAAGGAAACGCTGATTGGAACGGAGATCACTGGGGAAAGGCCATTTTAGAAACCTTCTGAGAGTCCACGGAGAACCCTTCAGCAAATATTATGTAGCCCAAGAAGGCAACCTGAGACAGGTGGAATTCACATTTCTCATGCTTACAGAAAAGCCCATTCTTACATAACCGTTGTAGCACCAGTCTGGCAATAAGGTAGTGTGATTTAATGGAGTCTGAATAAATCAAGATGTCATCCAAATAGATTACCACGCATTGCTGCAACATATCACGAAAGACATCTTTGATGAACTCCTGGAAGACAGCGGGCGCATTGCACAAGTCTAAGAGCATCACCAGAGATTCGTAATGACCGGTTCTTGTATTAAACGTGGTCTTCCACTCATCGCCCTCCTTGATCCTTACGAGGTTATACGCGGCCCTTAGGTCAAGCTTGGTAAAGACCGTTGCTCCCTTGGGGCAGTCGAATAATTCAGTAATCAATGGAATCGGGTATGCATTCTTAATCGTGATGCGATTGAGGCCACTATAATCAATGCAAGTTTTCAACTCTCCCCCCTTTTCTTTTACGAAGAAAAAACCGACACCCGTTGCATAAGTGGACTTGCGAATGTGCCCCCAGGCAAGCGCATCCGCAACGTACTCCTCCATGGCCTTATTCTCCATAACAAAGAGAGGATAAACCCTGCCATGAGGGGGAATGGCACCAGGTTGCAAGTCTATGGCACAATCGTACGGACTATGAGGAGGAAGAGTACCAGCGCGCACCTTGTCAAATATATCGTGATACTCATGATATTCAGTCGGCAACACTGAATCCGAGGAGGTACAAAGTACCTAAACAGGCCCACGGATACAAACAGCGCCACACTGTGGAGACCAAGAGAGGATCTCGACCGACAAAGGTCAGATTGTGTTTCTGAAGCCAAGGGTACACCAAAACAACAGAACAGTGCAGGGATAAAATAACCTGGAAACAGGTTGACTCCCTAACCAGACCACACGGGGAAGCAGATAAAATAAAGCAGTTTATTGGAGCAAACAGCAATAAATGCACAGCAAGAGTGAGGAAGTGAGAGCAGGAACAAGCCGGGGTCAATTCCAAAAGCAGGTAGCCATCCAAGCCAGGGGTCGTGTCCAGAAGCGGGTTGTCTGCCGATGCTGGGTCGTCTGCCGAAGCCAAGTCATACACGGAGGAAAACGGAGAACAGAAGACTGCTAGCAGAGATGCACCTTGGAGCACAAATACAAGGACAAGGACTGCAAACCATCAGGTGATAGATATAGTCAAGTGTGCAGCATCATCATTGTGCGACACCCAGGCAGCAGGCAAGTGATGATGCAATCAGAATTGATAAGAGGCAGCAGTCTGCACATGTCCAAGATGGCTGCCAACAGGAGGGCAAGGTAAGACCTTGACATCAGGTTGAAAAAAGACACAAGTCTATCTAGCTCAACCAATAAAAAAACAAAAAAAAAAAAAAAAACCACAACCATACAATCCCATATACACAATCCTGTACGCACAGTTGATCCAGAGAAAGGCGATAAACCCCAGCAAAGCATGATCCAATTTGCTCCAGCAGGGGAAAAAATTCCCTACCTGATCCCACGAGAGGCAATCGGATATTCCCTGGATCAACTTTACCTATAAATATTAGTACCCAGTTATAATATTTACACCTAGGAAAGAATCCAGGCCTTTTTTAACCACATCCCGCCCGCCTTATACCAGAATGACGGCGGGATTGTGTCTGCATTATCCTGACCGGACGTCATATGACGGCGGCAGGATAATGCGCTCTGCGCGCCCCCCAGCAGAGCGGCGATTGGTGATGCGAGGTGTCACACTGATTCCCTGCATCTCCGATCTCAGTAAAGAGCCAACTGACGTAGGCTCTTTACCATGTGATCAGCCGTGTCCAATCATGGCTGGTCACATAGTAAACAGGAAGAGCCGTTGATTGGCTTTCCTGAGTACGTGCCTGACAGGCACGAGTAAAGGAGCGCCGATCGGCGGCTCCTCTGACAGGGGGAGGGGGTCGGCACTGGTAATCAGATCATTGATTACCAGTGCAGACCCTCGGGGGGGGGGGGGTGCCACTAGAACCACCAGGGATGCCCACCCATGACCCCAGGGATGCCCACCCATGACCCCAGTGATGGCCACCAGGGATGGCAATCAGGGCTCCCCATCAGTGCTGCCCACCAGTGCCCTCCCCATCAGTGCTGCCCACCAGTGCCCATCATTGTCATCTATCAGTGCTGCCCACCAGTGCCCATTATTGCCCCCCAGTGCCACCTATCAGTGCCCATTAGTGCCCATCAGTGCCGCCCGTCCTTGCCGATCAGTGCCGCCTATCAGTGCCCACCAGTGCTGCCTATCATTGCCCATTAGTGCCCATCAGTGGCACCTATCAGTGCCCATCAGTGGCACCTATCAGTGCCCATCAATGCCGCCTATCAGTGCCCAGCAGTGCCGCCTATCAGTGCCCACCAATGCTGCATATCAGTGCTACCTATCAGTGCCACATATCAGTGCCTATCAGTTCCGCCTATCAGTGCTGCCTATCAGTGCCACCCCATCAGTGCCTCCTCATCAGTGCCTCCTCATCAGTGCCTGTCAGTGCAGTCTCATCAGTGCTCATCAGTGCAGGGAAAAACTTATTTATTTACAAAATTGTATAACATATACTAAAAACTTTTTTTTCTGTCTTTTTTTTATTTGTTTAGCAAAAAAGAAAAAACCTGGCGGTGATCAAATACCACCAAAAGAAAGCTCTATTTGTGGGGGGAAAATGACATAAATTTGGTGTAGGTACAGTGTTGCATGACGCGCAATTGTCATTTAAAATGCAACAGCGCTAAAAGCTGAAAATTGGCCTGGGCAGGAAGGGGGTGAAAGTGCCCTCTATTGAAGTGGTTAAAGCAATCTACTGAGCTGGCCAGAACCACCTCTGAAGAGAGTCTATTCCACATTTTCACAGCTCTTACTGTGAAAAAATCTTTTCGTATTTGAAGACGAAATCTCATTTCCTCTAGATGTAAAGAGTGCCCCCTTGTCCTCTGTGGTGACCTTAAAGTAAATACCTCAACACCAAGTTCACTATATGGACCCCTTATATATATTTATACATGTTGATCATATCCCCCCTTAACACATTTACGACCGCCCGTCGCAGATGTACTGCGGCAGGCAGCCGCTCCTGGGCAAAATGCCGTACATGTACGGCGCTCGTTTCCAGAAGTCTAAAGGGCGAGCGCACGCCGCTGCGCTCCTGCCCCCGCTTGTCTGCGGGGAAGCCGATGCCTGTGTCAGGCGGCTCCGATTGCCACCTGACACCCGCGATCGTTCCCCGCTGAGAGAGAAGGACGGTTGGCTGTTGTAAACACAGCCGACCGTCCTTCTCCCTGGGATGATCATAGAGATCATGTGATCCTGCTATATAGGATCACATGTCTCTATGGTCATTTCAGAAGCCACGCCCCCCAAAGTTATAATCACTCCCCTAGGCTCACATTTAACTCCTTGATCACCCACAGGGTTAACCCCTTCCCTGCCAATGTCATTTTTACAGTAACACTGCATATTTTTAGCACTGATTACTGTAGTAATGTCACTGGTTTGACACCAAAAATACAAAAATGTAAGTTAGGGGTCCGATCTGTCCGCTGCAATGTCGCAGTCCCGCAAAAAATTGCAGATCGCCGCCATTACTAGTAAAAAAACATAAATCTTTCCCGTAGTTAGTAGACGCAATAACTTTTGCGGAAACCAATCAAAATACGCTTATTGCTAGGGATAATAAAACTAGAGCAGTATGTCCCCTTTGTATGTCAACAAGGCCTACACTGGCCCATAGATTCTGGTCATGTCCCAGAGTGATTCCATTCTGGGACAAGGTGGTTCATTATGCCAATACAGTAATGAATACCCGTTTACGGAAGTCTCTGCATCTTATGTTATTTGGAATTAACCTGCCGAACACTCTCGACTATGCGAGCCCACATGCCACTGTCCCCCTGTGGTCACATTTATGCTTCTTGGCGGCTAAAAGGACTATCTTAAAATCATGGATTCAACCTAAACCTCCCACTTTACCTGCCCTTAAGACGGAGCTTAGGTCACTAATGTATAAGGAACGCATGGATACAGTCCAACAACATCATATCTTTACCAAAAGGTTCTTTGACAAATGGAAACACTTTATAGAGCAGGAACTTATGGACGAGGACATTCAACATTTTATGAAGCCCTTTCGATATACGGACTGGTACTTAAGGGCGGAAATAGCACAAACCTTGGGAAGATTAAAAATAGACGCTTTGCAGGTCTGATTACTGAGGTGATGTGCTAACACTCTAGGACTCAAATGAGAATATTTTTTTGGTAGTAATCCCTTTAAAATATGTATATTTACTGCTTAAATGGACCAGCCTATGTTAGGATGTTGAGAAATTATATATCACACATTATTCTTTTTTTTTATTTTTTTTTCCTTCTTCCTTTTCTTTCTTTTTTCTTTCCCTCTCTATTATAGAGTATGGACTTTGATATTGAGATTGTTTTTTATTTTATTTTTTTTGTTTGATTTGTTGGTTTGTAAAAAATTTAATAAAAAGAGATTTATTAAAAAAAAAAAAAATACGCTTATTGCGATTTTTTTTTTTTTACCAAAAATATGCAGCTGAAAACAAATTGGCCTAAAATGTTAAAAAATTTTGATTTTTACATTTTTTTTTTTTTGGGAATGTCATATAGCAGAATGTGAAAAATATTGTTTTTTTTTTTTTTCAAAATTGTCGCTCTTTTTTTGTTTATAGCGCAAAAATAAAAAATCGCACAGGTGATGAAATACCATCAAAAGAAAGCTCTATTTGTCAGGAAAAAAAGGATGTAAATTTAATTTGGGTACAGCGTCGCACGCCCATGCAATTGTCAGTTAAATTTACGCAGTGCCGAATCGCAAAATAGGGTCTGGTCAGGAAGGGGGCAAATCCTTCCAGTCTTAAAGTGGTTAATCTCTTCTTCTCAAGAGAGAATACATTCGGTTCCTCTAATCTTTTCTCATAGCTGAGCTCCTCCATGCCTCTTATCAGTTTGGTTGCTCTTCTCTGCACTTTCTCCAGTTCCCCGATATCCTTTTTAAGAACTGGTGTCCAAAATTGAACTGCATATTCCAGATGAGGTTTTACTGTTGATTTGTACAGGGGCAAAATTAAATCTCTCTCTGCAGTCCATACCTCTCTTAATATAAGAACTGACTTTGCTTTCTTTGTAAACCGCAGCTTGGCATTGCATACTATTAAGCTTATGATCTACCAGAACACCCTTCTTTGCTATGGATTCCCCCAGTTGTACTTCCCCTAGTATATATGATACATGCATATTCTTAGCCCCCAAGTGCATAACACTTATCATCAACAGTAAACCTCATTTGCCACATAGTTGCCCAATGAATGCATTGGGGTCGGCTTGTAAGTTGGAGACATCCTGTAAGGAAGTTATTCTATTGCATAGCTTGGTGTCATCTGCAGAGGTTGAAATGGTACTTTTAATCCCAGACCCTATATCATTTATAAAGATAATAAAAAGTAAGGGTCCCAACACTGAACCTTGGGGTACACCACTGATAACCTTAGACCAGGGGTCTCCAAACTATTGCCCTCCAGTTGTTCAGGAACTACAATTCCCATCATGCCCAGTCATGTCTGTGAATGTCAGAGTTTTGCAATGCCTCATGGGACGTGTAGTTCTGCAACAGCTGGAGGGCCGTATTCTGGAGATCCCTGCCTTAGACCATTCAGAGTACGAATCATTAACCACTGCTTCTTTGAATTCTATCTTTTAGCCAGTTTTCTATCCATTTACAAACTGATCTTTCCAAGCCTGTAGACTTTACCTTACACATTAGCCATGTGTGGGGAACTGTGTCAAACGTTTTTGCAAAATCCAAGTATACCACGTGCACAGCCATCCCTCTGTCCAAGGTTTTACTTACCTTTAAAAGAAATCAGGTTTGTTTGACAACTTCTGTCTTTCATGAATCCATGTGGCCTGTTGCTTAAAATATTGTTTTCCAACAAGAACTCATCTATGTGGTCTTTTATTAAACTCTCCAGGTCTATGGTTACTTGGCAAAGACATTGATCCCTATTTAAATATAGCTACCACATTGTCCCTACGCTATTCCAGTCCTTAACAAGTCCCTAAAAATTACAAACAAAGGCTTTGAAATGACAGATCTCAATTCTTTTAGGATGCGTGGGTGGATGCCATCTGGTCCAGTTGCTTTATCCACCTTTATTCTGTCTAAATATTTGGACCATATTATTTTTGAGCCATTGTGGATCATTTGGGGCTGTGTCAATGCCATCCCCATTATGGTCACGAGCTCCCCCATGCTCCATTGTATACACAGAGCCACAGAGTGTCAGGTGTATAAAACGTACAAAATACAGGGGTCAGGTGTGGATAACATACAGAGTTCAGGGGTTTAGCAATGTTTAGTGTACAGAGTGTTGGGGTTAGGAGTGTGCAATGTACAGAGTGCAGGGGTTAGCAGTGTGTAATGTACAGAGTGCAGGGGTTAGTAGTGTGTAATGTAAAGACTGCAGGGGCTAGGATTGTGTAATGCACAGAGTGCAGGGGATAGGCGTGTGTAGTGTACAGAGTACAAGAGTCCGGGGTATGTAATGTAATGGTGTAGGTGTCAGGAATATGTACCATAGAGTGAGTAAGGAGTGGGTAACATTCATAGTTCAGGGGTCAGCCATGTTGAAAGTACAGAGTGCAGGGGTCAGAAGTGGGTTATGTACATTGTTCAGGGGTCAGGAATATGTAATGAACATAGAGTGGTTGCTATAGGTTACAGCTCCATTATATGCTGCAAAGGCAGCAGTCGGGGGCGTACACATGCCGTGGCAACAATGCTGTGAATCTTATTGCATCAAAAATGATCCCCTCTGTTGCATTCGGCTGACACTATTGCCTCTCAATGGGGCTGTGTTGCAACCATGTGCAATGTAGTGCAGAGGTACATGTTTTTTTGGGGTTCAACCCCTTGACAACTAAGCCTTTTTCTGACACTTGTTGCTTACAAGTAAAAATCAGTATTATTTGCTAGAAGATTACTTAGATCCCCCAAACATTATATATATTTTTTTGTCATACTACACATCTCCCAGTATGTTAGTTAAGCAAAATAGACTCTGGGCATTTTCTAATAACAAGAAACCTCCAGTACCCAGATATCATGCAATCTTCTGCCTAGGCACTATCTCAGGTGACTCACAAGCAGGGCCTGGATTAGGAGAGGAATTAGGAAGGGCAGCTGCCCTGAGTGCAGTGTTTCGGGTTTTTTTTTGGGGGGGGGGCACTGACAAGAGGAGGCCAAGAAGATGAGCAGTGATATCTCTGGTGGTAAGGTCCATAGTCTGCACCAGTGCTGTACTTGGGGAGTGCGGTCTGCATTGGGTACCCTCATGACCGTCCAACATATTTTTGAAGCTGTCAGACAGGCAGAAGTTGCACTGTAGTGCTAGTACCATAGATCCCAGGTGCTGAAGACTATTGTTTGTGCCCACATCATGGGGGGGGGGGGCACACAGCTAGGAATCTTTGCCATGGGCATTGGATGACCTTGTCCTGGCACTGTTCACAGGGCACTCAGTGGGAAGCAATGGAATCTAAAATGGGTTACTATAAAAATACCTGTCAATTTTTTTTTTTTTCATGAAGAAAATCTCAATGCATCCTAAACCTCAGTAAACAGACTCTAGTTTATTTCTAACAGACCCCTAGGTATGGGTAACATACATAAACAAACGCCCCTTCACGGATGAACGGGTCTATGCTCTTATGTAAATGAATCCAAATTCAGTAGTTGTTGGTTATGAAATATTGAAGTGAAATACAGAGGGGGAATATGTGCATTTGGTTATCTATTACAGTAAGTGAAAATACAGCAAACTTGTAATATAAATGTCATAACAAAAATTAAGGTAAATTGCACAAAAATAGCTTTGACTGTGTGAACCCTGAAAAGTTTGCCCTTCTCTTATGTCTTTTCTCTGTTTTCCTGAAGAAATAGCAAATAGAGCATTCTGAAGGCATACAGCTATACGGTTTAAATTGGAAGGCAGCAAAGAATGTACTGTGCTTGCTAAAGTGTTAATCTGTAGAATTTCTGGTGGGTTTGATACCTGCTAGCAGCAGAATGAACTGGTTTTTAGGAAGAAAGTTCTTTTTGTCTTGAGGATTTGAAGTGCCTGGGGCCTGCATAGTGATTGGCCATTGGAAGTAATGCTCCAGTACATCAAATATAGCAAGACCAAAAGTGTCAGACACCAGATAATGATCTACACAAGGTGACAGACCAGTCTGAAGGAAGCCGGTGACTGAAGCATCCCTTATTTCGTCTTTTCTGACTGCCAGATAGGTAAGTCAACAGCCATCTATTTATGGTCTATAGGCAAGTAGAGCTACGGGCTATGAGTAGTATGGGTCACTTGTATAACCTTGTCAAACTGTGTATCCACCAGAGTAAGGAGTTGGATGTTATTTAAGATGCAATTAAAGATTTTATATTACTGAATTAAAGATGCTTGTTGCTTTGCTAATACTATGACCTTCTGTTTTCAATACTTTTGGTGTCACTAATCTTGAATAGGGATAAGCTTGTTTTACTATACCTTTTTGAGATTGGGGAAGGGTTTGTGCTGGCTGGGAACTGGTTAGCATCCAAACCCAAAAGCCAGATGTTATTCCCGGTCCAATGAAGGCAGGCAGGGGATTTCTTGGATGACAGCTAACTTACAGGTTCAGATTCTGAACAAATGCAAGCTCATATAAATCTGATAAAGATATGATTGCAATCATAAATTATCTATATACTTGTTGAATCAAAAAAATGAAAGACAGAAGGTCACGATGACAGCAAGGCCATATGCACTTGCAGAATTCCAAATATTTTCCTATACCCCGGATTGCCCAATGTCCCCAGACTGTTGAAATCATTATTACCAGTGCTAATGGGTACCAGTATGAATTCAAAATATAATAATAGCTTGGTTTAACTTTACATATGAAAAAAATAATCTAGGAATAGAACAGCTGAAAAAATATTCTAACAAATGTATTATATATATTTATTAAAAATGGCAAATCAAAGATAAGTCAGCTAGCTACAGCTAGTGAAATTTATGCTTTTGTTTTTTTGTGCAATTATTATCATTATACAGGATTTATATAGCGCCAACAGATTACACAGCGCTTTACAATATAAAAGGGAGACAGTACAGTTACAATACAATAAAATAGGAGAGGGCCCTGCTCATAACAATCTAAGAAGGTGGGGCAAGTGACACAAAAGGTTATAACTGTGGGGGATGAGCTGATGGAAGTGATAAAATATTAGTTGGAGGCGTGATAGGCTTCCCTGAAGAGATGAGTTTTCAGGGATCGCCTCAAGGCAGCCAGAGTTGGAGATAGCCAGAGGGTAGAGAGTTCCAGAGAATGGGAGAGGATCTGAAGAAGTCCTGGAGATGAGCATGGGAGGAGGAGACAAGGGAGCTTGACAGTTACTGACAATGAATTGCATTCGCATGTCATCTGATGCATCTAGTCGATTTCACCACTCTGACTTCTGGTTCTGTAATGCAGAGAATCTGGTTTCAGTTTTTTTTCATAATTCAGAGATCCAATATCATAACCTTATCATTTGTTTTCGATACCCATGTAGGGTATGGATATTACCTGTTAAAAACCTGTGCCATATAATTTTAGATGGCATCAGTGCTATAAACCAGCATTTCTGGATACATAATGACCTCGGTATTACAGAGGAATAATACTTACAGGTCCACATAACCCCTAAATGAGCAATAAACCCCTTTCTTGCTCTACATGAAAACGAAAATGATGATACGGAGATACAATCTACTGATAAAATTCAATAGGGTTGATTTACTATAAGTAAATAGGCCATTCAATTTGCAAGAAAATTTACACCACAGCGTAGTAAATATGCCGAATCACTTTGTAAAGAACACCCAATCACAAAACAAAAACAAAAAAAAAATTGAATTTATGCTTGAACATGGTTGGATGATGAAAATTAGCAGAGCTTCCCCTTATTCACTAAATTTCAGGGAAAATTATCTTGCAAACTGAACTGAAAGTGCCTATATGCCTTAGGTAGGTTAACCCCAATGTGTCATTTCACAATTAATTATTATTATTATTATTATACAGGATTTATATAGCGCCAACAGTTTACGAAGCGCTTTACAACATAGACACTACAACTATAATACACTTTATTACAGTAGCAATCAGAGAGCCCTGCTCGTTAGAGCTTACAATCGAAGAGGGAGGGTCAAGAGGTACACAAGGTAATAATTGTGGCGGGATGTGCTGATGGAGAAAATAAATGTTCAGTTAGTTAATAGGCTTTCTCTGAAGAGATGTTTTCTCAGGGATCATCTGAAAAGTGGACAAAGTAGGCAGGGGCGGACTGACAACTCGTGGGGCCCCCGGGCAATAGGAGACCATGAGGCCCCCTGTGTGCCCATCGACGCTCAAACCACACCCACACAAAGCCCCACCTACATATTTCACGGCCCTCCTCCTCCGCCAGGTAACCCTGGTCTCCCCTACCCCTGGTTTATTTCACCCCTTCCTCCAAGTATGCCTTCCTCCCCTCAGTGGTATCCCCGGAGTCTCTCTCACCTGATCCTTCATCCTCCAGCTCTGGGCCAGGGATTTTCAGCCCTTGATCTTCTGTGTGTGTCTCTTCTTCATGAAGGCAGCTGGTAGGCTCCAGTCACTGAGCTTGGTGTCCTCCTCCTCCTCAGGGAGTCCTGCTAAGACTGGGCTCTGTAGCTCCCTCCCGCCCCGGATACTCCGCTGCCTCTCCTCGTAGATGGTTTATGGGCAGCTGCATATTGGCCTCTCCCAGCGTGCACTGCACAGAGGGATCCTCTGAGGAACCAAAACTGGGTGTTTCATGATAGGCTGAGGAGGAAGAGGCGGGGCTAAGGAGGCTGAGCATTAAGAAAGCCAGAGACTTAACCACTTGCCGACTGCCTAACGACGATTTACGTCGGCAGTCAGCCCCTCACAGGCAAGGCGACGTAGGTCTACGTTGCTAGCCTGTGAGGGTCTAGGGAGCGAGCGCGTGCCGCTGGAGGTGCGCTTCCGCTCGGTCACAGACCCCCCCACGCGAGTGACTGGCGGACCCGATGTCCGCCGGTGACTCGCGATCATCGGTTACATCGGGAGAAAGGCAGGCGGCTAATGTAAACAAAGCTGCCTGTCAGTCTCCCCTGGGTAACAGCACAGATCATTCGGTCCTGCTATGTAGGACTGTTGATCTGTGCTGTTACACACACAGCCACATCCAATCACAGTAAGAATCACGCCCCTAGGGACACACTTAACCCCTCCCTCTCAAATAAAGTTAACCCCTTCACTGCCAGTGTCGTTTTTACAGTAACAATGCATATGTATAGCACTGATTACTGTAGTAATGTCACTGGTACCCCCAAAAGTGTCACAAAGGTCAGTCAAGGGTCCGATCTGTCCGCCGCAATGTCGCAGTCCCGCAAAAAAATCGCAGATCGCCGCCATTACTCGTTAAAAAAAAAACAACAAAAATGACAAAAAATCTTTCCCTTAGTAAGTAAACGCAATAACTTTTGCGCAAACCAATCAAAATACGCTTTTTGCAATTTTTTTACCAAACATATGTAGCATAAAACAAATTGGCCTAAAATGTTAAAAAATTTAGATTTTTACATTTTTTTGGGGGGAATTTCATATAAAAAATTTGAAAAATATTGTTTTTCTTGCAAAATTTACTTTTTTTTTTTGTTTATAGGGCATGATCAAAAAATCGCACAGGTGATCAAATACCACCAAAAGAAAGCTCTGTTTGTGGGAAAAAAAGGACGTAAAATTAGTTTGGGTACAGCGTCGCACGACCGCGCAATTGTTTGTTAAAGTCACGCAGTGCCCAATCGCAAAATAGGCCCTGGTCAGGAAGGGGGTAAAATCTTCCGGGGCTTAAGTGGTTAAAGCTGGTGATCCTTTAAACGTACATTGGGGGCCCTGTACAGCCTACCTGACAGCTCCCCTCAAAAAAAAGAACCATATTTTCACAAAAAATATTAAATCATTAGTAGCAGACACAAACAACATAACTTACAAAGTCCTGCTAAATCTAAAAGATACAACTGTTTTATTTTAATAAAGTTCTGTATGTAAATGAAGTCTTGGGGCTCAATCACATAGGCGCTGAGGCCTGTACAGTTTGAATCTGTGTTCTTTTTTTTTTTTAACCTGGCTATTCTTGTGTACAGGCAGCCTATGTTATGCTATATATAGATGCAGCAGCTGTATGAACACGGCCACAGGTCATAATTTGACAGGCGTGTGCATGGAGGTGTATGGCCTCCAAACACTGACAGTGTGTATTTGGGGCCTCTCGACCACACACTTATCAAATTAGGACCAGTGACTGTATTCATACAGACCCTGCATCTTCACAGAGTAACAGGAGGCTCAATCCGCACAAACAAACCACTCATTCACACAGTATGGGCAAGAGAACCCATGTAAATGATTCCTTAATTTTTTTAACATTTTTAAATAATTTTTTTAACAATTTTTTAAAAATATATTTTTTTACAATTTTTTTTACAATGCTTTTTTGGTGCGTGGGGGGCGGGGGTATTAGTGAGATAAACAGACCCTTGACATCTAACCTTTGAGTAAAGGAAAGCAATTGAGAACACAGATTCTTCAATTCCTTTCTCTGTAGCCTCAAATGCACTGAAGATGAATAAACAGGAAACAGGGGCTTCTGTTCATTTATAAACTGAACTGAAGCATAGTTAAAGTTTACTATATTCAGCTATGAATGAACACAGAGGGTGATCAGTACCGATAACTCACTGTGTCCATTCAGAAAAAGAAGGGGCCAGTAAATGACATATCTGCTGCCCCCTTCTACTGCTCTCTATCCTGAACATCCCCCTGTGTACCTGCAGCAGCCAGCAGGACCAGAAAACCGGCAGTGCTGAGGGAGGGGGCCAGGGCACACATGGTGCATACAGGGCAGTACCCAGGTCCCCATAAACTTTTTATGGCAATAACTTGCTTATAAACCTTTCATGTTCGTGTCCTATAGACTTTAATAGAGTTCACATGTTCACTAGAACTTTTCCCTGTTCCAGAAGTTCTGGTGTGAACCGAACCAGGGGGTGTTGGGTCCATCATTATAAATGACATATCTACTGCCCCCTTCTACTGCTCTCCATCCTGAACATCCTCCTGTGTACCTGCAGCAGCCAGCAGGATATGGAAACCGGCAGTGCTGAGGGAGGGGGGCCAGGGCACACAGGGTGCATACAGCAGGTAGGATCAGATGTGGGCAGGACAGGGAGGGAGATTAGTGTGGTGGGGGCATTATAGGAATGATGGCCTGAGTATGTGTATATCCCTGAAGCAGCTAAAAGCTAGTGGGAGGAAGAGGGTGATAAACGTGCTTTTAGCTGCAGCAGAGAGCTGCACAGGGCATCGTACTGTAATTGCCCCCCACCTATCCTCTGTACTGATTCCCCCTGCTGTTGGGGCCCCCTTGTGTGCCCAGCAGTGGCATCGGAGGGGGGGCTGACCCGGGCTGCAGCCCCAAGTGGGCCCCCAAAAAGCCCCGGGTCTCCTATCCCTATAGACAATTATTAGCCCCGAGTCCCAAGGCCAGGGGTTGGCCGGGAACTCAGGGATTGGCAGCCTGCCCTGGGGCCGCTTTGCAGGGCTGCCTCTGGAGGAGGGCGAGCGCCACTGGTTTACACAGAGCGGGGATCTCCCGCTTACCCGGCGCAGCCAAGTGTCATACGAAGTCCCGTCTCTTGGACCGGCTCCTATGATGGACTTACTTTTCCCAGCCACCTCCACTTACTCTTCCGCAGCTGCCCACTTTCAAATTGGGCCACAGCTGCAGTGTGTTAATTCCGCTATTACCTCCCTGCGAGGCCCCCGGGCAGTGCCCGAGTGAGTGCCCAAATGGTCAGTCTGCCCCCTCTGCTGCCAGGGTATGAAATTCAATGGCATACTCGGCAACGGTTCATATACCCTGCTGAATGGACAGGAGCTGCTTTGTAACAGAGGCAAAGTGAGCAGGCACATCGAATACCCTACGAAAGGAGGCAACAAAACTTCGGGTAAACGGGTATCACAGGATTATCGTTCTCCCATAAGGTATTCGCCCAGGCCGAGGCCTTGTCCGAGAGCAAGGAGATTAAGAAGCCCACCTTAGACTGATCAGAAGGAAACTCCTAAGGAACCATCTCATAATAAATGCCCACTCGGTTTAAGAAGTCACCACACTAACTCGGTTCACCCCCATAGCGCTGCAGAAGGGGGGGCTGAACCAGTCATCCCTTTGGTAACAGTGACTCCAGCTGCAAGAGCAGGAGCAGCAACAGAAGGAACCACTGGCCAAGTAGCACCAGTAGCAAGGTGCGCTGTGCTTGCAAGCAACATCTGCAAAGCCTGAGCAAACTGACCCAAAAGGTGATCTTGTTGATTGAGCCTGGTAACCAGCATGGGGGGACGTAGGAGTACCTGCAGCATAAGGGTTAATGGCCCTTGCGTACTGTCAGGGTACCAGGAAACTAGACCACATGGGGATGCAGTTAAATAAAGCAGTTTAAATGGAGCAAACAACAATAAACACACAGCAAGAGTGAGGAAGTGAGAGCAGGAACAAGCCGGGGTCAAGTCCAGAAGCGGGTAGTCATCCAAGCCGAGGTCATCTGCGGATGCAGGGTCGTGAGCCAGGAGAGTCGTCAGCCAAGCCAGGTCATGCAAGGAGAACAGGAGACTGCTAGCAGAGATGCACCTTGGAGCACAAATGCAAGGGCAAGGACTGCAACCCATCAGGTGATAGATATAGTCAGGTGTGCAGCATCATCACTGTGTGACACCCAGACAGCAGGCAAGTGATGATGCAATCAGAGTTTATAGGAGGCAGCAGTCTGCACATGTCCAAGATGGCTGCCAACAGGAGGACAAGGTAGGACCTTGACATTCAAGTTATTATCAGTTCTAAGGTCTTGGGTAAATCTTTAAAAGCCATCAGGCTTCTTCACTGCATTTATTGGTGTATTGTAGGTAGATATTACAGGCCTTAATATACCTTGTTCTAAAAAGGATTCAGTTATTGGCCTATTTCCCTCTATTTTCTTTTGTGACAAAGGGTATTGTTTATGATACACAAGATTAGTGTAGGGCTTCAGTGTAGCTTTATAAAGTGTGCATGGAATGAACGCTATGTCTAACTTGTCCTTTGTCCATACCTGTGGATTTATATCAAGTTCACCAGCTGCTAGGAAGCAATACGGTGATTCCATGTGTATGCCACCATTAGCGTCTACCTCTATTCTGCTCTCTAATTTGCCTAATAAGTCCCTTCCAAGTAAATTTACAGGGCAGTCTGGGATAATTCTAAATGAATGTTACCTATACCATCAGGGTTGTTTACCTCAAGGGGTGGGTTCTCCCAGGTACGAGTCAATACCTCATTTAATCCAACAGAATGTTCACACTTTGACAGGTACCCTTCATATTATTCTGATCGTATGGTGGATCAAGTCGCATCTGTGTCCATTTTTAAAATGAAGAATTTCGCCATCTACCGTTAAAGGTATTGTTGGCTGATTAGAATATTGAAAGGATATCTGAGGGAGCATGAGGGGACTACCCTATTGTTGTTTTCCCTGCCATTGCAATGGGAATTTAATGGTATGCCTGGGAAAATCAGACATTTGTCTATGAGAGCGGAAGCTATTGCACGGTATTGTATTGGGGCGTTTGTTACTAGCCATTTGGACTCCAGCTTGTCCGATTGGATTGGACACACCACCCAACAACTGATATTATTAAATCGATGATCTATATGGGTTCTACTCCATTGCTATATATCCTTGGCCGGGTTCCAATTCTCTTTGTTTTTATTCAAGCAAGCCTTTTTTACCGTGCATAGTCAACCATAAAAACCATCCAGAGCCACCCCTGAGGAAGAGGTTGTTACCTCGAAAAGCGTCGGGAATTCGCTCTTGGATTGGATGGTTGAGTTCTGAGATTCTGCACATGACTTATGCTTGCTTAGTTTTTAATGTATAGTTAATCTATTTGCACAATTTTTGTATGTCATATTGAATAAAATGTGTTTAATTACTTACACAATTGTTGTGAACAAATTAAGTTTTGTGCCTTTAAAGTCCCACCCAAGGGGAATCCACTCCACCTTTTGATTTAATGGTATGCTGCTCATTATTACCCTGGAGTTGCTGTCTTTGTTGGGGGTAGTTTCCAGGATTATATCCTGAAGTACCACCCTTGGACAGTGGGAATTGGTTCCTCCAGTGTCCCAATTCCCTACAATTGAATCATCTCTAATTTCTCTCTCCTGAACCTCCTCTTCTATTTCCTCTGTATCTCCCCTATCTCTGTATCCCCCTCTATTCCCATATTGGACATTATCACATTTCCCTGGGATATGCTGGAGTCCCTGACATTGTGCCTTTGATGAGGTTTTTGGAAATACTGTATTTTCTGGCGTATAAGACTACTTTTGAACCTCAAAAAAATCCCCCAAAAATGGGGGGTCGTCTTATACGCCGAGTATAAGATCTCCAAGGTACCCTAAGTATTACCAGTAGATGTAATCTCAAGACAATGGTTGTGTGGGAATCCTGTACCGGTATACTGAATGTACTGTAGCTTCGGCTACATACAGTGTACCGCGCTGAGCCAATCAGGGAGAGCAATGTATTCTATTATTGAATGCAAAGCCTGCCCGGATTGGCGGAGTAACATCAGCCCGCTTCTCTGACTGCCAATCCGAGCAGGCTTTGCATTCAATAATATAATACATCGCTCACTGTGATTGGCTCAGCGCGGTATACTGTATGTAGCCAAAACTACGGTACATACGGTATACCGGTACAGGATTCCCACACAGCCAGCATCTTGAGATTACATCTACTGGTAATACTTATACTTAGGGTACCTTGGAGATATTATGAGAGATTACATGCATTACAGTACTTGGGGTACCGTGGAGAGCTATGAGAAATCTGATGTTTTTCAATGGGGGGGTAGTCTTATACGGCGAGTATAGCCCAAAACCTATGTTTTAACTTGAAAATTAGGGGGGTCGTCTTATACGCCCAGTCGTCTTATACGCCGGAAAATGCGGTATCAAAATTAACCAAACCAAAGGGTGTTACACCTCTGAGCCAAGTGGATACTGGGATGGCCCGTGGGGGGGAAGGAATTTACGCCTCCTCACTGCCTGCTCTATCTTGGTACAAGTCTACCAGTCTGACTAATCAACATCACTGTATGCTCTTGTATCAGGTGAACTAGGGTCTTTCTACCCATTTTTAGATAAACACTTGAAAATATTAAATCCTTTTTTTCATTGTGTTCCATTTATTGACAACTTCATACATCATGTTTGCCATTATACAGTATTCGTAAATGGGAGAAGCAATATTTGCTTTTACAGATAAAGTTTCTGCGTCCTGCTTTGCAATGCTGCCGAGTGGTTAAGTTAAATAAGCAAAATAGACTCTGGCAGGGCCGGCGCTAGACTATTTTACGCCCTAGGCAAGACCAGCTACTTGCACCCCCCGCCCCCAAAAAAATAAAAAGGGAAGGGGTTAAAAACTCCTCTATGTCATACCCAGTGACCCTGATCTGATGGCTCCTCTATGTTATGCCGTCATACCCAGTGACCCCCATATTCCTCCATGTCACACCTGGGGACCCTAATGTCCATCTATGCCACACCAAGGGACCCCGATGATCCTCCATGTCACACCTGGGGACCTCAGTCCCCCATGGCACACCCAGGGACCCCAATTCCTCATTGCACACCTGGTGACCCCGAAAACCCTGTTACACCCGGTGACCCCTATCCCCCATGGCACACGTGGTGACCCTGATTCCCTTTCACACCAGGAAACCACCATGTCACACCCAGGGACCCTGATCCCCTGTTCTGGGGACACTCACTGGGCGGTATGAAGAGAGTGGCCTGCACTCTGCCCTCCTTCACTGTGATCCTGCTGATTCCTTCTTCTAGGATGCTCCTCTTCTGGACCACAGTGCTCACCACAGCTCCAACCGGCTCCTGGTGAAGGGAGAAGTCCGAGAACTCCGCACGTCCCTAATCCCATACCTCCTCAGACCATTCTGGTGCCTCGTCGTTTCTGCTCCAGTAAAGGTGCCGCCCTCCAGTGCCAAGCTTGGGGTCAGGTTCAGCTCTCCTCCGCTCCCTGCTTAATACCGACCCAGGGAAATGAACGGCTGCCCACGAGCTCAGTGTAGAGAGTCACTTCCTGCCCAGGATGGTTTACACCATTCAGCTCCAGCCAAAGAGGATCATCATGCAGGCAGCACTCCTGTGGGCTCTCTTCCTGCCTCTTGCCCGCCCCCCCCAACAGTGGTGGAAAGCCAGGGCCTGGTTGTTCAGCCACTGCCCCAGACACCTGGCATCTTCCTCTGTCCATTCTTCCTCCTCCACTGCCGCCCCCTCCTCTCACAAGGATCATTCATGATGGACAGAGAGTGCCAATTAATGGCTGCGCCCCTAGGTTGCAATGCCCCCTAGGCGGCTGCCTAGTTTGCCTAGTGGAAGCACCGGCCCTGGACTCTGGGCATTCTTTAATGACAACAAGCATAAAAGAAATCTAGAAATCATGCAAGCTTCTGCCTAGGCATTCGTTTTCAGGATAGCTCAGGATCTGCAGATTTTTTATTGAGGACCCAAAAAAAAGTACTTTTAAAATCTCAAATTATGCAATTTTGCAGTGCTGATGCATGTCCTACCTATTCATTCGAAGTATGAATTTTCAAATTAACAAGTCCACTATAATTCAAAAGCTGTTAATCGTAAACGACTGTATTAAAATACAGTAGGAGAATATACAGAGAATACAGATAAAATACATAAATCATATATTATAAAAAAATAAATATATAAAAATACAGAGGGGAGAATACAGACAAGATATTTAAGTTTGTATATATGTATTACAGTAATGGAAATACAACAGGCTTGTAATATAATTAAAAGTCACAACAACAATTAAAGTGATATCAAAGTCTTGATTTTTTTTTTTTTTTGTTTAAATATAACAATCGTGTCATACTTACCTGCTCTGTGCAGTGGTTTTGCACAGAGCAGCCAGATCCTCCTCTTATGGTTGGTTCCCCACCAACACTCCTGGCCCCTCCCTCCTGCTGAGTGCCCCCACAGCAAGCAGCTTGCCATGGGGGCACCTGAGCCGAGCCGCAGATCTGTTTGTCCATTCAAACACGGAGCCGCGGCTCGGCCCTGCCCCCATGCTCTCCTCAGTGGCGCACTGACTTTGATTGATCCTCAGCCAATGAGGGAGAGTCCCCGGACAGCTGAGGCACTCATGCAACATCGCTGGATCGAGATGGGGCTCAGGTAAGTATTAGGGTGGTTTGAGGGGGGCCACTGCACACAGAAGGTTTTTAATATTAATGCATTAAGATAAAAACACCTTCTGCCTTAAGGACCAGTCCACAACACATGCAGTCCAGTGCATTTTTTTTCTGCATCAGAAACGCATGGATAGTAGATTATATGGTTTCCAATCGCATAGTTCACACCAGTACAGTCAGTTCAAGTACGTTCCAGTTCAAGAAAAAAAAAAAGTAGAACATGCTGAATTTTTTTCTGCACTGAACTGTACTGGAACGATGTAAAACACATCAAAAATGCACTGGAAAGCACATAAACACACCAAAAAATGCACTGGAACACACATGTCCCAATTTAACCTCTTGCCGACCGCCGCAAATAGATTTACTGCGGCGGTCAGCCCCGGCCAGGCAGAGTGACGTTAATTAACGTCACTAGCCTGGGAGGGTCTGGGGAGCGAGCGCGCGCCCGCGGAGGCGCGCTCCCGCGCGGTCACGGACCCCCCCACGCGTGTGACTGGCGGACCCGATTTCCGCCGGTCACTCGGCGATCGTCGGGGGAGAGGGAGAAAGTCAGGCGGCTTGTGTAAACAAGCCACCTGTCATTCTCCTCGGTGTAAAAACACTGATCAGACAGATCTACTATGTAGAACCGTTGATCAGTATCCTTACACCTCAAGCCACAGCCAATCACAGTAGAAAGCACGCCCCTAGGGACACACACAGCCCCTCCCTCCCAAATAAAGTTAACCCCTTCACTACCAGTGTATTTTTACAGTAACAGTGCATATGTATAGCACTGATTACTGTAGAAATGTCACTGGTAACCCCAAAAGTGTCAAAAATGTCAGTCAAGGGTCCGATCTGTCCGCCGCAATGTCGCAGTACCGCAAAAAAATCGCAGATCGCCGCCATTATGCGTTAAAAAAAAAAAACAACAAAAATGACAAAAATCTTTCCCTTTGTTAGTAAACGCGATAACTTTTGCGCAAACCAATCAAAATACACTTTTTGCGATTTTTTTACCAAACATAGGTAGGATAAAACAAATTGGCCGAAAATGTTAAA
Organism: Pelophylax lessonae; assembly: GCF_965119305.1. Lineage (NCBI taxonomy): Eukaryota > Metazoa > Chordata > Amphibia > Anura > Ranidae > Pelophylax > Pelophylax lessonae. Next base: position 185,957,314 of record NC_138779.1, read on the forward strand.
AAATTTTGATTTTTACATTTTTTTTTGGGGAATTTCATATAAAAAAATGTGAAAAATATTGTTATTTTTGCAAAATTTACGCTCTTTTTTAGTTTATAGCGCAAAAAGTAAAAAGCGCACAGGTGATCAAATACCACCAAAAGAAAGCTCTGTTTGTGGGAAAAAAAGGACGTCAAATTTGTTTAGGTACAGCGTTGCACGACCGCGCAATTGTCCGTTAACCTTCCCCCATCCGCGCTACAGCCTATATACGGCTGAATTTTCGGGAGGCCGTTTTTTAAACGGCCTCCCAGTGACACGCCCCCCGCGCGCTCCCGCGAGCGCGCTGCGGGGGAATTCTGTGTTGGCCGTGTCCCTTGGACACGGCCGATCACAGATCGTGGTGAATGGCCAATCACAGCGGCCATTCACCACGTGATCGGGCCGTCCAATGAACGATGATCTCATATGTAAACATATGAGATCATCTCTCATCGCCGGCGCTCCTTCCTCACACAGAGCCTGCAGTGTGAGGAAGGAGGGGGAGCCTCACAGCGCCGGGGACACACAGCGATGTAATCAGGGCACTGATCACCAGTGCCCTGATTCCTAAAGGTAAAAACACACACACAGTGCCCCCCCATCAGTGCCCACAGTGCCCGCCATCAGTGCCCCCCATCAATGCCCACAATCAGTGCCCATAGTGCTGCTAGTCAGTGCCCATCAGTGCCTGCTCATCTAAGCACTGATGAGCACTGACTGGCAGCACTATGGGCACTGAGTGTGGGCACTGATGGTGCTGCCCATCAGTGCCGTTCATCAGTGCCACCCGTCAGTGTCCAGTGCTATCCGCCAGTGCCCATCAGTGCCGCCTATCAGTGCCCATCAGTGCCGCCCGTCAGTGCCGCCTCTCAGTGCCACCTCTCAGTGCCCAGCAGTGCCACCTCTCAGTGCCCAGCAGTGCCACCTCTCAGTGCCCAGCAGTGCCACCTATAAGTGCTCATCAGTGCCGCCTCTCAGTGCCGCCTATCAGTGCTCATCAGTGCGGCATATTAGTACCTCCTCATCAGTGCCCATAAGTGCCACCTCATCAGTGCCCATAAGTGCCACCTCATCAGTGCCCATCAGTGCAGCCTATCAATGCCCATCAGTGCAGCCTATCAGTGCCCATCAGTGCCGCCTCATCAGCGCACATCAGTGAAGGAGAAAAATTTATTTTCAAAATTTACTCGCAGAAAATAAGAAAAATGTTTTTTTTTTTTTTCAAAATTTTCTGTTTTTACTCTTTTTTTTTGTAAAAAATAAAAAACCCAGAGATGATTAAATACCACCAAAAGAAAGCTCTATTTGTGTGAAAAAAATGATAAAAATTTCATATGGGTACAGTGTAGCATGACCGCGCAATTGTCATTCAAAGTGTGACAGCGCTGAAAGCTGAAAATTGGCCTGGATGGGAAGGGTGTTTAAGTGCACAGAAGGCAAGTGGTTAAAGTCACGCAGTGCCGAATCGCAAAATACCCCCTGGTCGTTTAGCAGCCAAATCCTCCGGGGCTTAAATGGTTAAGGTGAAGAAAAATTGTGGGGAAAAAAATGCACTGGAAAGCTTAAAAAATGCACCAGGGATGCATCAAAAATATGTCAAAAACACTGCATGCAGAAATGCATCTGGAACGTATCCGGACTGCGTTTCTATGGTGTGAGCTGGCACTTAGAACCACTTTAAGGCAAATTGTACAGAAATAACTCTCTGTGAACCTCGAAAAGAACACACTTTTCTTTTCTCTTTTTTCTGTTTTCTTGAACAAGTACCGACTTTTATTGCATAGCATTTTTTTAATGGAATGTTCTTAAACAAGGAAGCCATATCAGCATTAAAGAGGAATTTTGCAAAGAAGTAACAGTACGTTCTCAAATGTTAGCCCACAGAAATTTGGGTGAGTCTGATACCTGCTAGCAGCAGAATTAACTGGTCTTTAGCAGAAATCCTTTTTGTCTTCAGGAATTTAGGTGCCTGGGGCCTGATAGTCATTTTCCATTGAAAGTGTAACTATAGTACATTAACTATAGCCAGGCCAAAGGTGTCAGACACCTGTAGATGAACGACACAAGGTGACAGTCCAGTCCGGAAGCCAATGACTAAAGCATCCTTAAAAAAAAAAAAGAGGGGGAGTTTTGGGACTTTATATGAGGTGTGTCACAAAAACCAATAAGTATCATATGCCAATTGGATAGTATCTGCCATAAACAAAATATCAAGTATAAAAACGAATGTTTATTGCAATGGCAACAATAACAAATTGTAAACATACATAGTGGTCAAGGCAGTATAAATAGCATTAGTCACAGATTGTAAACATGGAATATACATTATAGTTAGAGGTTAGAGCCATGCATGTGGAAAGGCCATAGATACATTGATTAGATCATAGCCCATAATAATATGGGGATAATAATTGTTAATTGATTGCAAGCAAGGTCTCATTGAAAAATAGATATGGTGTATAACAAATAAAAACAACATTTGAAGCACATAGTGATAACAGAGCGATTGCATCCTAAATGCTCGACGCGTTTCCTGAAATAGATATCACTTCCTCAGGAGAGGTGCAGTTGGTTTGTCTAAAAAGCACATATAAGCAATAGTAGAAAAAAGTAAATAACAGAAGTATGCTTACACATATAGAGCACTCATAACCACAATGGTGCCTATGGAACAAACTACTCACACAGTTCAGCTTACAAACTTGACACATGATACTAGGGACTAACTAGGAGCATCTCTAGGTTTTATTTCTTTGTATCTGATTACCAGCTAGGTAGGTGAACAACCATCAATTTAAAGTCTATAGACAAGTGGAGCCACAGGCTATTAATTTTCTTAGAATTCGAAAAATTGCAAATGAACCCGCGCTTAGGAAAAATTCTTTATATGTTTCCACAAGAAATGCTCTATATGTGTGTAAAAAAATGTAAAAATAATGTGTTTGAGATGTGGGCTGCTGCTGATAAACAAGGGGGGTTTCTTGAAAAATATATACTCTAAGAGCCGGTTCACACTGATCCGACTTGTCAGGCGACTTGGTCATTTGACAAGTAGCTCCCAATGCTGTGCAATGGAACCGTTTTAATCAGAGCGACTCAAGTCGCTCCGACTTAGAAAAAGGTTCCTGCACTATTTTTTGGCAAAGTCAGAGCGACTTGCATTAACTTCTATTATGAGAAGTCGTTTGCAAGCCGCGATGAAGTCGCGCTGCACGGGCGACTTCAAAGTCTCCCGAAGTCGGGGCGACTTTGAGTCGGATTAGAGTGAACCGGCTCTAAATGTATCAGCGCTGCTACCTTTATACAAAGTGCTCAGTATATATAAATAAAATTAAATAAAAAGTTATTCTCTAATAACCCTGTGTGTTATAATTATTATATGCCGACCTTATATATTATATGACCTCCAGGTAATTCCAATAACCGTGTTCTTCTTAATGTGCCACACAACAATATTGAGGTAGATTAATAAATATAAAGTGCAGTAAAGTAATAAATGAATTCATATGCAAAAAAGTGCCATGTGAACGAAATCAGTCCTTATAGTCTGTACTGACTATATAATAATGTGCAAAGTGAACCAAAGTCCTTAATTCAGCAATGGAAATAAAGTGAGGTTGAAATTTAAACGTGCTCAAACTGTGCAAACTTGTAGATTTTTGTGCTTCACTCCGTGCTCCCCTCTTGTGTCCCCACTCACCAGACAACTAGAAGGGATGGGACCAATAGCAAGATCAGCAGTGAAGTAGATGTATCTATAATTCTTCCTGATGGGAATCTGACCCTCCTGGACTCCGAGACCTCTTTGCATCAATGGAAAAGTAAAGTGGTTCCTGCGCTATGGATTGAAAAAATAACCTAAAATGCCGCTGCTCAAAAATCTAGTGATTTCGTGAAGATCAATAAAATGGTACACAGCGCAAAACAGGTATACTAAATAAAGTGCAGAATAAATGTGCAAATTGCAAAATTGGTAGGTAAAGTGCAAAAAATTAGCAAATTATGTAAAGCTTATATGCAATCTAATATTACACCAACACCCTTAAATAAATGAATCTCATTAAGGTGCAACAACAGTGCTAATTAGCTAAAAAAAGTGCAAAATAATTATTCATAATTCATAAGTGTATATACATAAAAGCAAACCGTGGGTAAATGAATAAAAATGTATGGAAAATATATATGAATAAAGCACTCCTAAAGTCCCAAACAGTCCAATTTTAAGCAAGTAGCCAGTGGAAGTGCAATATGCTTTTGTGCTCCTTATTAAGCAGATCAGTGCCAATCCATGCCAAAATAAAGTGCAATCTTGTGCTGATCCACTCCCTATGGATACTGCCACTTACCAGACTGCCAGGACCCCGTAGCAATACTGCATGTTTGTCAAAAAGACTTCAGTCCGGTATGGAGTAGGATGCTTGTTTGATCCACTTATAGATTTAGACTCTTCCCTGGGCCAGACTTGCTTCTAGTACTCGATCTCCCCCAGATGGACCAATAGTGTTAAAGACCATGTAGAAGGAAGCAGTGGCGGCCGGTCGATAGGGGGCGCAGGGGCGCCGCTCCCCCTAATCAAGAAAAAAAAAAATCATCTTCAAAGAAAAAATAAATTACCATGTAGTACACTATGGGGCGCCGGAATAATTGCTGGTTATGGGGGGGTGGGGTTTGGCATCCCACGTGGGCCCAGGCAGAGGCGCCGATTGGCGGCCATTCTGGGTGTCACCGGGGTACAAGCAATGCGCCCCGACACTCCCCACTAGTCCTGTCCTGGCTGTGATTGGTCCAGGCCCCAGCCTGGACCAATCATCATTCAGGACATCCCCGTTGACGTCATTGGGGGCGGTGCCGGTGCGTGCGTCAGACACTCACCATCACTCCGTCACATTCCCGCCGGTTCGCCGAGAAAGAAGAGGTCTCGTCTCGAGGAAAGGAGCAGCGCGCTGTGTGTCATGGTCGAGTCAGCGAGCCAGCCCAGGAGAGCAGGTAAGTGAGCAAGCGGGGGTGTGCAGATGCGGGGAGATCAGAGCTCGGAGGGGAATCCACCGGGAGGAGTGAAACTACGATGAGTGCGGGGACCGCGGCCTGTGGGGGGTTGGTGGGACTTGTAGTTCTGCACAGGCTAGGATTACATTAGATGGGGCATGGAAGATTGCAGATGGTGATTATCCTGCTCACAGCAAATTCCTCCCCGCACCTGCCCTGCCCTGATCTGATCCCATCCATCTGTACGTATAGAAGGCACTGCACACCTCATCTGATCGGCAGAGCTGGTCACTGTACATTGAATGGGGACATGCTGGACACTGTGCATTGATGGGGGACATGCTGGACACTGTGCATTGATGGGGGACATGCTGCTCACTCACTGTGCATTGAATGGGGTGGGGACATGCTGGTCACTGTGCATTGATGGGGGACATGCTGGTCACTCACTGTGCATTGAATGGGGTGGGGACATGCTGGACACTGTGCATTGATGGGGGGCATGCTGGACACTGTGCATTGATGGGGGACACGCTGGACACTGTGCATTGATATATATCATACATCTGTATAAAGTGCCAAGTGCTAATAATACCAAGTGCCACGTGTTGTGATCCGTGCTAAAAACAATATATGGCGCCGGCGGATGTTCCACCAAAAAGCACCGCTGCTTACCGCACTCTTATGCCTTTGGCTCAACACTTCTTGGTCACTAGAACAAAGAATAAACCTCCATTGCGTAGCATATGTTGTGTGTAGCAAAATAACTTAGCATCCACTCACAGTTTGGGGAGTTCACTGTCAGCTTGAAAGGTGTTCGCCGGGCCGCTTCCGCGATCCACCGGCTCAGACCACCATTCCCAGAAGTGACGTATTGACGTAAACAAGCCACGCCCCTTGTTTACGTCAATACGTCACTTCCGGGAATGGTGGTCTGAGCCGGTGGAACGCGGAAGCGGCCCGGCGAACACCTTTCAAGCTGACAGTGAACTCCCCAAACTGTGGGAGTTATTTTGCTACACACAACATATGCTACGCAATGGAGGTTTATTCTTTGTTCTAGTGACCAAGAAGTGTCGAGCCAAAGGCATAAGAGTGCGGTAAGCAGCGGTGCTTTTTGGTGGAACATCCGCCGGCGCCATATATTGTTTTTAGCACGGATCACAACACGTGGCACTTGGTATTATTAGCACTTGGCACTTTATACAGATGTATGATATATGACACTTGTATTGTGGTACACTGAGCACAGCCCAGTTTAAACCTATTGATGTTTTTAACGGCACGTAGCACTTTCTTTGCATTGATTGCACTACATGCACTTTTATAGCACATAATGCACACGTTTGCACAATATTAATTTAAAAGTGGTAGCGCCGTGTCCAACATTCTTGCAATTTTTCCTAATCTACTACCTCAGAGGTAGGTTGGAGGCAGCTTACACCACTAATTGATTTTGTACTGAAACTCCATAGCGCTGGTATACAACCCCCTTTTTTTCACACTGTGCATTGATGTGGGTCATGCTGGTCACTGTGCATTGAATGGGGACATGCTGGACACTATGCATTGATGGGGGACATGCTGGTCACTCACTGTGCATTGAATGGGGTGGGGACATGCTGGACACTGTGCATTGATGGGGGGCACGCTGGTCACTGTGCATTGAATGGGGGACATGCTGGTCACTGTGCATTGATGGGGGACACGCTGGTCACTATGCATTGATGGGGGATATGCTGGTCACTGTGCATTGATGGGGGACATGCTGGACACTGTGCATTGATGGGGGACATGCTGGTCACTGTGCATTGATGGGGGACATGCTGGTCACTGTGCATTGAATGGGGACATGCTGGACACTGTGCATTGAATGGGGACATGCTGGACACTGTGCATTGATGGGGGACATGCTGGTCACTGTGCATTGAATGGGGACATGCTGGTCACTGTGCATTGATGGGGGACATGCTGGTCACTGTGCATTGATGGGTTACATGCTGGACACTGTGCATTGATGGGGGACATGCTGGTCACTGTGCATTGATGGGGGACATGCTGGACACTGCGCATTGATGGGGGACATGCTGGTCACTGTGCATTGATGGGGGACATGCTGGACACTGTGCATTGATGGGGGACATGCTAGTCACTGTGCATTGATGGGGCATATGCTGGTCACTGTGCATTGATGGGTGACATGCTGGTCACTGTGCATTGATGGGGGACATGCTGGACACTGTGCATTGATGGGGGACATGCTGGTCACTGTGCATTGATGGGGGACATGCTGGTCACTGTGCATTGAATGGGGACATGCTGGACACTGTGCATTGATGGGGGACATGCTGGTCACTGTGCATTGAATGGGGACATGCTGGTCACTGTGCATTGATGGGGGACATGCTGGTCACTGTGCATTGATGGGGGACATGCTGGTCACTGTGCATTGAATGGGGACATGCTGGTCACTGTGCATTGAATGGGGACATGCTGGACACTGTGCATTGATGGGGGACATGCTGGTCACTGTGCATTGATGGGGGACACGCTGGTCACTGTGCATTGAATGGGAACATGCTGGACACTGTGCATTGATGGGGGACATGGTGGACACTGTGCATTGATGGGGGACATGCTGGTCACTGTGCATTGATGGGGGACATGCTGGTCACTGTGCATTGAATGGGGACATGCTGGACACTGTGCATTTAATGGGGACACGCTGGTCACTGTCCATTGATGGGGGACATGCTGGACACTGTGCATTGATGGGGGACATGCTGGTCACTGTGCATTGATGGGGGACATGCTGGTCACTGTGCATTGACAGGGGACATGCTGGTCACTGTGCATTGAATGGGGACATGCTGGGCACTGTGCATTGATGGGGAACATGCTGGTCACTGTGCATTGAATGGGGACATGCTGGTCACTGTGCATTGAATGGGGGACATGCTGGTCACTGTGCATTGATGGGGGACATGCTGGACACTGTGCATTGATGGGGGACATGCTGGTCACTGTGCATTGATGGGGGACATGCTGGATACTGTGCATTGATGGGGGACATGCTGGTCACTGTGCATTGATGGGGGACACGCTGGTCACTGTGCATTGAATGGGAACATGCTGGACACTGTGCATTGATGGGGGATATGCTGGTCACTGTGCATTGATGGGGGACATGCTGGACACTGTGCATTGATGGGGGACATGCTGGTCACTGTGCATTGATGGGGGACATGCTGGTCACTGTGCATTGATGGGGGACATGCTGGTCACTGTGCATTGAATGGGGACATGCTGGACACTGTGCATTGAATAGGGACATGCTGGACACTGTGCATTGAATGGGGACATGCTGGTCACTGTGCATTGATGGGGGACATGCTGGTCACTGTGCATTGAATGGGGACATGCTGGTCACTGACTGTGCATTGAATGGGGACATGCTGGCACTGTGCATTGATGGGGGACATGCTGGTCACTGTGCATTGATGGGGGACATGCTGGTCACTGTGCATTGAATGGGAACATGCTGGACACTGTGCATTGATGGGGGACATGCTAGACACTGTGCATTGATCGGGGACATGCTGGTCACTGTGCATTGATGGGGGACATGCTGGTCACTGTGCATTGAATGGGGACATGCTGGACACTGTGCATTGAATGGGGACACGCTGGTCACTGTGCATTGATGGGGGACATGCTGGACACTGTGCATTGATGGGGGACATGCTGGTCACTGTGCATTGATGGGGGACATGCTGGTCACTGTGCATTGATAGGGGACATGCTGGTCACTGTGCATTGAATGGGGACATGCTGGACACTGTGCATTGAATGGGGACATGCTGGACACTGTGCATTGATGGGGGACATGCTGGTCACTGTGCATTGATGGGGGACATGCTGGTCACTGTGCATTGATGGGGGACATGCTGGACACTGTGCATTGAATGGGGACACGCTGGTCAATCTTGAACCAACCTAATGATTGTTTGTTAAGTCACGCAATTTTTTACAGCGTTTTTTGCAATGCCTATTACATTTTTCTGTTGGCGCCCCCCCCAAACATTTTGAGCACCAGCCGCCACTGGAAGGAAGACTCTCATAGTGTGATCCCGTTTAAAATATGCCATTTATTATTAAAACAAGAATTACACTCACATTTCTCCCAGATAAAATGAGCCGTGAATAGACAAGCCGGGACCAGCGCTGCCTGAGCGATCACCGACAACCAGGAAGTCTTTTTTGTCTATTCACGGCTCATTTTATCTGGGAGAAATGTGAGGTTAAAAGTGCTTTATTCATATATATTTTCAATTCATTTTTATTCATTTATTTATTTACCCACGGTTTGTTTTTATGTATTTACACTTATGAATTATGAATAATTATTTTGCACTTTTAGCTAATTAGCACTGTTGTGTCACCTTAATGAGATTCATTTATTTGAGGTTGTTGGTGTAATATTAGATTGCATATAAGCTTTACATAATTTGCAAATTTTTTGCACTTTACCTACCAATTTTGCAATTTGCACATTTATTCTGCACTTTATTTAGTATACCTGTTTTGCGCTGTGTACCATTTTATTGCTCTTTACATCAATGGCTCCCATATGAAGGTAGTTACATAAAAGAAAATGCTCCATAGTGTGATATAGTAAAAGATATTTATTAAATAAAAGCATTCACTTATAGTATATATCGTAAAAAGCCGCTCTCTCAACTCGTGGTGGACACTAAACCTGTTAGCGTTCCAACCTGTTTCCGGCTCCCAGTGGTTGCAACACAAACAGGTTTAGCGTCCACCACAAGTTGAGAGAGCAGCTTTTTACGATTTTTTACGACAGGGACCACTAAATTAGGTCTTGAGAAGTGGACCGTCTCTCCAGATAAGAATATTTCAACCCTTGCAGCACAAAATCAGACTCTATTTAATCGTGCTCTTTTAACCGCTTTACGTCCAACCGCCGCAGATGTACTGTGGAAGGCTGGCTTTCCCAGGCAAAGCCCCGTACTATTATGGCGCTCATCTGGGAGGAGCTAGAGGGCGATTGCCTGGCGAGTGTCAGGTAGCTCCAATGGCCGCCTGGCACCGGCGATCTCTCCCCGCTAACAGAGAAGGACGGACAGCTGATGTAAACACAGCCGCCCGTTCTTCTCTCTGACATAATCACAGAGACCATGTGATCCTGCTATATAGGACCGCATGTCTCTATAGTCATCTCACAAGCCCAACCCCCCCCACAATTAGGATCACTCCCCTAGGCTTACATTTAACCCCTTGATCACCCATAGTATTAACCCCTTCCCTGCCAGTGGCATTATATTACAGTAACAGTGCATATTTTTAGCACTGATTACTATAGTAATGTCACTGGTACCCCCCAAAGTGTCAAAAATGTCAGTTAGGGGTCCGATCTGTCCACCGCAACATCGCACTCCCGCAAAAAAATCGCAGATCGCCGCCATTACTAGTAAAAAAAAAAAAAAACAATAAAAATGACATAAATCTTTCCCGTAGTTAGTAAACACAATAACTTTTATGCAAACCACTCAAAATATGCTTATTGCAATTTTTTTTACCTAAAATATGTAGCAGAAAATAAATTGGCCTAAAATGTTAAAAAAAATTAGATTTTTACATATTTTTTTGGGGGAATGTTATATAGCAGAATGTGAAAAATATTGTGTTATTTTTTAAATTGTCGCTCTTTTTTTGTTTATAGCGCAAAAAATAAAAATCGCACAAGTAATAAAATACCATCAAAAGAAAACTCTATTTGTGGGAAAAAAAGGACGTCAATTTCGTTTTGGTACAGCATCGCACGACTGCGCAATAGTCCGTTAAAATCCCACAGTGCCGAATCGCAAAATAGGACCTGGTCATTAAGCAGCAAAATCTTCCGGTCTTAAAGTGGTTAAGCAATGCCCAATATTTAGCACAATTTTGCCACACCCACTGTGGGCACTACCGGATATCCACTATACTAAAGGCAAATAGACTGTTCACTTTGCAAGTGAATTATCTCCAGAGTTTAGTGAATGAAGTGAAGCTCTACCAACTTCCATCATCCAATCATATGCAAGCCAAAATGTTTTTTTTTTTATTCTACTTGCCTGACTGGGTATTCTTTTGAAAATGAAATTTCAGCACATTCATTAAGTTCTGGGGAAAAATCCCTTGCAAGGTGAACAGTCTATTTGCCTTTAGTAAATAAACCCCATAGGATTAGTGTGAGGGTTGACCACAAAGTTGGGTAATGTGAGAATTAATATTGGTTTTAGGGCCAGGTTACAGGGAAGGGGGTTTAGGATAGTTCCTCACTCGCTCCATCTGTAGCTCTTCATGAAAAAATTATGCAGTGCCAAAATATTAGAATGGTGGGCTCCTCTTAAACTCCCCCCCCCTAAGGGCACCATCCCATCAATCTAAACATTGCAATATACTACCCAATCTCTCCTCATATAAAGGGGGAAACAGAGGGGAGTCGAATCGGAACTTTCCGTTTGCCACTGGGAAGATACACACTACAAATTTGACAAAAAACGTCCTACAAATCTTTATTACATAGTTAAAACATAATTAAAATCACACAGTAGTCAGACTGACACATAGATTTTGATAACTTGGTGCATGAATAAAGTTCTTAAAATGGCCTAATATATCAACGCGTTTCATAGTAGCACTTATTCAGAATTTAGGCCTTTTGGGTGCCATCATTATATCTCTAAGAATAAAACAACCAGCATGGTAAAGATATGTTTCAAAAAACTAAAATATAGGCAGGAAATAAAAAATACAATGTTGCAAACTGAATTATAGCAACTCAGCAAATGAGAAAAAAAAAAAAGAGGGGAAAAAAATCCACATGCCTCCTGACGATGGCGGCTATACAAAACTGTGAACCAGGGTGTTACAACAGCTATAACCTGTGGGGATTTTTTGGGGGAGTTTATCTCCAAAAGCCAAAATGCTTTATTTCTACTTGCCTATGACTGAGTATTCTTTGCAGAATTGAATGTCACCACATATACTATGCTCTGTGGAAAAACTCACTTGCAAGGTGAATAGTCTATTTACCTTTAGTAAATCAACCCCATAGGAGTAGTGTGAGGGTTGACGCTACAAAGGTGGGTCATTTGAGGATTAGATTTAGTTTTTGAGCCAGGTTACATATATAAAACGGTCCACAGGGATTGCTGTTTCACATGATGGTTTTGGGCTGACATGATAAATGTCTAAACCGCTGGCAACAAAAGTCAGTACACCCCTAAGTGAAAGTGTCCAAACTGGGCCCAATTAGCCATTTTCCCTCCCCGGTGTCATGTGACTCGTTAGTGTTACACATTTTAGACTGGCTTTTAAAAAAAAATGGATGACAATGGATGATCATCCATTAACATCCATTTTCATCCGCTTCTGTCAATGTCCATTTTTTGGAACGGATGAATGCCCTATTTTTCATCCGTCAAAAAAAAAACGGATCAGATGACAAATGGATGTAAACGGACATTTTTGCATTGGTAGTGGATGTAAAAAAAAAAAGGAAGAAAAAAACGGGTTGAAAAAAATGGATGAAAAATGGATGAAAAAATGGATGTAAAAACGGATGAAAAACGGATGAAAAACGGATGAAAAACGGATGAAATAATGGATGAAAAACGGATGAAAAACGGATACATTTTGACGTGACTGAACTGGTGAACTGAATGGACCGTATGTGTGAAAGGGGCCTAAGTCCGTTCAGTTCATCAGTATCAGTTTTCCATCCGTTTTTTATCCATTTTTCATCAGTTTTTCATCCGTTTTTCATCCATTTTTCATCCGTTTTCATCCGTTTTTCATCCGTTTTTCATCAATTTTTCATCCATTTTCCATCCATTTTTCATCCGTTTTTTCATCCATTTGTCCGTTTACATCAGTTTTTTGTCCGATCCGTTTTTTTGACAGATGAAAAATAGGGCATTCATCCGTTCCAAAAAACGGACATTGACGGAAGTGGATGAAAACGTTTTTACATAGAGATGCATTGATGTCCGTTTTTCATCCGTCAACGGATGGATGAAAAACGGACAAAAGGACCGTTTGTGTGAAAGGGGCCTAAGGCTCCTTTCACACGGGCGGTGCGCCCGACGGAGTCCATTCTGCTCAGCGGGGGGGATCGCTCCACCGATCCCCGCTAAGCAGGCGGATGAAAGCTACGTCTCCGCTCTGTGTGCAGACACCGAGCTGTCAGAGCCCCGCTGTCCTCTATGGGAGATCAGATGAGAACTGACTGCCTGTCCATTTTCATCCGATCCTATCCGATCCAATTCTCCAGACGGATGGAAAATAGGGTTTCCTTCCGTCCAGATTTCACAGACAGGATCGGATCAGATGACAGTGGGTGTCAGCGGAGATGTCTCTGCTGACACCCGCCGTTCCATAGGGCTGCATGGAGCATTCGATCGGGTCCGCCTGAAAAACTGACAGGCGGATCGGATCGGAAAGCCCGTGTGAAAGGGGCCTTACGCTTATTTAACCAGATTTGTGAACAATATTTGAGAGAAATGGGTATTTTGTGTACATAGAAAAAGTCTTAGATCTTTGAGATCAGCTCATGAAAAATGGGGGCAAAAACAAAAGTGTTGCGTTTATAATTTTGTTCAGTGTAGAAGTGTGTGTATACTTAATATAATTTAGATGTATTTCTATCTGAAGAAAGGCGTTATTATGTCAGCCTAAAACCATCATGTGAAATACTTCTGATCAATATGTATTCTATGGATTTTTTTCCAATAAATCTTATGTGCAGCAATCTCTGTGGACTGTGTAGCACTGTCCCTGTAGGGCTTGCACTATGATGACTTATTGGGCCTCCTCTGTTTACCAGCACACAGTCACTTAGGGTACAGTTCACACATCCCTCCTTATAGGCATGTGCAGAAAAAAAAAATTTGTTTAATTTCGTTTTGTTTCGATTAGTTTTTTTGCATAAATTTGTTTAGTTAAATTAGTTTAATCCATTTAATTTGTTTAGTATTCAAATCAATTTGAATTTTCCAAATTCAAATAGTTTTCAAATTATTTTTGAATAGTTTTCGAATTCGAACAGTTTTCTAATTTGAAAAGTTTTCAAACTCCAAAAGTTTTCAAATTCGAACACGAAAAGTTTTCAAATTCCAAAAGTTTTCAAATTCGTTGAATTTTTGATTTGTTTTCCAATTTCCAAAGACAATAAAATAGAAAAGAAGATGAAGGAATAGAATAGAAAAAAAATAGAATAGAAAAGAATATAACCGAAAATAAAAGGGTAGATTATAATAGAAGAAAACATAACAAAATGGAATAGAAAATAAAATAATAGGATAAAATATAATAGAATAGAATAAAAAAAAAGAATAGAATAAAATAGAAAGAATATAACCATCTTCTAAAATTCGAATAGAAAAGAATAGAATACAAAAAAAAATAGAATTAAAAAAAAACAACAATAGAACAGAGTAGAAGGAATATAACCATTTCCCAAATTTCAAACAGAATCAATTCAAATTTGATTAGAATGGAAAAAAATTGATTAGAATAGAAAATAACAGAATAGTACAGAAAAAAACAACAGAATGGAATAGAAAGAATATAACCATCTTATTTCTATTGTTCTATTCTAATCTATTCTGTTCTATTCTATTTAAATTTGAATTGATTCTATTTGGATTTTGAAAAATGGTTCTATTCTTTTGTTTTTTTTTAAATTCTGTTCCTTTTTTTTAAATTCTATTTTACTTTTTCTATTCTATTATTGTCTATTCTGTTCTATTCAATTCTATTCTATTCCAATGTATTCTATTCAAAATTCGAATTTCGGAAGATGATTATATTCATTCTATTCTATTCTTTTCTAGTCCAGTCTGATTTTTTTTATATACTATTCTTTTATTTTCTATTTTATTCAAATCTAATATTTTCTATTCTATTCAAATTCAAATTGATTCTATTAGAATTCTGGGACATGGTTATATTTATTATATTCTATTGTTTTTCTTATTCTATTCTTTTCTATTCTATTATAGACTATTCTATTCTTTTTTTATTCTATTCTATTCTTTTCTATTCTATTCTTTTCTTATGTATTCATATTCAAATTTATTCTATTTAAAATTTCAAATTTCAGAGGATAGTTATATATTTTTTTTTTTACTAAATTTTATTTATTTATAATTTTTCACATACATTTCTTATACATTCACGGTTTCATGTATTATTCACATTATAACAGAGGTTAAGGTTTATAGCTTCACTATTTTTCCCACTATGGGGAGGGTACAAAAGAAAGGAAGAACAAAACAATATCAATGAGAAGTAATCGCATCTTACGTATTCCTCCAATTTGCTGGTCTGTTTGTATACCTTTAACCCTCTGACCTCTCTTTTAGTACTCTGAGAGACCATGAGGAGACAACAAGACTAAACACTAAACAAGAAAACTAAACAAAGCAAAACTAAACAAGACCCAAAAAAAAAAAAAAAAAAGGGGAGGGGGGGGGAAAGGGAGACCCAGGGGGGGAGAGGAAAAAGGTGACCATAAGAAACAAAGAGGGAATTCTCCCTAATTATGGGGTTCCCCCTGTTTCCTAAGCCTTCAGTTAGTTATAGATACAGATATAGTTACAGATAGTTATATTTTTTATATTTTATTTAATTCTTTTTTTTATTCTATTCTATTTCTTTATTTTATATTCAATTCTATTCTATTCAAATTTATTCTATTCAAAATTCAAATTTCGGAAGATGATTATATTCGTTCTATTCTATTATGGTCTGGTTTTTTTTTTTTTTTTTTACTATTCTGTTATTTTCTATTCTATTCTAATCAAATTCGAATTCTATTCTAATTCTGGGACATGGTTATATGTATTCTATTTTTATT